>NW_026526991.1:2037500-2512500 GCF_024362965.1 Panthera pardus | reverse complement strand
GATCATGACCTGGACAGAAATCAACTGAGCCACCCAGGTGCCCTATTTTTAAGGTTTATTCATTTATTTTGAAAGAGACAGGGGGGCGGAGAAAGAGGGGCAGAGAGAGGGAGAAAGAGAATCCCAAGCAGGCTCCATGCTGTCCACTCAGAGCCTAATGTAGGGCTTGAACTCACAAACTGTGAGATCATGACCTGAGCTGAAATCAAGAGTCAGACACTTAACCAACTGAGCCACCATGGCACCCCTTAATTAACCTGTTTAAGACTCAGTTTCCTCACCAAAAAATGAGGATCATAACAACACCCACCTCAGGGGTATAGCAAGGATGAAATAAGACAAGGCACTTAGGATGCTTAGTTTTGTGCTTGGCACAGCAGAGCTATGTACTGTCAGAGAAGGAAAAGATCCATTTAGGCTGGAGGAATACTGGAGGGCTTCCTGGGGTGGGGAGAGTAGGATGTGAGCTGAGATTTGGCTAGATAAAAAGAAAAGAGAAGACATTTAGGCAGAGGGGCCACTATAACCCATTCTATAACCTGAATATAGACCAAAGAAACAGAACCAGAGGGCCCATTCTATAACCTGAATATAGACCAAAGAAACAGAAATGAGCAGGATGTGCTGAGGATGGGGCTGGTTGAATCCTGGGAAGTACCTTTGGAGAGATTCTTCAGGAAGAGAGAGAAAAAGGACAAGTGAAGTACATTTTGCAGAAGTACAGATTAGCGGGGGGGGGGGGGGGGGGGGGGGGGCAGGGAGGGAATCAGTCTCTAGCAGTTTCCTGGAGGTTCCTGTCATTTGGCTTGCCCCTGTCAGCAATAGCAACAAAATTACAAGGATAACTAGTTTGATGAGTGACAGAATTGAATCAGCAGGTGTTTACAGCAAGTTGCAGAGAAGGCTGGAAATGGACAAAATGACAACTAGCTGCTAATAATTAGCAGGGTTAAGCTTGAAATCCTGTGTGTGTGGCCAAGAATTAATTACAGGAGTACAAGAAAGGGTGAATTTTGCTTGGTATCAGTTTGTGGGGAAAAAGCTTTAAAGGAAAAGGGGTGGTAGCAAGAAATGATTATAAAGTCAACTTGAGCCAAAGGGTCAGGGCAATGGGTAAATTTGCTAAGGCAATAGTCTAGTGTACTAATGGATGTAGAGAGTCAGATTAAGGAAGGTCAAAGTCTCACTGTACTCTGGTGATCATATCATACCTGAGTATTTTAGGGGGTCACATTTTGGTTGCAAGGAACAGAAACCCGACTGGGAAGCGAAGGTACTGGCCTTCAGGGTATGCTCAAATGGTGCCCCTCCTAGATCTCTTTAACAGGCCAGTGCACCTATCCCCCAGCTGCTGTGAGTGTTGGCAGCTAAGGGTTCTCAGATGCTCAAAATTCCAGGAATTGCCTTCAGCTGAAGGGAACAGCTTCGGAGACCTTAACTCCTTGATGGCTTACAGCCAGTGGCTGGCTGATACTTGGGTACACAAAGCTGCCCAGTGCCTCATGGGGGAATGACTCCTTGGTGTGGTTTCATGCCAGAGCTCTCTG
This sequence comes from Panthera pardus, assembly GCF_024362965.1. Lineage (NCBI taxonomy): Eukaryota > Metazoa > Chordata > Mammalia > Carnivora > Felidae > Panthera > Panthera pardus. The sequence goes on along the minus strand of NW_026526991.1, from coordinate 2,510,953 downwards.
TTGTGGATCAGGCCAAGGCAAAATCAAGCTGATTCTTGCTTGGCTGTTTCTTTTTTCCTGTCCTGCTCAACTTCCTCCCTTACAGGTTTTTCTTCCTTCAATAAGTCCCATTCACCAGATCTCCCTTACAGGCTCTGTTTCTAAGGATCCTGATGAAAGACACTTACAAAAGCAAATAGCCAGAAAATAGCTGGATCCAGGTTCTCAGAGTCATAACCTGCTGCAGTTTTTATCTGTACCTCAGCTCTGATAGTTTGTTTTCGTATTGATTTTATGTATTCTTGAGCAAATTCTTTTGTGGTCCTCCTGGTCAACTCCAGGGGATGAGCCGGACAGTTCAGCAGCCTCAGTGTAAAGGAAACTTCTCCATATGGGTAGTTCCAACAAAGTTCCCAGGACTCCTTCTGTTTGGACTGCCTTGGGCCACATGCCTTTCCCTAAATCAATCATCGCAAATGGGGGGTAGGGGTGGGGAGAAGGAAAGCAGTGCTTTGATTGGTCAGGACTGGCCTAGTGCTGCCCCTGGAAAGATGAATAGTAAGGTCAGCCCTATGGCAGCCATATGGACAGACAGTGGGGAGGACTGGTTCCCTAGAGGACATTAGGCTCCCCTTACCAGAAGAAAGAGAATGTTTGCTGGAAGGACAAAAATAACACATGTTCCCAATAGATCTTAACAAATTGAAAGATGCCACATGAAGTCATTAGGATAGTGGGGTGTACGGAAACCACAATTTGGCAAAAAAAAGGTGATTTTTTTTATCCTTATTGTTTTGGGGATGGGCAGAAGGTACGGAAAGGGGGCATAATCTTTAAATATTTGGAATGTTGTCATGATGAAGAGGGATTAGGCATGTTCTGTGAAGCTTTAGGAGATGACATTAGAGCCCAGGCTCAGAGATTAGAGGGATGCAAATTATCCATAAGATATATTTGGATACTTTATATGCACACAGATACAAAATAATTACAATTTAAGTTGTCCAGAAAAAGAGCAGGCATATCTGAGAGGTGGTAAGCTTGCCATGCCTGGGCAGCTGGGAATAGGCATATCACTCTTACCATGACTAATAAAATACGCTTGTGCTTCCTTCTCACCTTTTCATAAAGGCTTTTTCATAAAGGCTGTGTCTAGATAGACATTATCTGGAATGCCCCACCCCCACCTTGTCTTAGGGAAATCTGCCGCACCCCAACAATCTCGAACCAGAGTACTTTCTCCTCTGAGGTTCACCTTTGTGTCCTCTTGTTAATCATGACACCTGCGATATGCTGCATTGTAATCTCATCATATGACTTAACTCCCTCCAGTTTGGTGAAAGTGCCCCCAGGCCGTAATTATTAATCTTACTGTGAGTATCAGTGTCTTATTCAAGAAATATTTGTTGAAAAAATAATTTTGCAGAAAGGTTTCTTGTCTTGGGGGAAGGTGTGTGACTAAGGGGCCACAAGGATCCTGCTCAACTTCAAGATTCTGTGATCAGCACATGGCACTAAACTTGAAGCTGACTTATAGATGAGTAATTGGGAATACCCAGGGCCCCTTTGGCTTTTGCAGCTATTGGAGGAGAGAAGAGAGGGGATTCTCTTCTGCCCTTCCTCTGACAGTTACACCAACAGACAGTCATGGGAGACCTCTGGGGGAGATCAGGGAATCATAGTTCGAATTTACTCTGGAATGTAAAGTGAGTTGTCCCCTCTCAGTCTCTGTGCCTTGGCACTGCTCCTCCCCAAAGCTGGAAGAATGTCCTAGCTCCTTTCTGTCTCTGGCTACTGTTACTTCTCTCTTCAGCCCTGCTGAGCCACACCATCCCCAGGAGGCTTTCGGGAAAGCACTTCCCCCTCTTTTCCATCCGCCAAGATGGGAGTTATTTCTCCTTTTCTGGACTCCCTCCCATTGCGGGGCGAGGGGGAGCAAATGGCCTGCCTGCACCAAGGTACTTCCCACAGCAGACCTCGCTTTACTTTTTTCCCCTTTAAGTCTTCTTTCTCCTTGTGGAAGTCATAGACCAGGTCCATGTGTGGTCTCTGCGCCTAATGCAGAAGATCCGCGCAGACACACACACACACCCCTTTGCTATATGAGTGGATGCCAGAAAGAGTAGGATATCAGCATTTTAGAATTTTACAATTCCAAGAGCATTTGGGAGTCACCTAATATCACCCTCCCTTCTACAGATGCTCTTCCTGGAGTCTCCTGAGGGAAGATTTTGGGTTCCTTCAGCCCCTTTTCTTCTCGAGGCCCAAAGCCCTTTTGCTGTTGATGATCTCAATATTCTAGGTACGTAGGGAAGGGTAGGTAGGTGTCAGTAGCCTCCCTTTTCCCCTAAGGGAAACTGACTCAGAGAAACGAGGGGACGGGCCTCGGTGGCGCGGGGGCTGTAACGGGAATGCAGGGCTCCGGGCCAGTGTGGAATTTATTGTGCCTCCTTTTGGGAAGCGTGAAAGTGAAGTAATCGATTTACGAGCCCCCGGCGGACCCTTTAGCCCCCTAGAAGGATCGAGACGGGTCAGGAGGATTAATGCAGTTAAGAGCTCACGGCATTGACCCCTTGGCAACTTGGCGAGGTCCAGCCGATCCGCCGCCCTTCTCTCGACAGAGTGGCCAATGGGCTTCGGCCTCTTTAAGGCCCCAGCGCCCCGCCTCCGGCTCGTCGCCGACCTCCTCCCACCTCCTCGCCGCAGCTCGGCCAGTTCCAGACTTCCCTTGGCGATGAGGTCATCTTCTCGTTTCCCATTGGCTACGCCTGGCCGTCAGTCACAGGAAGTCCCGCCGCCGTCCTCACCTCCTTCAAACCCCTCCCTTCCCGCCCTCCCTTTAGTCCCCTGGTCCCAGCCTCCACAAGGCCTCTGATTGGCCAGCACAGCTGTCACTTTTCCAGCAGGCAGTGTGGGAGGCGGGAGACGGGTGTGGTGGGAGGGCCCGCAGCTTCCGTGGCTGAGAAGAGCCGGCGGCGGCCGTGTCTGTGGTGTCCGAGGCGGCTGCGAGAGCGACCGTTCCCTCCTCCTCACCCCTTCCGCTCCGCTCGCCACAGCCCTCCGCTCGCGCAGACTTCTCCCCAGCTCCGTGCGCCCTGGCTAGACGCTGAGCCTCGGGAGGGGAAGAGCGCGGTGGGAGCCGGAGGGGGACCGCCGCCGAGCCCGGGCTGGGAGGAGCGCGAGGCGGTGAGTGAGAGTCCGGGCAGGGGACCCCTCCCCCACCAGCCCCGCCCCGAGCATCCTTTCTCCTGGCGACCCCGCCGCGCGCCCTCGGGGTTGGCCTGGGCGGGCCTCGCAGCCCGGCCCCCAACCCGCCGCTGGTCCCCTCGCCTCTCCCCTCCGGGCCAGGGTCGTCTAGCCAAGGCGGGCGGGGCGGGGCCGTGCACCTGTGAACCGCCTGGCCGGGCAGCGCGGGTCGGGGGTCCGGGGGTCCGGCACCTGCTGCACCCCGGGTGTGTTTTGACTGCAGGGACCCTCTGTCGCACGCTTTCCCCGGGATCTGTGCAGACCCTCAGGATCCATGTGCAGCCCCAGGATTCCCAGGCCAGGGAGGCTTACCTGGATTTGTTGATGCCTGTGTCAGCAACCTGAATGCCGCCAGGTGTAAGGGCCCTGGTGGATTTGAAACTTGACGGCCAAGAACTTTACCCTCTAAGAAAGTGTCTGGCAGGACGCTTTGATTACACCTCCCACCCTGGCCGGTGCCGGAAGAACGCATTGATACTCTGTCGTGGCTGGGGCTGGCGCTGGCGCTTTCAGGTCAGATTCTCAAACCTGCCGTTTCCTAGCTGTGTAATCTCGGGCTTCAGTTTCCTCATTAGGAAAAGGGGCGTAATACCTATTACCTGGGGTCGTTGTAAATTGAGAACGACTGGTGGATCAGTTTGTGTTGAAGCACCAGCCCAGCTTGGCTTTGTCAGGATTTATCTTTTTTCTTGCTATTATAGAGCATAACGAAAAGGCAGTTTGGCAGACACTTGACTATTTACCAGCTGTATTTGGCATGAGGTATGTGTATACAGGAACGTGAAAGATGTCACTTAAATGTAATAATGAAATTACATCCAGCTTCATGTGTTTTTACATACTTTAAAATCCATGAGAAGTCCGAAGTGTGCAGGTTGCCAGCTTTTGAGATCTTTTCAGGATCTTTTCTACCTGATGTTAGAGCCTGTAACATAATCGTTATTTTCAATAAAAAGCTAAATTCACGTGTTTTAGGTTAGAGGACCCCCAAAACTCCAGATTTCACTTAAGCCGTTTTACTGTTGAAAAGCAGCCGCCTCCCAGGAGTGAGGTGGTACAGCCAGCTGGCACAGAGCCCCATGACTACAGGGTGGGGAACCCTTGGCTGAAAGTGATTTAATGAAGTTTTGCCTAACGTCGTTTCCATTTTTCATAGTGAATCAAAGGGCTTTACGATAGTTTCTTAGTGAAACTAAACTAGAGGCAAACCATTATTGCTTTTTTCAAAAACACGTGCAAAAAAACACTGACTATAGTCCGTTCTAGCACTGCTTCACGTCTTTGCCAGTAATGGTTAAGAGACCCTGTTTAGAAAGGCTTCCAAAAGTCACATCTCTTTGGATAGGTTTTTTATTTAGAGTAAAATCATGAGATGGAAGAGTAATATGTATCCCGTAATCCAAAAGTATTTACTGCAGACTTTCCACATCCTTAAGTACTCTGCTGAGTGCTATGAGGAAGGCATTTAAAAGAAGTATGAAACAGCATCCCAGCCCATAAAGGGCAAAACCAGAAAGTTTGGAATCACTCAGTACTAATTTTGGGTACTACTTAAGTAATGACTTCATTCATTCATTCATTCATTCATTCACTCATTCAGTAAACTTGTTCCTTGTCTGTAACGGGCCAGGTGTTTTTCTAAAAGCCAACATAATCGAGATAAGTGAGATATGGTCCCTGGTCATAGGAGCTCACAGTCTAGTGTGAGAGGCAGAAAGTGACAGTCGTAACACATTGAAATAAACTCCAGACTGTACAGGAGGGTCAAGAGAGCTTCTCTTTTGGACCTCAAAGAGAAGATGGCATTTGGGCTGAATCTCAACTCACCAGATGAAGGAGAGGAAGATCATTCCAAGTAGCTGAGCTTGGAAAGATTTCCTGATGAATCTTCTGACTGCTATAGCCTAGTATAAGCCATAGGGAAGGGGAAGGAAAGCGACATTTCTTTATGCTCACTATGTAATAGGCATTAATAATGCTAGGCTTCTAATGTTATCACTCACTTCTCACAGCAACCCTATGAAGTAGATTTTACCTCCACTTTAAGATAGGAAAACTGAGGCTCAGTTAGTTAAATAATTTGTCTGAGGTTACACGGTTAGTGACAGAGCCTGGACTTGAATTTCTTTCTTAAAAGTATGTATGCTCTTTCCCTTTTCACACTCTGTAGAGATAAATATAAGTGAGATGAGAAAGTTCCAGCTATATATTTTACTGCATCAATTACAAGTTACTTTCTGCAAAATAAATGTTCTTATTTGATTTAAAGTTTCTAAAACTTGTTTAACAAAAGCTATCAAATGGTAGTTATTTTATGTTTATAAGTGTGATGACATTTGCTAAAAAGTGTGGTTCATGGAAACATTCAGTGGAAGACATGACCTACAGATTCTGTATGGGGCACTTAACAAAGCTGTTAACCAGGTATGGACTTTTCTTGAGACTGTAGCTTACATATTTAAGTGTATAAAGAAAAGGATGTGCAGATGAGTGGCCAATTAAATAGACAAAGGTAAAATAGTTTTGAATAATTTTTATGAAAGGGGAAATTAGAAGTTTGAAGTCATATTAACATAGATTGTTATATTTAGAGAGACTACTATTGACTATAAGCTCCACAAAGGCAATTTGTATCTTTTATTCTCAGCTTCAGGAGCAATTCTTGGGACATAGTAGATGCTCAGTTAATATTTGTTGAATAAAAGATGAATGTAGACAAATATATATTTATAGTGTGTTTATGTAAATGCTAGGGTTGATAGTTAAAATTGACATAGGAACATTTTCATCTGTTGAGAAAAAACTTTGGTCAGGAGGTTATATTTCAGAAGGTCTTTGAAAGAAGAGGGAGGACATTGATAGATTACAGATGAAGTGGTATAGACATATAGGTAGTTTATAAACGGTTATACTTTGGAAGAAAAGGAACATTGAACAAAGGGAATGACCCACTGACACAATTCAAATATAGGCAGTGTTTATTTCTTTATTTTTTTGTTTTTAGAGAGAGCGCACCGCTCTCTCTAGGGAGAGGTGTAGAGGGAGGGATAGAATGTTAAGCAGACTCCATGTTCAGCATGGAGCCGGACATGGGCTTGATCCCATGACCCTGGGATCATGACCTGAGCTGAAAATCAAGCGTCGGACACTAAACTGACTGGGCCACCCCAGCACCCCATAGGTACTGTTTATTTCTACGGCCTTAATGAGTTTTGAGAATCAGGGAAACAGTGTCTGCTCTTAAGGAAATTATAGTTTTAGAGACTAGGTATGTTAGGTATCTATTGTGTAATGTCTTACCCCCAAAGTTAGTGTTTAACAATAAACGTTCTTTCTCATAGTTTCTTTGAGTCAGGAATTTGGGAGCAGCTTGGGGAGTGGTTCAGGCTCAGGGTCTTTTCAGGAGATTGCATTAATAGGTCGTCTGGGGTTATAGTCATCTGAAGGCTTGACTGAAGCTGGTGGGTCCTCTTCTAAGGTGGCTACTCAGATTGCTGACAAGTTGGTGTAGGCTGTTGGTGGGAGATCTCAGTTCTTCTCCCTGTGGGCCTCTCCACAGAGCTACTTGAATGCCCTCATGGCATGGCATCTGGCTTCCCCCAGAGCAAGCAATCAGGGCACCAAGCTGCACTGTCTTTTATTTATTTATTTTTTATTTTACTTTTTATTTTTTTAATTGCACTGTCTTTTATGACCTAGCTTTAGAAGTCACATACTGTCATTTCTCCCGTTTTCTTTTGGTCACACATTGTGGGAAGGGATTACACATGGGCATGAATACCAGGAGGTAAAGATCTTTAGGGGCCATCTTGGAGGCTGGCTACCTCACAGAACAGAAAAAGTGTTGGAAGAAGGTACAAAGTGCTGGGGGAGGGGAGGCAAGGATTCAGACGAGGGAAAGATTTAATTCTTGTACCAGATTTTCAGAAATATTAATTGGGTGCTGCTCACTGTGTGCCTTCAACGTGGCAGGCCAGTAGGTGGAAGTGGGCACTGAATTAGGGCCATATGAAATGTAAGGAGTCTAGGCCGACACTAAGGACAAACACTTAATCTCTGTGTGTAAGTTGAGGGTGGAGTAATTTTTCTGATATTGAGGAGAACAGTAACTTGTCAGATTGATAGACAAGCATAGACAGAGAGCACAGTCTCGTGGCATAGATGCTGGAGCCAGACTTCCTGGGTTGCAATCCTGCCTCTACCACTTGCTGGTTGTGTGACCTTGGGTGTGTGACTGTAGTACTCTCACGAAGTCTTCTTAGTAACTCTCTAACTATAAAATGGGGATGATGATGGTGGCTGCTTTATATGGCTACTATAAAGATTAAACAAGTTAAACATGTGCCAAGTCCTTGGCACAGCTTTCCATGCACCACCATCATCATCATCATCGTTAATTTTAGGCAGTAGCCTAGAACTGACCATGGATGAATGAGGTTGGAGTCAGAGATGAATGAGTGTAGAATGATGTGAATGTTCAGATAGAAGCATTGAAATGTCAGTCATTGCTGCTCAGCGTCAGATTTTCCAGTTCAAGTACTTATGTTTACACAGTTTTTATTTCACAATTAGAGTTACACACAGTTACAACAGTACCTCTGGAGGCACCTCAGGAGGTGCACAGTTTGCCTGTTAGGGGTAACTTGTATTCTCGTTATCGGTCTTTGAATTACTGGGCCTTCTATCTGCAGAGTGGGTTTAGTCAGAAGCAGTACTTAGAGGTGCATACGCTTAAAAAGAGCTTAGAAGTGGAACCAGGACCCATAATAATAGCAGAGTGAGCACTTTTGTGACTGGGTCGCAGAAGAACCTGCAGAGATTCTTAATACTGTATCACTTCTTCGAAGAGGGGAGCTCATCGAACTCCGTGTCTCTGTAGGTGCTAAAGCAGGAATTGGGTGATCTGCCAGGGTGCCTTGGGTGGAGCTAATTGCCTAAGTGGCCTTTAGTTCTGCGGTTCAGAGACTCCAGTCCAACTCTCATTGTTTAGTTGAACAGAGGCACTGAGAAATTAAGTGGTTTGAGGTTCCACAAGAATCTCGTGGCTGAGCCTGGGCCAGTTCTTCACCCCGTGTTTAAGGCCGGCTCACATAGTCGTAACAGAAGATCTGCAGAATCTTTGCAAGACTGAGCATTGTGAAAATTTCCTTTCTTCAGATACCATATTTTTAGTTTTGTGGTGTATCTGGTTCATTTGCTTCCCTAGTCACTTTCATTCATATGCTTTTAGAAATCATTCCTTAAGTGAGTGTTAGTTACAAGTAATTTGGAAAGCTCAGTTTGAAATCTGGGATGTATCCTCTTATAGGTGGGCTACTTACAGGTCTTTGACCTCTAAAATTGTAACTGGGAATTATGAGGGATTTTGATTTTTTTGAAAACCTTTTGTTCTGGTATCAAAATTTAAAGTATCAGAGTATCAGAGAGTAAAATAACTAGTGAAGTAACGTGTCAAGTTTAAGGGCATGAACAGAGCTGGGTACTGACAGTTATCAGCTTTGTAACCATAGGCTTACTACTTAACTTTCTTGTGACTAGTTTTTTCATCTGTAAAATGGGGTTCATGATTCTTACAACATGAGGTTGTTAATAAGGATTACGGAGTCATAGTGGCATCATTGTTGTGCTACCTCATTAATTCTCACACCAGCTCTGTAAAGTAAGTAGTAGCACCATTTTGTAGATGAAGAAAGAGAAGCTTGGAGAGATTCACTAATTTAGGAAGAGAGCAATCAGGGTTTGAACCAAGATCTTTTTTTTTTTTTTTTTTTTTTTTTTTTTTTTTAAAGTAGGCTCCACGCCCAGTGTGAGGCTTGAACTCTCGACCCTGAGATCAAGAGTCACATGCTGTACTGGCTGAGCCAGCCAGGCGTCCCCCCAGTTCTGTCTTTGAATTAAAAGTGCTAACTCCCTACGATAATGTGTATGAAATGACTAACTTTGCCTGTAGTAAATGTCTGTTCCTGTTCACTTGCATAGTTTGTGAAAATGTTAGTATACTGAGAATTCTTTATGGTAGCAATCAAGGTGTTGTAGCATTCAAAGTATTCTTTGCAGTATTCCTTATATGTATCTTGTTGCCATTCCTGAAATAGAAAGCTATACTAGTGATTTCACATCCTAAATTGCTCAATAAATACTAAATAAGGGCATACTATAGTGTCCAAATTTTAAACATATTTTGTCAGTGTTTCAGTTATCTTTGTAACTGTAAATGGCATAAGTGATGCCAAAGTCCCTTAATCGTGGTTAATCTGTACATATTTCCACTACCACAAAATTTACAGGAACTTGGAAAGTTGTCCTCTCCTCATATTTTAGAACACACCATGTTGCATTTTGGTATGAGAGTGGTGTTATTGGTTTCATGGTGAAACTGGCTTTATTGTTGACTTTATATTTTGTTACATTATGGATGTATTTTGGGGGTAAGATTATTTTTATATATTTATTTTATTAAGTAAATTCTTTGCCCATTGTGGGGCTCGAACTCACAACCCCAAGATAAAGAGTTGCATGCTCTACCAACTGAGCCAGTCAGGTGCCTCTATGGGATGGATGTCTTTAAAGTAGTCTTTTTATTTTTATTTTTATTTTATTTTTTTTTTTTTTTGAGAGAGAGCAGGTGAGCTAGGCAGAGTGGCAGAGAGAGAGAGAGAGAGAGAGAGAGAGAGAGAGAGAGAGAGAGAGAGAGAGAATCTTAAGCAGGCTCCACATGTAGTTCGAAGCTTGACGTGGGGCTTGATCTCACTATCGTGAGGTGGGGGCTTGATCTCACGACCATGAGATCATGACCTGAGCTGAAATCAAGAGTTGGCTGCTCAACTGACCAACTGACCGAGCCACCCAGGTGCCTCTAAAGTAGTCTTTTAAAATTTGCCTTGTATATGTTATCTTGGCTTTCAAAACAATTTAGAAATGAAGGGTAAGGACAATGTTCTTTTATATCTCTGATACATGTGATAATCACTTTTTATGGAAAATCAGTTGAACTAAAGCTTTCATTCAGAAGCCTTTCACTCTTTAATTCTAATATTCCAGGTTAATGCCCTAAGGGGGCATGGGAGGCAAAGATGTGGTGCTATTTTAAATTCTATATTTTGTAGATTCAGTGGATCATTTCACATTCTTGTTGATATTTCTTTTCTGTTTAGATTTTTTTGTTTTTTTGCAAGGGAGGATCTGGGAGTCCTGGAATGATGGGAATAGGGAGCCACCAAGAATACAGTGAGATCATAGGTTAGTGATTTAATTTGAAATTAAATAAATTTGAAGCTTTCCTTTACGCAGTAGAACATCATGGGGTGGTTATTGCTCATTTGTGTAATATCTGTCATGAATCTTTGTATACATTGAGTGAAACAGCTATTTAGTCCTTTCCTAAAGCAGTCACTCTGTAGCATGATCGTGTTTTATTTTATTTCATTTCATTTCATTTCATTTCATTTCATTTCATTTCATTTTAATTTTGTTTTTTTCCCCCTTTCACTTTTACCTGAAAGCTGATTCTGAAGGTGAGCCTGCAGAAACAATTTGTATAAAACTGGGCATGACCTGTACAATTTGGATAAGGTATTCATGACATTTTATTTTCAACATGTTTAATAACCTGTTGGGTGCCTAAATAAAACTGAGTTAATTATAGTGTAACCTTTTGTTCTATTTGGAGAGTGTTAAGGGATTTTTGAATACCTTCCAAAATTCACCTTCATCACATGAACTTAGAAAGCTCTTTCTAGAGCAAGGATCCTCAAAACTTAACCTGCATGAGTCTCTACTTCTTCTAGTCACTTCTTTGTTTTGTTTTGAAAAAGTGTAGTAGGTTTTCCTACTGTTTGGAGATAGTAGTGATGAGTCTGGAGTTGAATGCACCTGTTTTCAATTCTGGCTCTACTGTTCACTGGCTGTGCGATCTTGGGCAAGGGAATTAATCTTTCCAAATCTCTATTTCCTCATAGGATGGCTGTGAGAGGTAAATAAGTTACATGTAAAGCATTTAGCACATAGTAGGCATTCTATGCGTGTTAATTTTCCTAACACCCAGAAGTTTTCTTTTGTAGCAGTAGCTACAATTGCAGCAAAATAATTGTGTAATTGTTTATGTTTTTCTTCTCATAAGCTTTGTGAGGACAGGGGCCATGTGTGTCTCTTCATTGCTATTTTCCCAGCATTCAGTGTAGTGCTTGGCGTGGCATATAATAGATGCTCAATAAATACTTGTTGAATGAATGAAAGTGACTCACCCCTTCTCCTTACCCTGTCCTTCCTTGTCTTAAATGACAGTGTCCTGAACTTACACTTGAGAATTACTCAGCTTTTTACTTGATTCTTGGTCCATTAATGACTGGAGCTAGGTAAAGGGGAAGGCAATGAACAGATGAATAACGGCCAGAAAGAGAGCATAACAATATTCAAAGTAAGTTGTAATATTTTAAAATCATAGTACTCTGGGATTTCTAACCTTTTCTAATCTGATGTCCAGCCCCAGATTCTACCAAAACAGTTTTTGGCGAGGCCACCCCTGGCTTGTATGTTGATGAACCAGTGGGTTGTCCTCAGCTTAGTAAAACGTACTTAGTAAAATGTACTAGAGATTTGGAAAGATTAATTCCCTTGCCCAAGATCGCACAGCCAGTGAACAGTAGAGCCAGAATTGAAAACAGGTGCATTCAACTCCAAACTCATCACTACTATCTCCAAACAGTAGGAAAACCTACTACACTTTTTCAAAACAAAACAAAGAAGTGACTAGAAGAAGTAGAGACTCATGCAGGTTAAGTTTGAGGATCCTTGCTCTAGAAATTCTTATAGTAATTCAGGTAAGAACCTTGATGTCATCTTCTCTTTCTTTCCCACTTCATATCCAGTCCATCAGCGAATCCTGTTAGCTCTCTTTTGTAAATATATCTGTATCTGATCATTTCTCACCACCTCCGTCATAATTATCCTTGTCCAACCCAACTGATTAGTTTAGGTTCCTGTGGCTAGCTACTGTAACAAATTACCACCGACTTGGTGACTTAAAACAGCCTATATTTATTCTCTTATAGTCCTGAAGGCCAGATGTGTGAAGTCAGTTTCACTGGGTCAAAATCACGGTGTCAGCAGCAGGGCTGCACTCCTTTTGGAAGCTTCGGGGGAGAGTAAGTTCCTTGCCTCTTCTGGTTTCAGGTGGCTGCTGGCATTGCTTGGTTTGTGGCAGGATCACTTCAGTCTTCAACGGCAGCATCTTCAGATCTCTGTGCACATCTCTTTCACCTCTCTGTCAAATCTCTCTGCCTCCCTTTTATAAAGACATGTGATTGCGTTTAGGGCTCACTCAGATAATCCAGGATAATCTCCCCATCTCAAGATCCTTAATCACATCTGCAAAGATTCCCCCACCTTTATTATTATTATTGTTATTATTGGCCTTTTAAGGTAATAATCACAAGTTCCAGGGTCTAGGATGTAGAAAATGTGGGTATCTTTTTTTTTTAAGTTCATTTATTTTTTTATTTTGAGAGTCGGGGAGTGGAGGAGGGGCAGAGAGAGAGAGGGAGAGAGTGAATCCCAAGCAGGTTTCTCGCTGTCCACGCAGAGCCCACTGTGGGGCTCCATCTCTTGAAACATGAGATCATGACCTGAGCCGAAATCAAGAGTTGGACGCTTAACCAACTGAGCCACCCAGGTGCCCCGAAAATGTGGGTATCGTTAGGGTGCCATTTTTCAGTCTACCAGTCTGTTCTTTGGCTCCCAGAGATTCACATCTGTCCCGCATGCAAAGTACATTCATCCCATTCCAACATTCCCAACAGTCTTAACCCATTGCAACATCAACTCAAGTTAAGATCTCATCTACATAACATTAGCTTAAAAGTACAAAATCTCGGGGCACCTGGGTGGCTCAGTCGGTTGAGCGTCCGACTTCGGCTCAGGTCATGATCTCATGGTCCATGGGTTCTAACCCCGCGTCAGGCTCTGCGCTGACAGCTCAGAGCCTGGAGCCTGCTTTGGATTCTGTGTCTCCCTCTCTCTCTGCCTCTCCCCCATTCATGCTCTGTTTCTCTGTCTCAAAAATAAATAAACATTAAAAAAAATTAAAAAAAAAAAAAAAGTACAAAATCTCATCATATAAATCCTCTAGATTAGGTATAGGTGAGACTCTGGGTATGATCCATCTTGGGGCAAAATCCCTTTCCATCTGTGGCCCTGTGAAACAAGAAAACAAGTTATATGTTCTCAAAATACGGTGATGGGACAGACATAGACATTCCTATTCCAAAAAGGAGAAAATGCAGGGAATAGGTGTGTCACTGGTCCCAAGCAATTTTAAGATCCGGCAGGGAAAATGTCATTAGTTTTCAAAGCCTGGGAGTAATCCTATGTGGCTTGAGATTCCTGCTCTGGGCCTGTGGCTTTGGCTTTTGGGCTCATGGCTCAGCTCTAGGAGTTTTCTTTTTCTTTTTTTTTTTTTTTTTAATTTGTTAATGTTTATTTATTTTTGAGAGAGAGAGCGCGAGCAGGGGAGGGACAGAGAGAGAGGGAGACACAGAATCCAAAGCAGGCTCCAGGCTCTGAGCTGTCAGCACAGAGCCTGACAGGGGGCTCCAACTCACAAACCTTGAGATCATGACCTGAGCCGAAATCGGGCGCTTAACTGACTGCGTCACCCAGGTGCCCCATGACTTACTTATTTTATAACTGGAAATTTGTACCTTTAGACCCCCTTCGCCCATTTCTTAGCACTCCCCCGCCCGAACCTGTGGTAACCACTAATCTTGTCTGTGTCTGTGAGCTCAGTTTTTTTTTTTTTTTTAATTTCACGTATAAGTGAGATCATATATTTCTCTTTTCTCTTATTTCACTTAGTGTAATGCCCTTGAAGTCCATTCATGTTGTTGCAAATGGCAAGATTTCATTCTTTTTTATGGCTGAATAATATTTATATATACCACATTTTCTTTATGCATTCATTCCTCAGTGGATACTTAGGTAGTTTTCATCTCTGGCTGTTGTAAATAATGATGCAGTGAACATGGGGGTGCATACATCTTTTCGAATTAGTGTTTTTGTTTTCTTTGGATAAATACCAAGAAGTGGAATTACTAGATCATATAGTAGTGCAGTTTTTTTTTTTTTAAGTCCATTTATTTACTTTTTGAGAGAGAGAGGAAGGGAGAGAGTGTGCTTGCATGTGCTTGCGTGTGTGAGTAGGGGAGTGGCAGAGAGAGGGAGAGAGAGAGAATCCCAAGCAGGCTCTGTACTGTCAGCACAGAGTTTGACGCAGGGCTTGAACTCTCGAACAGCAAGATCATGAGCTGAGCCGAAATCATGAGTTGGCTGCCCAACTAACTGAGCTACCCAAGCACCCCAGGTGTGCTATTTTTAATTTTTTGAGGACCTTCCATACCATTTTCCATCATGGTTGCACAAATTTACATTCCTACCAACAGTGCATAAGGGTTCCCTTTTCTTCAGATCCTCCCCAACACTTGTTATTTCTTATCTTTTTGATAATAGCCATTCTAGCAGGTGTGAGGTGATATTGTGGTTTTGATTTGCATTTCCCTGATGATGAGTGATGTTGAGCATCTTTCTGTCTTCTCTGGAAAAATGTTCAGATCCTCTGCCTATTTTTTAATTAGACTGTTTTTTTTGCTATTGAGTTGTATGAGTTTTTTAAAAATATATTTTTGATATTAGCCCCTTATCAGCTGCATGATTTGCAAACATTTTCCACCATTCTATAGGTTGTCTTTTCATTTTGTTGATGGTTTCCTTTGTTGTGGCAGAAGCTTTTTAGTTTGATGTAGATTCAGAGCCACTTCCACATTTCTAAGTATTTACACTGAACACTCTACTTCTAGATGCCAAAATCTCTATCAGGGTTCAACCAGAGAAATAAAATCAGGAGATATACATAAAGAGATTTATTGTAAGGATTTATTCCTTATATGATGCAGGGGCTAGCTAAGTATAAGTATGATATCCATAGGCTAGGCTCTCTTGAGCTGAAGTTGTTATCCACAGGTAGAATTTCTTTTTCTGGGAAATGTCAGTTCTGCTTTTAAAGCTTTTTATTTTATTTTTTTAAATGTTTATTTTTGAGAGAGAGTGTGAGCAGGGGAGGGGCAGAAAGAGAGAGAGGGAGAGAGGGAATTCCAAGCAGGCTACAAACGGTCAGCAAAGAGCCCGACTTGGGGCTTCAATTCATGAGCTGTGAGATCATAACTTGAGCCAAAGTCGGGACGCTTAACTGACCAAACCACTCATGTGCCCCTGTTCTTAAGGCTTTTGAACTGATTGAATCAGGCCTACCTAGATTATCTAGAACAATCTGCTTTACTTAAAGGCAACTGATTATGAATATTAATCACATCTACAAAATAGCTTCACAGCAACACTTAGTGTTTGAATAACTGGTGACTGTGGCCTAATCAAGTTGACCCATACAACTGACCACCACATAATCATTATTATTTCTTGCCTGGATTATTGCTGTAGTAGCTTCCTTTGATCTGAATCCCCATTTCTGCTCTGCTTTCTTGTGATCTGCTCTCCACATAGATTATAGATCTTATGATCTGCTTTCCAGAGTCAGTTTCATGATCTTCCATGGTCCCCATTGCTTACTCTGCTGCAATCCCACTGGATTCTTTGCTGTTCCTGGGTCATACCAGGTCTTTGTGCTTGTTGTTTTCTCCACCTGGTATATACTCTTTCCCAAAATCTTCACATGATTTACTTCCTCACTTTTTTCAGATCTTTACTCAGATGTCTCCTTATCAGAGAGACCTCCACATACAAGAAAGCCACCTTGCTCCTTAATTGAGGGCAGTCCTTATTTTCCTTTTTTGTAGAAATTGACATGCTGGATGTAAAATTTACACGGAAATGTAAAATATATATATATATATATATATATATATATATATATATATATATATATATATATTTTTTTTTTTTTTTTTTTTTAACATGGAAATGTAAAGGATCTGAAATAGCCAAAATAATTTAGAGTTTTGTTTATTTAGGTTAGCTCTATATCCAACATGGAGCTCGAAGTCACAACCCCGAGGTCAGGAGTTGTATGCTCTTCCAACTGAGCCAGCCAGGTGCCCCTAGAATAGCTAAAATAATTTAGAGGTGGAAGAACAAACTTGGAGGAATGAAATTACCCGATTTCAAGAAAACGTAAAGCTAGAGTAATCAAGACTGTGTGGTATTAGTGTAAAAACACAAATATGGATCATTGGAGCACAATAGGGAATGCTGAAATAGATGTATCATCAATTGATTTTTTAACAAAGGGTTAAATGTAATTCAGTAGAGGGAAGAGTAGTCTTCAACAAATGTTGTTGGAACAATTGGGATATTTGTGTTTAAAGAAATGAATGTCAATACCTAACTCACACTGTACAGAAAAAATTAATTTGAAAGGGCTCATAGAGCTAAACATACAAAACTGTAAAATTTCTAGAAAAAATTATAAGAAAATATTTATGACCTTGGGATAGGCAAAGATTTTTTAGGAAACAAAAACACTAACCATGGAAGAAAAAAATGATAAATCAGATCTATCAAAAGGAAAACCTTCTGTTCTTTAGAAGATACTGTAAGAAAATGAAAAGGTAAGCCAGACTGGGAGGAAATATTTATATACACACACACGCACTCTATATACATATACATGTGTGTATATGTAATTTCATATATGTGTAGATATCTATAGATTTATCAAAGGACTCATATTTAGAATATATGAAAAGCTTTAAAAATAATATGACAAATGGCCCAATTAAAAATGAACAAAAGCTTTGAATAGACACTTCGAAGACAAAAACGTATTTGAATGTCCAAAAGCATAAGAAAAGATTTTCAACATTAGTCACCAGGGAAATACAAATTAAAACTATATCACATACCATTTCGTGCCCAGTAGAATATATAAAATTAAAAAATATGGAAAAGTCCAAGTATTGGTGAGGATGTGAAACAACTGGAATTCGTGTATGTTGGTGGTGGGAGTGTGACATACCGCACTTTTGAAAACAAATGGTCAGTTTCTTTAAAGTTAAATACATACTTATCATGCAACCTTGTCCTGCACCTTGGTATTTATTATCTAAGAGAAATGAAAATATATCTTCCCAGAAAGACCACGTGAACGTTCATAGCACTTTCATTTATAATGGCCAAAAATTGGAAACCACTCAAATACTATCAACAGGTGAATAGGTAAACAAACCGTGGATAAACAGTGAATTATAGATACATGCAGCAGTGTGAATGAATCTTGAAAACTCTGTTGAAAGAAGTAAGAAACAAAGGAGAACTTACTTTATGGTTTTATTCATTCTTTTTTTCATTCAATCATTCATTTTAGAGCATGCAAGCTGGGGAGAGGGGCGGGGGGGGGGGGGGTTGGGTAGAGAGAGAATGAATCTTAAACAG
This sequence comes from Panthera pardus, assembly GCF_024362965.1. Classification (NCBI taxonomy): domain Eukaryota; kingdom Metazoa; phylum Chordata; class Mammalia; order Carnivora; family Felidae; genus Panthera; species Panthera pardus. Next base: position 2,493,292 of record NW_026526991.1, on the reverse strand, counting down.
GCTCCATGCTCAGCCCGACATGTGACTCAATCCCAGGACCCTGGGATCATGACCTGAGCTGAAATCACGATATGGACACTCAACCAACCAAGCCACCCACTCGCCTCTATGGTTTCATTTATATTGAAGTTCTAGAATAGGCAAAACTAACTTATAGTAATAGAAGTTAGATCAGTGGTTGTTTGTGGCTGGGGTGGAGGGGGAGGAGGAAGACTGCAAAAGGGCATGAGGCATGATGGGAGTGTTTTCTTGATTGGAAGTGGTGATTACATGAGAATGTGCATTTGTTAGAATTAATTGAACTCATTGGAACTGTACACTTAAAATGGGTGCATTTTATTGTAAGTAAATTATACCTCAAAGTTGATTTAAAAAAAAAATACTGTGTGGTCAGTGCTCTGTGGACTAAAAAGGTGTTTGTAGGCCAAATTTGGTTGCGGTCAGCCAGTATCTAACAGCTGATCTATACCCCCACACATGTGCACGCTACAAAAATGCCTGGTCCGTAATGGTCTTCAAATTTCTGTTGAATGAGCAGGTGGATGACTAATGTGCCTTCTTGCATCACCATTGCAAGAAAATACTTCATTCTTCACTCTCCTGCAGCTTCAGTCATTTTACAGAGTTAATTTGTTTGGCTTCTCCTGGCAGTAGTACCTTGAGTATAAATGAGGTTATTCATTCATTCAAATAGTTGCTGAGTATCTACCGTATATAAAATCCTGCCTAAATAAAGTAATTGCTAACTGTGAAGAATTACACAAATGTCTGTTGATTATATGTGTGAAATTAACATTCAATTTAAAAAACAAAGGCTAGATAAGCTCTTCTTACTTAGAATCTGTTTTAGCTACTATTTCTTTGTCTAGTTCATTTACACTGCTTTCTGTGGAAAATAGCATAGGCTTAATAATAGACTCTGTTCATTATAACTTCTCAAATGAGAGGAAGCAAAACATTTCAGAATATCATTCTGGTATAGCTATAGAAATGGCTGATTTCTTCCTTTCTGATTAGAGTCTATGAAGGATGAGTGGCCTAACTTTAATTGGTTGCTAGAACCAAATTGCTTCTTGGTCTTGTGGTTAGTCTATAGTTGTATGCTGTCTTCATCAAACTGGATTATGTACACTTTTATAGGTCACCAAGCAGAATTATTACATGATTTTTTCAATCAGAACTTTAAAAAGCCCTGGTCATCATTCTGTACTGATAATTGTTACCTTCTTGACTTTGATCAGGCTGCCCTGAATTCTCTGAACAGCCGCCTTCCTCCTAATTCCCCAAACTGGGTCCTTGCCCATTTTTTTTTTTTTTTTTTTTTAATGGTGGTTGGAATTTTTTTGTTACATTTATTTATTTATTTAAGTAATCTCTACACCCAATGTGGGGCTCAAGCTCACAGCCCCAATATCAAGAATTGCCTGCTCTTCCTACTGAGGCTGCCTGAGCCCCTGTCCTTGCCCATTTTTAAAGTTAGCCTCAGGCTTAACTCCTTTACAAAACAACTCTCCTTGATTAATACAGTGAGTCATCCAGCCTCAAACTTGTTTTCAGACTTCCCTCTCCCTATAGTGCACTCTTCCAATTTTTCTTTTTTCAATGTCACATTTCTTTTTTTTTCATTAAGACCTTTTCTTCCTGCTAATATCGTTCATTGGGGGTAGTAGCTGCACTTAATTGATATTATTTTCTTCTCCATGTGTCTTATGTAAGATCTGTACCAAGTGGGTTTAGGAAATAAATAAGATTATTGGTAAATTCTAGCACGAAGCTGAATAACACGCAGTACAGAGTCCCTGATGGATGAAGGTACAGTACTTTAGGTAACTGTGGGCCCAGGTCTTTTCTCCTCCATTTTTTTCTTGGCACATTCCCCTGAAAAGGAAGCCAGGGAGATTGAGAGTTGGTTCTATCTGATAATAGCCCAGAAACTTGAGAGGAGGCAGTTCCCACAGAAGCAGTCTGAATCCAGTAAGAGAACTTAATGAACTGCCTTTGCCCGCACAGTCGTCAGGTCTTTGTGCTGAGATGCCAGAGGGACTGACTGAGAGAAACTTAACAGGAATGTAGGAATCAGAAAAAAAGTGGGTATTGGAATTGCATATGTGTGTAATCTTGGTGGTTTGTTTTAATTTGGAAATATCTATTACCATCACTGACAGATTTCTGTGATTAGAACTGTTCCTTTTTAAGCCCAAGTTAGAATTAATATCATATTAAAGAAGGAGGACACTAGTTTATCTGCTGTTGAGAATATACTGTTTCAAATACCTGTTATCTTTAGTGGGTTCAAAATCTTGTTTTAGTCATTTTCCACTATCCCAGGATTAAATTTACTTTTATTTTACATTCCTACCAGCAGTGCACAAAGGTTCCTATTTCTCCACATCCTTACTAACATTTGTTATTTTCTGGTTTTTGTTTGTTTTGTTTTGTATATGAGGTGGTAGTCTTTTACATGTTTAGTGATTTAATGTGTGACTGGTAGCATAGTGTTGTCATTGTAGTTATTAATCACATGACTGTTTTTTTTTCCACAGCAATTATCAGTCATGCCTGAAGTGCTTATTAAATTATTTTTACTCGTTACCATAAATTCCATAATGGCAGGGACCTTGTCCATTTTCATTACTAGAATCCCTAAGGCTGAGATGGTACCTGATATGTTATATTTCCTTAGTGAGTATTTTGATGAATGAATGAATGAATGAATGAATGAGTGAATGGAATGTGGATATAGTGTGATGGTTAAAATCAAAGACTTGGCATCAGATAGACATGGGTTTGGATTCTGATTTCTTCCTGTGTAAAAGCCTTGATAATGCCTTCCTCATAGGATTGTGGTGAGATTAAATGAGATCAGGTATGTAAAACCCTTAGTACAGCACCTGGCACATTGTAATTATCTGATAAGTGGTGGCTAATATTATTAGAGAGAGGCGTGGGGTTTAAAGATCCTCATTCTGTTACTTATAAGTTATATAATAATATTAGAACAAGTTGTCTAACCTCTCTGGCCTGAGTTTTTTTTTTTTTTTTCTCTGTAAAATAAGAACATTAAGTTAGATGACCCTTAAGGGCCCTTTTGTAATTTTCATTTGATTCTTACTGTTGTAACTATATTCACTCCAGCAACCATTACCACTTAATAGTATCTCATCGTTAATTACAGTAGCTTGTTAATCCCAGAGTCTGAATCTCAGAAGCATCTAAATGATAGAATTGACTTAAAAGAATTTTTTTAAAGTCAATTTTTTAATTGATGTAAAAGAATTTTTTTTAAAGAAAAATTTTTAAAAATTTCTTTTTTTAAAATTTTATTTACTTTAATCTCTGCACCCCATGTGTGGTTGATTGAACTCCCAACCCCAACATAGTCACAGGCTCTTCTGACTGAGCCAGCCGGTTGCTCCTGAAAAGAATTTTTTTAAAGAAAAGATCATTTCATTTCAAAAGTTAAATTATTGAAATAGTTGAAGAATAAGTTGCTTTAGTGAAAGAATAGTTGCTTTAATCAAAGACGTTTAGTAATGATTTTATATGCCAGGTTGTGTATGACCACTCAGTGGTCATAGAAGTGGAGGAATGTAGATTTTAATGAAGATTGCAATGCTGGTTTGGTGGTTTTGCTGAGTTGTGTTGTATTCACTTGGATGGGGAGACTTGCTTTGAAGATAGCTTTTTGTCCATTTGCTGTGCTGCTGATTGACGGAGGAAATAAAATAATCCTTGAGACTTTTGACTTCTGAAAAGTGGCTGGTTGTGTCCTTGTTCTTAGCAAATGTCGGACCAGATAGGCAAACTCAGTCTGTCTGGGTTTGAGAGAAAGAACATTTCACCAATTTGCCCAGCTAAGTAAGATGTTATCACTCCACCCAGCACATATTATTATTTTGCATACAAATAACTTGGAGCAGAGAGTAGAAGGAACTAGTTTTTACTGAGTATCTGTTTTATGCTAGCCACTGTTAGCTAAAACAGTGCTTTCATATATCCTGTCTTTTGTTTTTGTTGACGGAATAGTTGTTTTTGTACATACATGTTGCTCATTGTCACCAACCCTAAATCACTTACAGACTTTCCTGGAGTTGGGAATGGTCCTTGTGCATGAATTTCCCTCCCTATAGCTTTTGTTGGGACTCAGTGCAGTCACTGCAGCCCTAAGAAGGTAGATACTGCCATTAAGGAGGAACTCCTTTGGTTTCATTAAAAGCAAATAACCTGGGCCACCTGGCTGGCTCAGTTGGTAGAGCATGCAGCTTTTGATCTCGGGGTTGTGAGTTTGGGACCCATGTTGGGTATAGAGATTACGTAAAAATAAAATCTTTAAAAAAAAAAAAAGAAATAACTGTGATAGCTTGCCACAAACTCCCTTATCTCTTCAGAGGTGCTTTCCAGTTGTCTGTCTCCAAGTAGGAATCCTAAATACTTTCCCCATTGAAAAATATTACAGTTGATGATTAGGTATCCAAATGAAACACATGCACGCATGTACGTGTGTATAAACTTATTTATTGGTACACTGGTCATGTGAGAGAATTTCTGTAATTTAGATCTTTAAACATTTATTTTAATGGAAAGTGTATGGGCCACTGGAAGCCACTTAACATTGGGTGACCTTGAGCTAGTGCCAACTTCTTTGGGACTGTGTCCACTTCAGTAAAATTGGGATGTACTGGGGCACCTGGGTGGCTCAGTTGGTTAAGCGTCCGACTCTTGGATTTTGACTCAGGTCATGATCTTGTGGCTTGTGAGTTCAAACCCCACATTGGGCTTGGTGCTGACGGTGTGATTCTCTTTCTTTCCCCCTCCTTATGCCCCTCCCCTGCTCATGTGCTCACTTGCTTGCTCTCTCTCTTTCTCAAAATAAATAAATTTTAAAAAATGGGGATGTACTTATCTTGCAGGGATGTTAATCAAGATTAATTGAAATCTCATGGGTATTCCACAGAGGTTGGTACTGTCACGTCTTCCATTCTGACTTTTATTTTATTTTATTTTAATTTTTTTTAAACGTTTATTTATTTTTGAGACAGAGAGAGACAGAGCATGAATGGGGGAGGGTCAGAGAGAGGGAGACACAGAATCTGAAACAGGCTCCAGGCTCTGAGCTGTCAGCACAGAGCCCGACGCGGGGCTCGAACTCACGAACTGTGAGATCGTGAAATGAGCTGAAGTCGGATGCTTAATCGACTGAGCCACCCAGGCGCTCCCCATTCTGACTTTTAAATAACTGAGTAAAATATCTTGGCGCATGACTTAGTTTGTTAGTGTTTTTATTAAGATGGCTTAGCCACATGCCCTGGGGATTGACAATGGAATTTATTTTTCTTTCCTTATCACTTACAAATCCCATTTGAAATGTATTCTTTTTATTTTAGTTTATTTATTTGCGGGGGGGGGGGCAAGGGGAGGGAGAGAGAGGGAGAGAGAATCCCAAGTAGGCTCCACGTCATCGGTGCCAAGCCTGCCGTGGGGCTCAAACCCATGAACTGTGAGGTCATGAGCTGAGCCAAAATCAAGAGTCGGCCTCTTAACCGACTTAAGTTAGTCAGGCGCTTAACCGACTGATCCACCGAGGCACCCCTAGAAATGTATTCTTGTTCAGACTTTGGAATGAGAAAACTTTTTCTAAAGCAGAATTAAGTGGATTTGCTTCAGGTGGCTTTCTGAGATCTGGCAAATTTGAACAAGAAGATTAGAATTGCTTTCATAGTGGAGTTCCCCCCACCTGAAACATAGTTGGCAATGAGAAGAAAGGTTATGCAATTATATGCATTCCTTATCAGATGTTTGGTAAAGCTTATTTTTGCCTGAAACATTCAAGGAAGTCCCCTACTCCCTTCCTTTCAGTCAAGAAGCTGATTGTGTGGAATAGGAGGTGAGTAAATGAAAATGAATCTGACTTTGGCAATAAGAGAATGAGAAGAATGCTAACCCCCAGGCTGGGCTTGTTTCAGCTTCCCGGAGATCTCAGAAGTTAGGACCCATTGGTCGTAAGCATTAAAAAACCCCCCCCCCCTTTCCCCCCCACCCAAAAGCCCAAATTGGGGTGCCTAGGTGGCTTAGTTGGTTAAGCGTCCCGACTTCAGCTCAGGTCATGATCTCACGGTCCGTGAGTTCAAGCCCCGCGTCGGGCTCTGTGTGGGCAACTCAGAACCTGGAGCCTGCTTTGGATTCTGTGTCTTCCTGTCTCTCTGCCCCTCCCCACTTGTGCTGTCTCTCTCTCTCTCTCTCTCTCAAAAATAAATAAACATTAAAAAAAACCCCACAAACTGTAGGTGAAGCCTGGATTGAGTAGGGCAATTTAAAAGATTTTAGACTGGTAACGGAATTGCAGAGATGATTTCCACTGGCCAGAATTTTGGTGTTTTGGTTTTACTCATCTACAGTTCTTCATTCAGTCCATTCTCTCCAAAGTAACAGGAATGACTTTTTTTTTTTTAATTTTTTTTAACGTTTATTTTATTTTTGAGACAGAGAGAGACAGAGCATGAACGGGGGAGGGTCAGAGAGAGGGAGACACAGAATCCGAAACAGGCTCCAGGCTCCAAGCTGTCAGCACAGAGCCCGACGCGGGGCTTGAACTCACGGACTGTGAGATCACGACCTGAGCCGAAGTCGGCCGCTCAACCGACTGAGCCACCCAGGCGCCCCAAAGTAACAGGAATGATCTTAAGAACATAAAATGAATCACATCACTTCTCTGCCTAAAACCCTCCCTTCCAGTGGTTTCCTGTTGCATTTAGAATAAAATCCGAGGGCTCCTGGGTGGCGCAGTCAGTTGAGTGTCCGACATCGCCTCAGGTCATGATCTCAGAGTTCTGAGTTTGAGCCCCTCGTCAGGCTCTGTGCTGACAGCTGGATCCTGGAGCCTGCTTCACATTCTGTGTCTCCCTCTCTCTCTGCCCCTCCCCTGCTCATACTCTGTCTCTGTCTGTCCCAAACATAAGTAAACATTAAAAAAAAATCAGAATAAAATCCAGATTTCTTCCCACAACCTACATTGAATGCATGCTTTTATCTATACTGCTCTTACCACTTTTTTGGTATCCCTTTCCCCTTCAGTCAGTTACATTATCATCAGCTGGTTTTACTTTAGTTCTTTCAACTTTCCTTACCACCATATCTAAAAAATAGATATTTTCTACCCGCAGACACTTCCTTTGTTTCCTTTATAACTCAGAGTAATTTATAATTATTGTTGCCCCTTGAACAACAGGTAGGTTAGGGGCACTGAGCCCCGCACAGTTGAAAATCCATGTATAACTTTTGACCCCCCTCCAGACTTAAAAGCCTGTGGACCAGAAGTCTTACTGATAACATAGAGCCTTACTACTGACAACACATATTTTGTATGTTATATGTTTTAACTACTGTATTCATACAATAAACTAGAGAGAAGAAAATGTTACTAAGAAAAACATAAGGAGAGAAAATATACTGTACTGTATTTAAAAAATCTGTGTATGAAGGGAACCATGCAATTCAAGCTCTTGTTCAAGGATCAGCTGTAGTTTTCTGCTTAATGGCTTGCTTGCTTTTTTTTTTTTTCTTCTCTTTTTTCTTTCTCTCTCTCTCTATTTTTTTTTTTTTTTTTGTCTTCTTATGCTCCAAGATTATAAACTCCATGATGGTAGAGACTGTGTTTTGTCCTTTTTGTCTAGCACATGCTGACACATAGTGGATATTTAATAAATATTTGTTGAGTTAATGGTCATTTGATAACTTCTGCTTTATAGAGAGATTCTTCAGTTCATAAAGGAATAGGCATTTATTTGTTGATCTGACAGTCTATAAAATGATAAAAGTCAACATGGGCAAAAAAATGATTTTTTTAAAGATTTTTTTTTTTAATTTTTAAGTAATCTCTACATCCTTTGGGGGGTTCAAACTCACAACCCTGAGATCAAGAGTTGTATGCTCCATTGACTGAGCCAGCCAGGTGCCCCAAATTATTTGTCTTTTTGGGATGAATCTTTAAGAATCAACTTAGATGGTGCCTGGGAAGCTTTTCCTGATTGGCCAGGGTTGGATTAGATCTCCCTGTTGTTTGGTCTGTGACACCATGTGCTTGCCTTTTGTAACAGTAGACTCCCTCCTAGATTCTCTGGGGGAGAAAGAATTTAGTTTATGATTATATCTTCAGCCCTCAGATTGGTGCTGGCACATGGTAGTTGTGCTCAATAAATATTGGTTCAGTGAGAAATAAGAGTTAAATTTGAGGTATTTCTTTTTTTTTATATATATATATTTTTTAATGTTTATTTATTTTTGAGACAGAGAGAGACAAAGCATGAACGGGGGAGGGTCAGAGAGAGGGAGACACAGAATCTGAAACAGGCTCCAGGCTCTGAGCTGTCAGCACAGAGCCCGACGTGGGGCTCAGACTCACGGACCGCGAGATCATGACCTGAGCCAAAGTCAGCCGCTTAACCGACTGAGCCACCCAGGCACCCAAAAATTGAGGTATTTCTTAAAAAGAACAATTTTTACTATGTATACCAGATTATGGAGGTTCATTGGTCCCAAGAATTACTTTGTTGTTTTCCAAGTTCAGTATCATGACATAAGTTAAAAAAAAAAAAGTCTATTATGGAAAATTTCAAACACATAGAAAAAATAAAGAGAATAATAAAATGAACCACCACCATGTACTTATCGCCCAGCTCCAACAGTTAACAAGACATGACCATTCTTGTTTAACTTGCTCCCCCTTCCTCTTCAATATTTTAAAACAAATCCCAGACATGATATCATTTCATCTGTAAATACTTCAGAAGGGTATAATCAATTTAAGAACTGGTTAACTCTTGGAAAAACCTGATACAAAAATTCCATTTGTCTCCTTGAATCTAATTGTAGATGCCAGCTGGTGAATTTCCATGTGCTAAACCACTCCCAAGGCTTGACTCACTATTGAAAGCATATACTCCATTGTAATTGCTGAGATAGCAGCAGTTTGCTAGAATATGTTATCATGGTTGTTTCTATTTGGGTAGAGAGCAGTTACTAATAAGTAAAAACTCCTATGTCAGAGGTAACTTTGGAAATGTATCAAGACAGATGATGCTTTCTGACATTGTGCATTACAGGCCTTTGAGATTTTGTCTGGAAAATGAAAATGAAATATGGTTTGTAGATTAATAGAGTAAATTCCTGTAGTTCTTTGTGTGTGAATTCCTGAGAGTCACAATTAGCAGTAAAATGAAAAGTAAGGGTGCCAGAAGACTTAGCTAAAAAAACTCCTAAGCCTTGGAAGGTTGAGGGTTTAGAACTTGGGCCAGAGGAAAAGTCACATGGCACTGGAAGTGGTTATGGTTAGTTTTATTCTAGAAGTTAAAGTTGTGGCCTAGACCTCTGTAAATAGCCTAGGTTAAATAACATTTCCTTTGGGAAGGGAAGAGAAGGCTCTCTTTTCTTTCAGCAAATATTTTAAGGGATTAAGTACTATCTTGTAAAATTTGAAGATTGGCACTGAGTGAATGGTTGGACTTGAACAGTGTTTTCTCATGATCCCAGTTTTTTGTGGAAAAGAAATGAAGCAGGGATGGAAATGATCATAAGTATCTTTAACTATTTCCTTTAACCAACTACGTAAGAGAACAAGACTCTCATCCTACGAGGCTGTAAGTCCCAGCCCTGTTAGGACTGCAACCTTGCTTTCTCCTTAGCCTGAATTGCCACATGAGTCTTTTGGTAGGAGATGGTGGATATGGTGATCCCAAGTTAATTCTTGGCGATTTATTTTGAAAATCCACTCTTTTATTTCTGCCTTTATATTTCCACAACCCGTAGATAATTCCTTTATTAAAGTACTTAGTACACAGTGCCTTGAATAGGGATTTTGTCATACTTATCTGTGTATCCTTAGTGTCTAGCACATGGTCACTTGGAAAATATTTGTTGACACATGATGATCCCTTTCCAGGCTTGAGATGGTATGATTTTGTGATTTCTCCAGTGGCCTTGACCAGAAGAATATGGGAATAGTGCTATTCTGATATAGACTCCTCTCTGCATTGTGTTTCTTCCTAGATGGTGCTTGTTTTCAGACTCTGAACCATTCTCTTCTTTGGGGAACTTTCAGGGAATAGAAGGAGAGAAAAATTTGTGTTTAGAACAAGAGGACTGTGTCAGACTGAAGTTGATATGTTAGGATCACTGGAATCCTCAGTGTTGTCAGGATGAAGAATTCAATGTTGATAACAGATGCTAGGAACTCATTCTCTTTTTTTATTCTTCCTCATTTACTGAGATTTGACCGCATACCTATGACTGTGAGGTGGAGTGGATCTTCAAACTTTGAAGGATGTGGTCAGTCATTGGGAATTAATCAGCATCAAACTATGAGTATTTCTTTTTTCATGTATGTGGTAACTGCTGAAATTAATTTGTTGTAAAACTGTAGAATCTATACCAAATCAAACCTATGGCTTATTATCTAATACAATATAGTAGAAGAGAAATGTTAAAAACCATTATTTCATCAAGCTGACCGTGTATGTTTATTGGAAAGTTGGAAACTGTCTCAAACTCAGCATGTACAAAACTAAAATGATTCATTTTCCTCCTCTAAACTTTTTGCCACCAGCAGCTTTCCCTGTCTCATCTGATGGTGACTCTACTCTTTTAGTTGTTCTGATCAAAACTTTGGACCTTACATTTCTCTTATATTCCATATCCGGTCTGCCAGGAAGACTTTACTGGACTTACCTTCAAAATCTATCCAAATCAACAACTTCTCACCATCTCTCCTGCTACCACTGTTCTCTTGCCCGGATTATTGTGGTATTTCCTAACTGATCTCCCAGATTCTTCCCCACCCCTCTCTTCCCCTCTGTTCCCCTCTCCTCTTTATTTTGAGAGAGAAGGAGTGCATACATGTGAGCAGAGGAGGGGTGGAGAAAGGGAGAGACAGAATCCCAGGCGATCTCTGCTGTGTCACCATGCAGGGCTCAAACTCACGAACCATGAGACCATGACCTGAGTCGAGATCAAGAGTTGGACACTCAATCGATTGAACCACACAGGAGCCCCTCTTCCCTTTATTTTCAACACAGCAGCCTGAATCATTCTCTTGGTACCTATGTGAGATCATGTTGCTCCTCTGTTCAGAAACCCTTCAATGGCTCCCCATTTCACTTTTGAGTAAATACCCATCAGGCCTTCTCTTATCTGGTCTTCTGTTAACCTCTCTGCCCTTACCTACTGAATCCCCCTTGTTCATTCTGCTGCAGCCACATTAGCTTTCTTATTGTTCCTTTTTTTTTTCTTTAAAAAAAATTTTTTTTTTTACGTTTATTTATTTTTGAGACAGAGAGAGACAGAGCATGAACGGGGGAGGGTCAGAGAGAGGGAGACACAGAATCTGAAACAGGCTTCAGGCTCTGAGCTGTCAGCACAGAGCCCGACGCGGGGCTTGAACTCACGGACTGCGAGATCGTGACCTGAGCCGAAGTCGGCCGCTTAACCAACTGAGCCACCCAGGCGCCCCTCTTGTTCCTTGAACATGACAGTCCTGCTTCTGCCTTCGGGCCTTTGCACTGGCTGTTCCCTCTGTGTGGAATGTTATTCCTCTGGGTATCTGTAACTCTGTCATCACTGTCAAATCTTGGTTTTATGTCACTTTCTCCGTGAGGCCTACTCTAATCATCTTATTTAAAAATTAAAATGCTTGGGTGCCTTGGGTGGCTCAGTTAAGCATCTGACTCTTGATCTCGGCTCAGGTCATTATCTCATGGTTCCTGAGTTTGGCCCCACATTGGGCTTTCTGCTGTTTGCCTAGAGCCCGCTTTGGATCCTTTGTCCCTGCCCCTCTCAGCATCTCACCCGCTCGCTCTCGCTTTCTTAAAAATAAATGTTAAAATTTGTTTAAAGAAAATGATAGCTTCTTTGTTCCAAATACTTCTGATTTCCATTATTCTGATCTTTTTCCCCTAAAATGTTCATATTTTAAGATATGCATAGTTTGTTTTTATAGTTATTCCTTGAGAGTGAGTTTTATGTATTCATTTTACTTATCTGTTAGCTGTACTTAAGTGCAGGTAGACTTCGACAAAACTTTATCTATAGACCAACTTTCTGTCATTTTCAAGCATCCAAAAGAGTGCTGAACTCAAAACCAAGAAATAGAAAAGCCAGTGCCTTAGATAGTCAAGAATGAACTCTGGAGTGTTGTTGACAATTCCTGAAGAGACTCAAAGTGCCAAAGTGCTGCGAATAGCTGGTTCTTTCAGAAGATGGAGGAGTGTGTTGATGAAACTTGCAAATAGGTCAGCATTTTTTGAGAAGAAAGCCAAAAAGTATAGGTGAATGGACATGCAAGAAAAGCAAGAAAGTGGAGTAGAGTGTGGTGGTAGTCACAGTGGACGAGATTTGAAGTGACCAGTGCAGTGAATGAACGGGAAACTCTTGAGAACCGTGATGGAGATCCAGAAGACAAGACATGTGTTTGTGGAGTGGACATGGACCAGCCCATAGGAGCACCTTTAAATACAAAATGCTTTGAAGCCACAGGCAGAAGAACCCTCTCCTTTGAATGTGAATGAAAACCACCGTGACATATCATTTGACACTTGTTAGGATAGCTGTTGTCAAAAAAACTGTGAGGAGAAACTGGAGCCCTGGTGTATCACCGGTGAGACTATACAATGGTACAGCTGCTGTGGAAAACAATTTTGTGATTCCTCAAAAAGTTAAACATAAAATTGCCATAGGATCCAGCAATTCTACTCCTAAGTGATACCCAAAAGAATTGAGAGAGGGGACTTAACAGATACTTGTTTTCCAATGTTCACAGCACCATTATTCACAGTAACCAAAAGGTGGAACAACCCAACAACCCAAATGTCCCTCCACTGATGAAAGGATAAACAAAATGTGGTGTATACACACACACACACACACACACACACACACACACACACACACGATAAAATGTTATTTAGCCTTAAGAGAAGGAAATTCTGGGGGCGCCTAGGTGGCTTAGTTGAACGTCCGACTTCGGCTCAGGTCATGACCTCGCGGTTTGTGGATTCGAGTCCTGCGTCGGGCTCTGTGCTGACAGCTCGGAGGCTGGAACCTGCTTTGGATTCTGTCTCCCTCTCTCTCTGCCCCTCCCCTGCTCATGCTCTATCCCTCTCTGTCTCAAAAATGAATATAAACGTTAAAAAAAATTTTTTTTTAAAAAGAAGGAAATTCTGATACATGCTACAACATGAACGAACCTTGAAGACATTATGCTAAGTGAAAGATTTCAGATGCAGAGGGACAGGTATTATATGACTCCACTTACATGAGGCACCTAGATGGGCAAATTCATAGAGATAGGAAGTAGAATAGATGTTACCAGGGGCTAGAGGAAGGGGAAATGGGGAGTTACTATTTAAATGGGTATGGTTTCTGTTTTGGATGAGAAATTTTTGGAAATGGATACTGGAGATGGTTGCACAACATTGTGAATGCACTTAATGCCACTGAACTGTACACTTAAAAATGGTTAAAATGGAGGGGTGCCTGGGTGGTTCAGTTGGTTAAGCATCTGACTTCAGGTCAGGTCATGATCTCATGGTTCATGAGTTCGATCCCCGCATCGGGCTATGTGCTGACAGCTCAGAGCCTGGAGCCTGCTTCGGATTCTGCGTCTCCTTCTCTCCCTGCCCCTTCCCTGCTCGTGTTCTGTCTCTGTCTCTCAAAAATAAAAGAACATTAGAAAAAAATTTTTAAAAAGTTTAAAAAATGGCAAATTTTATGTGAAGTATATTTTAACACTCCCTCCCTCACCCCAGAACCTTCTACGTTAGGTATAGCTGTTTATGCACGTGTGGGAGCATAGATAGGGAGGGCATGCATGTTCAGACTTCAATGATTATGGAGACGTGCTCTTTCTGGTAGTGCAATAACCAGCCAAGTCATTCAGCTCCTTCTGCAGCCACGTTTGTAAGCATAGGAGAGTCACTCAGTCATTAAGAAAATGGTAAATTTTACAAGAAACTTGAAATTGTTTCTGGAAAAGAGTACTAGGGGACTGGAGTAAGAAACCTAGTTTTCACTATATACCTTATTCTTGTGTTATTTACAATTTTATTTATTTAGTTAGTTTTAAAGATTTTACTTTGAAATAATCTCTACACCCAATGTGGGGCTCAAACTTACAACCCTGAGGTCAAGAGTTGCACGCTCCACCGTCTGAGCCAGCCAAGTGCCCCAGTTTTTAAAAAAATCATAGTTATATATTACCAATTTTGGAAAATTTAAATAATCTATTATAGGAAAACATGGAATAAGAAAAAAGTTCATTTTTTTCTGTTTGAGAAAACAGGGATTTGCACATTTAAGACGATGGACAGAGGTGTTCAGATCAGGTTTGAGGCCTAGAGTTCTCTCGTATTTGTAACGCTGGTAGACAAATGAGCTCCTGCTCCTATGACTTCACTTCCAATAGAGGCTTTGCTGGGGTTGCTGTCCACCCATCATCTCTGCAAATAACCGCTTTACAGTGTTAGAAGAATTACTTAAGAGAATAGATGTTCAAATACCATAAAGTGGGTTTTGCTTTGCAGTTTCAAAAAGTGAGGGCTAGGGGCGCCTGGGTGGCTCAGTCGGCTGAGCGTCCGACTTCAGCTCAGGTCATGATCTCGCAGTTTGTGGGTTCAAGCCCCGCGTTGGGCTCTGTGCTGACAGCTCAGAGCCTGGAACCTGTTTCAGATTCTGTGTCTCCCTCTCTCTCTGACCCTCCCCTGTTCATGCTGTCTCTCTCTCTGTCTCAAAAATAAATAAACGTTAAAAAAAAAAATTCGAAAAGTGAGGGCTATATCTGTGTGTCTGGAGCTACGACAGCTGAGTCTTAATTATACAAGATATGGGAGGTGCTGCCATGGCTTGTTATGGGGTGCTGGCAGAGGAAGGCAAAAGTGGGAACTTTGGTAGAGTTTGAAATTCTTATGAATGGAAGGTTTGAAATTTTATCTATCTATCTATCTATCTATCTATCTATCTATCTATATCTATCTTCTTTTCAAGATTTTCTTTTTAAGCAATCTCTACATCCAATGTGGTGATTGAACTCACAACCCCGAGTTCAAGAGTCGCATACTCCACTGACTGAGCTAGTGAGGTGCCCTGAAATTTTAGCTTTTTTTGTTACGTATTGTGTGTGTTTCAGTCTCTTACTGAGCATTTGTTACGTTGAATGCTGCAGCTGGGTTGATCAGTGTGGCTGTGTAGGTCTTCCTTTTCCCTTCCCTCCTCTCCTCTCTCCCTTTATAGCATATATGGTATTGCTTTCTTTTTCCCCCTTGTCACCTTCGTCAGTGAGGTAGTAACTGTTCTTTAAAATCTCTTTGCAGGGATGCCTGTGTGGCTCAGTGTGTTAAGCATCCAACTTCGGTTCAGGTCATGATCTCATGGTTCATGGATTCAAGCCTTGCATCGGGCTCTCTGCTGACAGCTCAGAGCCGGGAGCCTGCTTCGGATTCTCTCTCTCCCTCTCTCTCTGCCCCTGCCCCGCTCATGCTCTATCTCTCTCTCTCTCAAAATAAGTAAAGATTAAAAAAAAAAATCTCTTTCCTAATTAAATTGATATTTGGAAAGAAAAGCTTTTAGGTGGTTGTGAAGGGCAGCAGGATACATTGCTGCTTGTAGGTTTCTGGTCTCCTCTAGAGGAGGTTATGGACACTTCTGGAAATAGTTTCTCTTGACTCTCTCCTTTTGAGACTCTCTAATAGCATCAGCCAGTACTAGGACTTTGAGGGGCTACCTGGGTTGACATTTCTGACTCTTCCACTTCCTCTAGGAGGTCCAGTCTACTTGCTCTTTCTTTGGAAGTGTAACAAAGAGTACGTAGAACAATCAGGCAGAATGAAATTAAGGTTTTTTTCCATAGATGTTCAGTTTGAGGAGGTATGTAACCACACCTTGTTGAGGCTGATTGCTTAAAAACCATAGTGCGTTCATTTAACTGGGAATTGTTTTTTCTCTTCCTTTTTTGGTATCAGAGTCAAACCTTTATATTGATTTTTCCCCCCTCTTTCTTTCCTCTTCCATTTTTCCCCTTTCATTCCATTTTTTATTATTGTCCCTTTATTCTTTGCATCTTTTCCTCCTCAAGTTAAAATGAGATAGTAGCATTCTTTTCAGATGAAATGATTGTTTGAAAGAAGACGCTGAATTCTATGAAATTCCTTATTTTTTTGTGTGTGGGAAGTTTATTTTTTAGAAGATGAGGACAGTGTCATCTTAGATTGTAAAAATTCTCATTTCCTTTGGAATATAAGGAAAACTTTTTATTTTATAAATATTTTTAAGTTTACTTTGAAAGAGAGCGAGAGAGAGAATGAGCAGGGGAGGGGCAGCGTGGGGGCGCAGAGAACCTGAAGCAGGCTTGATCCTGCTTGTGAGGGCTCGATGTGGGGCTCGAACTCATGAACCATGAGATCATAATCTGAGCAGAAGTCAGATGCTTAACCAACTGAGACACCCAGGCACCCAGGAAAACTTAAAAATTTTTTTTAATGTTTATTTATTTTTGAGAGCGAGACAGTGTGAGTGGGGGAGGAGCAGAGAGAGAGGGAGACACAGAATCCGAAGCAGGCTCCAGGCTCTGAGCTGTCAGCACAGAGACCGATATGGGGCTCAAACTTACAAACAGTGTAACACAGTAAACAGTGTAACAAACAGTGAGCCACCCAGGTGCCCTCTCCCAGGAAGACTTTTTAAAGCTACACTGCCAGTAGAGATTCTACGTGAGCATGTGTTGAGCCAAAAGCACTGAAAATAACTGTTAGAATTTTCTACTGTCTCGGGGTGCCTGGGTGGCTCAGTTGGTTGGGCGTCTGACTTCGGCTCAGGTCATGGTCTCGCAGTTTGTGAGTTTGAGCCCCGCATCGGGCCCTGTGCTGACAGCTCAGAGCCTGGAGCCTGCTTCAGATTCTGTGTCTCCACCTCTCTCTGCCCCTCCCATACTCATGCTCTGTCTCTGTCTCTCAATAATAAATAAACATTAAAAAAATTTTTCAAAAGAATTTTCTACTGTCTTAATTTTTAAGAAACAGCCCTTCCAAAACTTCAGGACACACACATCTGATTTTTAAATTCTTTTCAGGTAGGGAATGGGTATAGGTATTTAAATTTTTCTTCTGTTGTAATTTCCAAAGCATTTTCTGTCTCAATGAAGCAGTGTTTAGTAGCATGTAGTAAGAGAAGTACACTGGACTAGTAATCAGATTCTGATCCAAGTGTTATCAAGTCACTGAACTTTTCTACTCTGGTTTCTCAACCCAAAATGAAGGGATTGGATGTGTAAGCTTCTAAGGTTAAGTTATAAAGATTTAGTCATTCTGGATTTTATTGGCATTTCTCTAAAGCCAGTAATATAAAAGATTAGAAGAACTTTGCTTATAATACTGTTCACATAAAAATATAAGTCATTTCAGTATAACATAAGACTTGGATTCTAAAGGGGCTTAGTCAGTGGATGACCAGCACAACATTTTTTATGCTCTCGTGTAGAAATCAGTTTCAAAATACATTCTCTGACAACTTTGAACTAAAAATCCTAGATCTCATTTTGATATTAATAATTGTAAGTAAGTGGTCATTATCTTTTATTTCTATTCATATATTTTTAAAAGATAATTCATTACTATGTAGGAGTTGACTTTTTCTGTTATGGCTTCCATTGAAATGATACTGCTTGAGTCTTTCTCCCCTAAGTGCCTTTTCCTGAGAATAAAGGATTGCGTTCATACCTTTGCATAATGATCTAGAGAGTATTTTAATCTTGGCATGTTAAAACCTGGCTGACTCCATTAATATGTGACAAACTAGCACATTAGGACATTTTTTAAGTTCCAAGCCACGTGTTGTGCTTTAAATGAACAGGGGCATGTATAACATTAATATTTAAGCCTTGAATAGCACAGACATTCAAAATGCCTGTTGCCCTGGGTGACTGATTTTCAGTGAGGCTCTTGCTTGCCCTGCACATTTCTTCCTGTGCTTTAAACAGTGCCAAGAGCAGAGTCAGGAGCGGGTTTATTCCTTTGACGCTCTGCTAACCTCTGCTTTCGGCAGGCAAAAAGGCTGCTGTTTTACTTCTTAAACTCCTACCATATGGAAAGTTTCTATAAATAAATCTTGGATTTATGATTGGACTTCTAAATTTGTAACTTCTATGATCCATGACTAAAGCCAATATAAATACCTATTTAAAATACAGACTGTACACAAAGCTGTAGCACTATTTCAGTGAGAAAGGTCACCAGCCACAATATCTAAATTATCAATTCGATTAATTTCTTCTGTCTCAGTTGGCATGAATGAGGACCTCAGTTTGTTGTCAAGCAAAAACTAATGAGCCTGGTAGTTTGTAGTGAGTCCACTTTGACTTTTTGTTTTGTACATGAATTGTTGGCATAATTATGTAGCAGACATATGTATGAAAATGTAAAAATGCATTAGATTTTAACAAACGGAATTGTTTAAATGTGCTAAAGGAGCTAACAATTTTAGAGGAATCCTGTTATTACTTTGTAAATTTGGGTCAATTGGTATTTCAGTCAACAAGTATATAATGGACACCTGTTATGTGCCAGATACTGTGTTAGGTCTTAGGGCTTGTCAAGTTGTATGAAAGATGATTCCTGTTCGGAAAAGTAAGAGAAAAAGAAAAAGAAATGTAGGACAATAACATGTTTTATCACTCTAATAGAAAAATGGTAGAGGTTAGAGTGGGAGAGAGATGAAGCATAAGAGACTCTTAAAAACTGAGAACAAACTGAGGGTTGATGGGGGGTGGGAGGGAGGGGAGGGTGGGGGATGGGTATCGAGGAGGGCACCTTTTGGGATGAGCACTGGGTGTTGTATGGAAACCAATTTGACAATAAATTTCATATATGAAAAAAAATAAAAAAAATAAACCAATACAAAAAAAAAAAAGAAAAATGGACAAATGCCATGTGCGTATGGTAGAGAGGCAAGTAGATTAACTCTGGGGAATTGAAAAGGCTTTAGAAAAAGGTTTCAGTTGTATCTTTAATAATAAAAATTATTTCTAACTGGCTATATTTTATTGAGTGCCTACTGTATACTAGGATTAGGTAATGTTACCTACCAAGGAAAAGCAGGGAAGAACATTGTATGTAGTAGGAAAACAATGGAACTATCAAAGATTGTATATCCCAGAAGTAAGGCATTCCGTATGGCTCATGAGGAAGAGGAGCGAGATCAGTGGCTGGGTGGAATCAGGTTATGAAGGACCTCAGATTCACAGTGTCTGTCCCTGGCACCATGTTTCTGTTCTCATTTCCTTGCCTGCAAAGCCTTTCTCCCCTCTTTGCCAATGTACCTGTTTTTAAAGGTCCAGCTTCAGGGCAGCTCTTATGTGTAGCTTTTATCCCCTTTTCTCAAAGCTTATTGATTATTTTTACTGAATGATTGTACAAAAGAGTGTACCTTATAAAAGGGGAATGCATTTCTTGAGCCATTTCTTGTAGTGTATTCTGATCTTCCCAACTAGTTTCTCCTAAAGGGCAGATATGAATCCTCTTTAGCACTTGGTATAGTGCTCAGCACATTGTGGAGAATCAAGAAGTACATAAGGGATGAATATGGAACATTTGTAGATGTATCAACTATTGAGATAGCCCAGCTGCAGTGCTTGAGATCACCAAATTTATTTAAAAGACATTTCTTTCTTTCTTTTTTTTTTTAGTGTTTATTTATTTATTTTGAGAGGGGGAGAGAGAGCACTAGCAGGGGAGGGGGAGAGAGGGAGAGAGGGAGAGAGAGAATTCTAAAGAGGCTCCACTCTGTCAGCACAGAGCCTGACATGGGGCTTGATCTCACAAACTGTGAGATCATGACCTGAGCAGAAATCAAGAGTTGGATGCTCAACTGACTGAGCCACCCAGGTGCCCCTAAAAGGCATTTCTTAACACCAGTAAGAGCAATTTTAAGAGATATAGGTCAGTTGTGATTTGGATGTAAAATGAGTTAATAAGAGTATCCCATAGGGTTGTTGAGGATTAAATTAATTAGTACGTTTAAGCACTTAGAACAGTACCTAGCATATATAGTAAGTGCTCAATCAAGTGTTACCTATTATTTAACTCCACCTATCTGGGCCTTTTTGCCAGTGACAGAGCTCAACCACTGTTGTAGGCATGAAGAGGATAGAAAGGAGATTAACAGCTTCATACCTTTGAAAGCAAATGCCGTTTAGGAACTGGAAGAACTGCTTCTATTGCATGAACTTTTGTTTTTCTGTTTGTGTTTTAGTGATCGAGGGGTATGGTTGGCATGGAATTGAATTTCATCTGTCTGTGGGAGTTGTAAACAAGGTAGGTCGCAGGTTTATTTATTTTTTCTGTCTCCTTTCCTAAGCTGGTTTGTTAGTATTTTCAGTTCTGCTGAACTAGAATAGATCAGATTTGATTGTTGTGTAGGGATGCACCTATCATAGACCCGTGATGGTCTGTCGTTGTTTATCTAATGTTGTGGATTACATCAAGTATTTTGTTAGAATATATTGAATTCACGCACATGCATGTACAAACCACAATCCAATCCTTGGAGGGCAGAAGTTCTTATATTAGAGCCACTATGTAAACCAGCTTGGGGTAATGGGTAGTGACAGGCTAGCTAATTCTTCTGGTCACTCTAATGTTCAGTAGCTTAATATGAGTGGTAGACTAAATGCAACAAAGGGCCTGTTTTGACAGTAGCCAGGCCATCATGGCAACAATAAATTTTGTTACTGATGATAGAATCTGTCTATCTGTAACCAGTAGAGTTTGATTTGACACAGCATGCTGTGTTCCTATCTTAAGCTCTGGGCTAAACAAAAGTATACTAGATATGGCTTTGGCTCCTGTATCTGTCTTGTGTCAGATGCCCACAAAAAGCTATAGATGGCAGCTTCACACAGCTCTGCAAACCTATTTCTGTCAGAACATTTCCTGTGAAAGTAAGGTAGTGCTAGTTCATGTAGTTCTAGTTTTCTGTGGTCTTAGGTATGTGGAGATCTCATTGCTCATTGGTACAGGAAACTCGGACTGCTCAGAGAAAGAACTTGATAGCCAGAAAAAATAATGACACTCTTCCCTGCAATCCCCCCAACTAGGAATCCTGTCACCTTGTGTATAGGGTTATACAGGTTGATGACAACCGTGGGCTCTTGTTGCACCTGCACATAGGACAGCAGAAATTCTTGAGACTGCTGTCTCTCAGTCACAAAGAACAGTTACCATAAATATATTGCTACAAGGAAAAACTGTTGAGATACTTTATTTACTTTTTTTAAGTAAGCTTTATGCCCAGTGTGGGGCTCGAACTCATGGCCCTGAGATCAAGAGTCACACACTCTACCAGCCAAGCCAGTCAGGTGCCCCATTGAGTTACTTTCTGTAGCAAAAGGAGCATGGTCCTTGGAATTGACCCTGCTGCCTCAGAAGGGAGGTGGGGAGGGTAGATGAAAGTTTAACTTTCCCAGATGAATCCTTTTCTTTGTCATCTGGTGGCCTGAATATTGGGGTCTGGTCTGTGTGGTCAGTCAGGAAATTATCTTCTTTCTGTTTTCCCGCTTTTTATTGGGGTGGTAATGAACAGGAACTATTTCATGGAAATACTGTAAGAATAAGTGGAAATGAAAGAAATTAATGGAAAGGAAAGAAACTTAAAATTTCCTGAACACCTATTAAGGATTAGGCATGTTACTGTAAATTTTCATAGTATGTTCTTATATTGAAATACATAAAGTTCACTGATATTACACTTTTTCACGTCTAAGTAGATAACATTGTGGGTATCACCACCTTGAACTGTTTGACCTTTATTAAAGCCATTTAGAAGAAAGAGAATTCTCTATTGACACATGTTACTTCATTTGTCTGCTAGAACATTCTTTTATAAAGGAAAAAAAGAAAATACCTACATGAGTTAGTAGAGTCTTTTTGTTTTTGTTTTTATTTAGAAAATAAAAACAGACTTGCTACTGATTTAGCCAGAGGCAGAAAGGAGACTAGCAGGCCTGAAATTAGAGACACCTGTGCTGTTTTGGGAAGTTGAGCCTCTTGACCCAGGCTTTGCTGAAGTTGGTGCAGGGGAGGTCAGAGTAGGTTAATATTTTCATAG
Source organism: Panthera pardus (assembly GCF_024362965.1). Lineage (NCBI taxonomy): Eukaryota > Metazoa > Chordata > Mammalia > Carnivora > Felidae > Panthera > Panthera pardus. The sequence goes on along the minus strand of NW_026526991.1, from coordinate 2,471,155 downwards.
CTCAAAGCAAATGTGAATTGGGGTTGTTTATAGGTGCAGTTTTGCTTGGTCTCTGTAGTTGAAAACAAGTAAGTAAAATACAGTGCTGCCATCTTGGGAAACTTCTGCAAAAGTCCCTGAAGCCATGCAAATTAATCTCCAAAAATACCAAAAAAATCCCCCATTTGGATGTTTTGCTTTGCTGGCTGAGGGAATTGACTGTTGTCATCACGCTGGTAAAGAAATTGTCCCACATTCTTTTAAGATAATTCTAGATTTGATTTTCTTCTTTTAAGTTTCCTTTTGAAATTCTCCTCTGATAGGAGGTACCATCTCTACATCTCAGGCATATGCAATAATGTGGGATCAAAATAAATTGTTACCTGTCTCCTAGATGATAGGAAGTTAAGTTGGAGTATTCCTTCTCCTTATTCTACATTTAACATATCCAGATGTATTGTCTTTCTACTCTTAAGATAGTTAAGCTTTTATGGTCTTAGCAGTTGACACAGTACTGTCCTTTATTGGGCTGAAATGGAAGCATTAATATTTCTTAACCTATGATGATTTTCATTTTTATTTTCCTGTCTGTAGAATGAATTGTATTTTTTCTCTTGGCTGCTTCCTTTCTTCAATCAGAGAAACTCTAGTATGTAATTCTTCCTTCTTGCTTCAGCAAACAAATACCGCTTTTTTTTTTTTTTTTTAATTTTTTTTTTTTTCAACGTTTTTTATTTATTTATTTTTGGGACAGAGAGAGACAGAGCATGAACGGGGGAGGGGCAGAGAGAGAGGGAGACACAGAATCGGAAACAGGCTCCAGGCTCCGAGCCATCAGCCCAGAGCCCGACGCGGGGCTCGAACTCACAGACCGCGAGATCGTGACCTGGCTGAAGTCGGATGCTTAACCGACTGCGCCACCCAGGCGCCCCCAAATACCGCTTTTTAAAAAACAGCTTTATTGATGTATAATTTATATACTGCAAAATTTGCCTGTTTGAAGTGTATGTCAATGATTTTTATTAAATTTGTAGAGTTATGCAACCCTTATTAGATTCCAGTGTCACATTTCCAGCTCCCCCAGAAGATCCCTTGTAGACACTACTTTTTAGCTTTACATCATCTACAGATTTTGTTAAGTTCTGTATCAGATTTAATCTTTTTCCTACAAAGTTTCCCATTGTTTATTTTCCCTTTATTTTTATACTAGTTGCTTATTACAGGTCAAACATACTACCCTTTTGTCACTTTTCTTCTATTTTCTTACCACTTTTTAAAAGTGTAACCTTTCTTTTCTTTTTGTTTTTTGTTTTTTGTTTTTTGTTTTTTTTTTTTAATGTTTTATTTTTGGGAGAGAGAGCACAAGCAGGGGAAGGGCAGAGAGAGGGGAACAGAGGATCCAAAGCAGGCTCTGCACTGCAGCAGCAAACCTGATATGGGGCTCAAACTCACAAACCATGAGATCATGGCCTGAAGGGAAGTCGGATGCTCAACTGACTAAGCCACCCAGGCATCCAAAAGTGTAATCTTTCTTGAAATGAAGGGCTTTAGCTTTTATATGAAGTGTTATTTATTTTTTCCTTGAAAGACTATTCTGTAATGTTTCAGGCCTTTTAGTAAAAGCTCTTGTAATATTTTTGGTTTCCTTTTCACTCCATTTGTTATTTGTTTTTACTTTTATTTCTTTTTTTTTAAATTATTTTTATTTTTTTAGAGCATGAGCGGGAGAGAGGGGCAGAGGGAGAGAGAGAATCTTAAGCAGGCTCCATTCTCAGCACAGAGCCTGACGTGGGGTTTGATCCCATGACCTGAGTCAAAATCAAGAGTTGGGCACTCAACTGACTGAGCCACCCAGGCATCCCTATTACTTGTTTTTAAAGGAAATCATTTACCTGTTTATTTCTCTTTGTGTATATAGATGAGATATTTACTAATTTGGAGACATCTGCTCTGTACATGAGTGTTCAGATGCTTTAAATAAGGTAGATAAATACTCTAGTACATGTGAACTTTTAAACTTTTTTTTTTTAAGATTTTATTTTTAAGTAATCTCTGAACTCAGTGTGGGGCTCGAACTTACAACCCTGAGATCAAGAGTCACACGCTCTACTGACTGAGCTGGCCAGGCACCCTGAACTTTTAAAAGTTTTTGGTATATTTGTTATCAATTTCAACATAGCAAACTATCCTAAAACTCAGCAATTTAAAATAATAATAAACATTATCTCATACAGTCTCTGTGGCTCAGGAATGTGGGAGCAGCTTAACTAAGTGATTCTGACTCTGAGGTTGTACTCATATTTGCTAGGGCTCTGGTCATCTGAAGGCTTGACTGGGACTGGAGGATCTATTTCTAAGATGGCTTATTCACACGGCTGTGGCAGAAGGCCTCAGTTTCTCACTGGCTATTGGCTGGAGGCCCAAGTTTCTTACCAGATCGACCTCTACATAGGACTGCTTGAGTATTGTCATGATGTAGCAGCTGGCTTCCCTCTAGAGCTTCCTGTCTCTGTGGGTTTGCCTGTTCTAGACATTTCATATAAATGGAATCCTACAATATGTACTCTTTTGTAATTGGCTTCTTTCACTCAGCGTAATGTTTTCAAGGTTCATCTATGAGTTGTAGCATTTATCAGTACTTCATTCCTTTTTAAGGATGGATAATATTCCATTGTATGGATAAACCACGTCTTAGAAATCCATGTATCAGTTAGTGGTCATTTGGGTTGTTTCTAATCTTTGGCAGTTATGAATAATGCCACTATGACCATTTGTGTACAAGTTTTTGTGTGGATGCATGTTTTCCTATTTCTTAGGTATATACCTGAGGGTTGAAGCCTATATATTTTTATCCCTCTGTCTTACTGCAGTAGAATTCTAACTGAACTTACCACCTCTTTAATTTGCCTTTTACTTTGCTATCGAAGTTATCTTTCTGACATGGAGATTTAATCACTTCATATCTCTACTTCTGTGTTTTCAGTCGCTCCTCATAGCTTTCAGGAAAAAGTCCAAAGTCAGCCTATCACACAGTCTATTTATGATCTGGCTCCTGCCTGCCTTTAAATTTTTCCTGCCATACTTTGCATTCTTGTTCACTTAACCTCAACTGATATCATGCTTTTTCCCATTAAGATTTTCATGCTTCTGTCATTGTCTCGAATGGTTAATCATTTTCTTTGCATGGGAAATAACTAGTTACTCTTTAGAAATCAGCTCTGGACCCATTTGTGGTTGACTTTATTACCTTTGTTTAATTCAAATACTCCTTTTCTCTGCTCTTACAATACCTTTACCATAATGCTTATCATGCTGTTCTCTGGATGTTGATTCTTGTTTTTTTCCCAGGTAGACTGCAAAACCCTGAGGGAAGGCACCATATTTTCTTTACTCTGTATCTCTAGGCCTAACAATAACACAGAAAAGTAGTTAGTATCTAGTGGGTTGTTTAATATCTAAATGCCAGGCAATACTCTTATCATTTTACATTTGTTATATAATCTTTACAACAACGCTTTATATTAGGCACTGTTCTTGTCTTCCCTTTAAAAATGAAGATAGCAAAGCACAGAGAGATTTAGTCATTTGCTGAAAGTTGTGCAAATAGCAAATGGTAGAGCTGGAATTTGGAAGAGCTGGTATTTGAACTTGCACATTCTGAGTCCAGAGCCTGTGTTCTTATTTACACTGCTATGCTGCTGCCATGGAGTTTGACACTTAGATATTTAATAAGTGTTGGTGGATGAGTGAATGAACATTCATTGTTTCTGCACGCAGAGCTTTTACTGCAGAACTGGTAGTGTTGAGGTTCCTGCTAATAGTATGCTTATTCTTGGGGTTATAAGGAAGGGAAGACAGAGGTTTGAGTCACAGTGGTCTGAATTCCTATCCTGCTCCATGACTTCTGCTTCTTGATTCATTTCTCTATTCGTTTCCTACTTTTACCAAAGAGAATGATCCTGTTACTCTTCCGTAATCCTTTAGGTAATACTCACATTAAGATTCCTGAGTTTTGTGTCTTGGACTGTTTTCCTCCCCAAACTTTATTTTGATAACATTAAAAAAAATTTTTTTAATGTTTATTTATTTTTGAGAGAGAGGGAGAGAGAGAGAGACAGACAGAACATGAGCAGGGGAGAGACAGAGAGACAGGGAGACCCAGAATCCGAAGCAGGATCCAGGCTCCAAGGCGTCAGCACAGAGCCCGACGTGTAGCCTGAACCCATGAACTGCAAGATCATGACCTGAGCCAAAGTCGGATGCTTAACCGACCGAGCCACCCAGACACCCCTATTTTGATAACATTTAAACCTTGAGAATAGTTTAAAGACTGATACTGTGGTCACCCATATACCCGTTTGACTAGATTTATTAATTTTGAATATGCTGCCACATTTTTGTGTTCTGTTTGCACACACACACACACACATACATACATACATACATGCACACATATGAAATTTTGCTGAAACATTTAAGGATCGCTTGCAGATATCATGACACTTTACTCCTAAATATCTCAGCATTTATTTCCAAAGAGTAAGGAGATTGCTTCTACACCACCATAGTGTAGCTTTTACATTCAGGAACTTTAGTATTGGTATGTTGTATATTGTCCTCTAATACACAATCTATATTATATATTTCTGTAGTCCTAATAATGTCCTTTATACCTTATTTTAAAGCTTTGGAATCTAGAATTCAGTTAAGAATTACAGTGCCTTTAGTTGTAGTGTCTCTTACCCTAAAACAGTTCCTAAAATGCTGTTTTAGGAAGGGAGTGGTGTCTTCCATGACACTGACATTTTGAGAGATGAGTTGCTTTGTAAACTACCATTCAATTTCAATTTATCTGTTTCCTCTTGAGTAGCTTCAGGATAAATATTGTGGGCAGGATGTTTTGTCTTTCTTACTGCTAAACATCAGGAGGCCCACGATGGTAGTTTCATTAATGGTGATGTTAAAACTCACATTTGGTTAGTTCCTGTCTGCCAGATTTACCGATTATATAGGTGCCTTTTTCCCTTTGTAATATATAATTGATTAGAGTAATACCGATTTTTTTTTTTTTATATCTCTTGTGCAGAAGTACCGTGTGGTTGTCACAATAGAAGTGCGTATTAAGCAACACACTAAATTGGCTAACAGTGTTTAAAAGTTGAGTATTATGTGCAAGGCAATATGTATGAAATGGAGTTCGCAGTTCATTTGATTTGAGCTTCTTTGTAATGTGAACTTTTATAAGTACAGAGTTTAAATGATTGCTGTAGAGCCTTGGGATGAAAATGAAGTTTTTTTGGGTCATAGGAATTTTTGCTGATAACCTTTTCATAGTTGCACTTCAGTGGAGTATTAATATTTTTCATAGTTTTCAGACAAATTCTTTTCCTGCTTTTAAAATCTCCTTCTCCAGTCTTTTTCTGTGTGCCTTGAAACCATGCAGCTCTTCATGAGAGCTCTGGAACTAATCTGGGTTTGAACCCTGGCTCAGCCCTTTAATCATTAGGTGATCTTGAACAGGTTATTTAACCTCTTTGTACCTCAATATTCTTCTCTGTGTAATAAGGGGAATAATAATACCCTCATAAACTCACTGCATGGATCGAATAAGCATTTGCCACTGTTTCTGGTTACAGATCTTTAGTAAGTGTGGTATGTTCTTTTCAGTCTGACAAAACTTGTCACATATTAATTACTCAGTGACTTTTTCCTTAAATCTGTGCCCTATACATGTATACATAAACATATAAATGTACTTGTAGACTTTGTTCAAGGAAATAATCTTACACATTTCTTCTATAATTCTCTCTGTCCTATCCTTTCTTCACGAAACTTGGGGAAAATGTGGATAAACTTTTAACTAAGAACACTTGTAGAATCCATATGTTAACCTTTTTTTTTCTTGGATGTTTACATTTGCTGCATACCATTTTAAAAATAACCCCCAGGGACTGCCTTGTGCTAGGAAAAAAATGGTAAGTATTCTCTCTACTTCAGATCATATGATCTTAATGCTACCTTGGAAATAGTTAAGTTCAAGGCACTGGGCTGACATCTCTGCCCTGTGTTGGAGGCCACAGTTCATTTATGTGGCCATCAGTTGATCTAAGGAGAGTATCGGCCAAATTTTTCAGTGGTGCTTAATGACAGAGGTACTGAATCTTCAGAGGGTATTTGGAAAAGTACTTGGTTGTTGCAGTGACTCTGGGGAGGGAGGAGACACACCACTGGCATTTAGTGGTCAGTGACCAAGGATAATAAAACAAAGAATTATCCACCCAAAATGCCAGTAGCATTGTTGAGAGACTGAGATACTTGAACCTAAGGGCTTGGTGAATTGGTAGGTACAGTTTTATTTTATCTTAGTTATTAAAAAAAGTATTATTGCTGAAGGCAGGAAGTTTTTTGAAAGAATATTTCAGAGCTGTAGTATATACTCTATTCTTAAAGGAGAATTAGGCCATTTTTTCCCATTTGGGAGAGTAAGGTATTTCCCTGAAAATTCAGAAAGTGTTTCTATTATGAATGTGCATTGGTGGTATTTAATCCCTAAAATTAGGAGTAATTGAATGGTTAAAATTGTTTAATGGTTAAAGAAAGTTAGCATTATATTTCTTTAGTAGTCTTCTATCTCCATGATGGGTAGAAATAACGTAATTTGTGCTTGGCACTCCAGCAACGCTTGAATATTGTTTGTACTGTTACCGTTTTTTCCCCCAGAAGACCAAATGATGCATTTTTTTGGCAGATCAATAAGATTATATTAAGGAATGTAATTAAACTTGTTGTAGCTTGTTTCACTTGAGCCTAATGTAAGACTTTGACAAAGATTTTAGGAAAGATAAGTATTCTCAGCTTTCAGGCAGTGTTTCTCAAACTTTTTTGGCTATGACTCATAATTATAGACATTCTATTTTAGCACCTAATTATATGGATAAGTATATGGATACCTGAAACAAAAGTCTTATGAAATAAAACCCTTAACTACATGTGGCACAATCTGATAATTTCAGTTTTATTTAATTGCAAAATGTTAATCTTGGTCTATTAAATTGATTATGTGACCAGTGTGTTATAAATTGCAATTTGAAAAATACTGCTTTAGGATATATGTTCATGAGATACTAGCTTAAAGTTTAAAATATATTCCAAATGTGATTGATAGTTTTCTTTTTTAAGATTTATTTTATTATGATAACACTTAAGATGCGATTCACCCTCTAACAGATTAAGTGTACAGTACAGTAATGTTATCTATGTACACAGTGTTGTACGTAGCTTTCTAGAACTTACGCATCTTGCATAACTGAAATTTTATACCCATTGATTAGCAACTTCCTCTTTAATCTTCTCCCTAGTCCCTGGCAACCACCATTCTATTCTTCTGTGAGTTTGACAATTTTTTCAAGGCTATTTATTTATTTTTTTAAATAATGTCTACATTCAGTGTGGGGCTCGAACTCATGACCCTGAGATCAAGAGTCACATGCTCTTCTGAATGAGCCAGTCAGGTGCCTGAGTTTGACAGTTTAGATACCCCACATAACTGGAATCATGTGGCATTTGTCCTTCTGTGACTGGTTTATTTTCCTTAGCATAGTGTCTTCAAGGTTCATCTGTGTTGTTGTATATTTATATAAGATTTTCTTTTTTAAGTCAAATAATATTCCATTGTATGTATATATCAAATTTTTTTATCCATTGATCTATTAGGTTGTTTCCACACCTTGCCTTTTGTGAACAGTACTGCATTGATTTGGTAATGCTACTACATCTTTGAAATCCTGACTTCAATTATTTTGGAAAAATACCCAGAAGTGGGATTGCTGGATCATATGGTAGTTTTATTTTTAATTTTTTTGAGGAAATTCCATGCCATTTTTCATGATGGTTACCATTTTGCATTCCTGCCAACAGTGTACAAGTGTTCCAGTTTCTCTTGCTATCATCCTTGCTAACATTTGTTGTCTTTTATTTGCTTGATAATAGACATCCTAACAGATATGAGGTGATAACTGTGGTTTTGATTTGCATTTCCCTGATAATTAGTGACATTGGACATTTTTTCATTTACCTGTTCCCCATTTGTATGGAGGATTTTTCTTTCTCTTTCTTTCCCTCCTTCCTTTCTTTTTCCTTCCTTCCTTCCTTGCTTTTAATTTTTAATTTTTATTTATTTTTATTTTTGGAGAGAGGGAACATAAGCATGCACAAAGGAGAGAGGGGCAAAGGGAGAGGGAGAGGCAGAGGAGAGAGGTAGGGACAGAATCCCAAGTAGGCTCTATGCTCAGAATGGAGCCTGACTTGGGGCTTGATCTCATGGTGAGATCATGACCTGAGCTGAAATCAATAGTTGGACACTTAACTGACTGAGCCACCCAGGCACCCCTGGAGCATTTTTTCATTTACCTGTTGGCTATTCTTCTTTGGAGAATTGTATATTAAGTCCTTTGCCTTTTTTTTTTTTTAATTAATTTTTTTTTCTTAGTGTTTATTTTTGGGAGGGAGGGAGGGAGAGAGAGAGAGAGAGGGAGACAGAGTGTGAGTGGGGGAGGGGCAGAGTGAGAGGGAGACACAGAATCCAGAGCAGGCTCCAGGCTCTGAGCTGTAAGCACAGAGCCCGATGCAGGGCTCGAACTCACGAACCGTGAATCATGACCTGAGCTGAAGTTGGACGTTTAACTGACTGAGCCACCCAGGCGCCCCAGTCCTTTGCCTATTTTTAAATTAGGTTATTAGTTTTATTTGCTATTGAGTGGTAGGAGTTTCTAATATATTTTGGACATTCACCCCTTATCAGATATGTTGTTTAGAAATATTTTATTCTCATTCTGTAGCTTGCCTTTTTCCCCCTATTGTTTCCTTTGCTTTACAGAAGCTTTTTATTGTTGTTTTTTTTTTTTTTTTTTAAGTTTATTTATTTTGAGAGAGACAGAAACCGCGTGAGTGGGAGAGGGGCACAGAGAGAGGGTGAGAGAGAGAATCCCAAGCAGGCTCCATGCTGCCAGTGCAGAGACCAACTCAGGGCTCAAACCCCTAAGACCATGAGATGATGACCTGAGCTAAAACTGAGAGCCCAATGCTTAACTGCTTAACTGACCAAGCTACCCAGGCACCCCTGTACAGGACCTTTTTAGTTTGGTATAGTCCCATTGATCTGTTTTTCCTTTTGTTACCTAGGCTTTTGATATTATATGTGTGAAGTCATTGCCAAGACTAATGTCATGGAGCTTTCTCCTATATTTTCTTCTAGGAGTTTTATAGTTTCAGGTTTTACATTTAAGTCTTTTTTTTTTTTTAACGTTTATTTATTTTTGAGACAGAGAGAGACACAGCATGAACGGGGGAGGGGCAGAGAGAGAGCGAGACACAGAATCGGAAGCAGGCTCCAGGCTCTGAGCCATCAGCCCAGAGCCTGACGTGGGGCTCGAACTCACGGACCGTGAGATCGTGACCTGAGCTGAAGTTGGACGCTTAACCGACTGAGCCACCCAGGCGCCCCGACATTTAAGTCTTTAATCCATTTTGATTTGATTTTTATGTATGATGTAAGATAAGGGTCCAAATTCATTCTTTTGCAAGTGGATATCTAGTTTTCTTGAAATCAGGAAATACAACGTTTCTAGCTTTGTTCTTTTTCAAGATTGTTTTGGCTGTTTGGGGTTTTTTGTGTTTTATATGGATATTAGGATTGTTTTTTTCTGTTTTTGAGGAATACCATTGGGATTTTGGTAGCAGTTGCATTGAATCTGTTATTGCGTTCAGTAGTATGGACATTTTAACAATATTAAGTCATTTTAATATTAATTAAATATTAAGTATTCCAGTTCACAAACATGGATAGCTTTGCATTCATTTGTGTCTTTAATTTCTTTCAAGATTTTATAGTTTCCAGCGAACAAGTCTTTCACCTCATTAGTTAAATTTATTCCTTAGTATTTTATTTCTGATGTTGTCATAAGTGGGATTCTTTTACTAATTTCCTTTTTAATTTTTTTTTTAATGTTTATTTTTGATAGAGACCGAGGGTGAGCAGGGGTGGGGCAGAGAGAGAGAGGGAGACACAGAATTTGAAACAGGCTCCAGGCTCTGAGCTGTCAGCACCGAGCCTGACACAGGGCTTGAACTTATGAACCGTGAGATCATGACCTGAGCTGAAGTCAGACGTTTAACCAAATGAGCCACCCAGGCACCCCACTAATTTCCTTCTTAGATCATTTGTTAGTATATGTTGATTTTGTTTTGTTTTTTTGTTTGTTTTTTATTCATTTTTTTTGAGAGAGAGTGAGCACGTGCATATGAGCAGGGTAAGGGCAAAGGGAGAGGGAGAGAATCTTAAGCAGGCTCCATGCCCAATGAGGAACCCAACATGGGGCTCGATCTCAAGTTGGGCGCTTAACCAACTGAGTCACCCAGGTGCCCCAGTATATGTTGATTTTTTATCCTGCAACTTTACTAAATTTGTTAGTTCTTTTTTTTTTTTTTTTTTTTTTTAAAGTAGGCTTCATGCCAGTCTAGCACGGAGCCCAACGAAAGCTTTGAACTAATGACACTGAGATCAAGACTGAGCTGAGATTAAGAGTCTGATGCTTTACCCACGGAGCCATCCAGGCGCTGCCCCCACCCCCCATTTACTAGTTTTAACAGTATTTTTTTTTTTTTTTTTTTAGAGTCTTGGGATTTTCTGTTTATAAGATCATGTTATGTTGGGGTGCCTGGGTGGCTCAGTTGGTTAAGCATCTGATTCTTGATTTCTGCTCAGGTCAAGATCTCATGGTTCACGGGTTTTGAGCCCCAAGTTAGGCTCTGCGCTGGTGCGGGCTCTGCACGGAGCCTGCTTGGGATCCTCTCTCTCTGCTCCTCCCTTGCTCATACTCTCTCTCTCTCTCCCTCCCTCCCTCCCTCTCTCTCTCAAAGTCAACAAATAAACAACAACAAAAAATCACGTGTCTGCACATAGGGACAAGTTTTGCTTCTTCCTTTCTGATTTGGATGCTGTTTATTTCCTCTTGCCTAATTGCTTTGGCTTGGACTTCCAGTATGTTAAGTAGAAGTAATGAGAGTGGGCATCCTTACTTTGTTCATGATCTTACTGGAAAAGCTTCAGTATTTTACTGTTGAGTATGATGGGCTTTTTGTGTATGGCATTTGTTTTGTTGAGGTAATTTCCTTGTATTCTTAGTTTGTCAGGAGTTTTTATCATGAAAGAGTGTTGGATTTTATCAAATGCTTTTTCCGCATCTATTGAGATGATCATGTGGTTTTTATCCTTCATTCTGTAAATGTAGTCCATCGTATTAATTGCTTTGCATATGTCGAACCATCTTTACATCCCAGAAATAACCAAGTCTGACTATTTCTACTATGTGCTCCACTACTGCCCTTGATTAAGCCACCTTCACGTCTCTCTTGGACTTCTGATGGCATCCTAATTGCACTCCTGGTTTCTTCTCATGTTTTGGTCCCACTCAGCTCTGTCTTCCTTTCTGCTGTTTGAATGATGGTTTAAAATGTTATTTCTATCATAGCATCCTACTGACTGTTGTTTTTTGTTACAAATGTGGCCTATGTGATTTTTTTAAAGTTTATTTATTTATTTTAAGAACAAAGGAGAAGTGCACGCAAAGGAGGGGCAGAGAGAGAGAATCCCAAGCAGACTTCACACTGTCAGCGAGGAGCCTGACTCGGGGCTCGCCCCCATGAACCATGAGATCACGACCTGAGCTAAATCAAGAGTCCAGATGCTTAACCAACTGAGCCCCTCAGGCACCCCTAGCCTATGTGATTAAAAAAAGTTTATATAATGTTTTAATAAAAATTTAAAACTTTTAAAAAATGTTTATTACTTATTTTTGAGAGAGAGAGAGAGAGAGACAGAACAGAAGTGGGGGGAGGGGCAGTGAGAGAGGGAGACATAGAATCTGAAGTAGGCTCCAGGCTCTGAGCTGTAAGCACTGAGCCCGATATGGGGCTTGAACCCACAAAGTGTGAGATCATGACCTGAGCCAAAGTTGGGCGTTTAACTGACTGAGCCACCCAGGTGCCCCTTCATAAAAATTTAAAAGTTACAGTAGTAATCATTGACCTCAGATATTTAGAACAAGTTATATTATGGAACTCTCTTGCTCATTAATATTGAGGCCTAAATAGAATCTTCTCATTTCTGTGTCCTTTGCTATCCTCAATCCTGTTGTATTCATTTTAATTCCAGTGCATCACCTGGCCTGTTTTATTCAACTAATAATCTTCCTTTCAGATTGGCAGAAATGATAGCTGTTCTGGATTTTGTTGTAAACTTTTTTTTTTTTGGTAAGCCAATATGAAGAAAGATTTGGCATTTTAAAAGAGTGGAGAGCCTGCTACTCTCAATCTGAAGGTTGTGAGTTCGAGCCCCACGTTGGGTATAGAGACTACTTAAATAAACAAACAAAAGACAAAAGACAAGATAGTGTGTTGAACCAAACAGCCCAGAATCTTCGCCACCTATCTTATTATTTATTTTCAGACAAGGAATATGGGAGTGTGGAAATGCTGACTGGGAGTCAGGAAGCCAGGGTTCTCTTCTTGGCTTTGCCACTAATTAATTTGGTGACATTGAGGCAATTGCTTGTAACTCTTTCGAACTTTAGTTTCTTCATTATCTGAAGTCATTGAATGCTCTAGGTTTCCTCAGACCCTAAAATTCAGCAGTTCTGCCATCTTTTTGACAAGGTTTTGAGACAGAGGAAGAGTCTTCTTCTCTACTTTGCCACCTTGATTTTTCTGCTATCTCTTGTAATCTGAATGCCTAGAAAAAGGAAAATAAATTTTATTTATTTATTTATTTATTGAATTAGAACGCATGCATGCGTGCATGAGTGGGGGAGGGGGCAGAGGGGGAGAGAGAGAATCTTAATCAGGTTCCATGCTCAGTGTGGAGCCTGACTTGGGGCTCGATCCCATAACCCTGGACTCATGACCTGATCTGACATCAAGAGTCGTATGCTTAACCGACTGAGGCACCTAGGCACCCCGAGGAAAATAAATTTTAATCTCTCAAACTCAATTATTGTGATAGGTAATTCCAGAATTGTGATTATAAAATAGTCTGGGCACGTAAAGTGCTATGCAGATGACAAATGATTATATAGCATCATGGAGTGCAAAAATGTAGGTAAGTAGTCCCTTCCTGTGTAGTCCCTTTCTGTGAAATGCTCTGTGGTCACGATTGTATGATCCACTTAGAGAGTTTTTTGGGCTCTGCTTTACTATGCTCTCCTTGGGTTGCAAGACTATTTTCTCGCTGCATTCTCTTTGTATTATGTTTTGTGCCTTGAGTGTGTGTAATTCAGCCAGAGGTAAAGCTGAGGAATTCATTACTTTGAGGGTTGGAAACCCTCCTGTTTCATCCCAAGGCAGTTTGCAGGAGATTTTAGCACCAGAAAAGGTAAGATTACCAAAGTTATGGCTGCCTTGTTTGTGAGTTGGGTCCCTGGTATCACATAGGGAACTGTGGTTTCCTTATTACACATTTCGTTCTTCAGTAAACACTGTAGCTCTTTTTCTGAGATGTAGTGAGTTTTCCTGTGACTGTGTTTTCTTTCAGGTTATTGGGAGCACATGTTAAAATCCTATGAAAATTGGCAAAAGAAGGCTCAGGTATTTGAATCATGTAGCATTGTTCAGTCGCCCTTAGACTCTCCAGGCTCTTTCACAGCACTATTTATTAAGGGCTTTTTACCTCACTGGGTAAAAGAGATAGAACATGTGCCCTAAAATGTTAGCTGCTTCAGTCCAGTGAGGCGCTTAGCATTGCAATGCTTAACTAAGGGCATTGTGTTTAGCTCACCCCTTTGTACTCATGGCCCGATTACCATCAGCCTTTTTCAGAAGAAAGAATGATGATATGCATACTGTGTGGCTGTATAACATATTGAACTGAATTTTGGGCAAGTATAATTAAAATATCAAAGGAGCTAATGGTATTCATGTTGTTAGGTAGATTTACTTCTGATTTGTGAACAAATTGTGCCTTTTCCTAAGGGAGTCTAAGTTATATTGCCTTCCACAGTAAAGAAGGATGTGTGTGAGTGAGTGTGTGTAACAGTTAAAAGTTTGATTCTGTGACTGAATTGAAGGAAATGACCTAAGGAAGTTTTTTAGACTATGCCCAAGAATAAATTGATGAATTTTTCTACAGGAAGTAGATGAGTGGTGGGTGGGGACTGGAAGACGGGAAAATGGGAGAGTGTGACTTCTAATAGGTATGGAGTTTCTTTTTGGGGTGTTCTGGAATTAGTGGTAGAACTTTGTGAATATACTAAAAACCACTGAGTTGTATATTTTAAAAAGTTGAATTAATGGTATGTGAATTATATCCTAAGAAAGCTGTTATTTAAAAAAGAAAGGACCACCAGTGCCTGGGTGGCTCAGCCGGTTGAGCATCCTACTTCAGCTCAAGTCATGATCTCACAGTTTGTGAATTCGAGCCATGGTTCTGAGTTTGAGCCCCGGGTAGGACTCTGAGCTGACAGTGTGGAGCCTGCTTGGGGTTCTCTGTCTCCCCCTCTCTCTCTGCTCCTCTCCTACTTATGATCTCTCTTTCTCTCTCAAAAATAAATAAGCATTAAAAAAAAAGATATTAACCTCTTTTGCTGAGAACAATATGATTTTTTTTTTAATGATTTTAAGTTTTAAGTAATCTCTACACCCAGAGTGGGACTTGAACTCAGAACCCTGAGATCAAGAGTTGTATGCCCTACTGACTGAGCCAGCCAGGAGCTTCAGAACATTATGAAATTCTGACAGTAGGATGCCTTTATTGAAGATACTCCATATCATCACTTCCCTAAAGACTTATGCCAACTTGAAAATCATAAAAATTTTTGTTTTGTTGAAAGATTGTGAAATTTAAAATTCTATAGTATATGGACTTTATGGGTGAACACAAGAAAGGAATGTTATATATTGCATATATGAATAATCTAGAAATAGAAATGTTACAAAGAGCCCATTTGTCGAATAAAACTATAAAAATTGGGTCATTCTCAAATAATGAGATACTATTTCAAACACTTCCACTTGTGCAAATTTCATAAAGTCTAATAGTACTGATTAGATCCACAAGGCTGTGGGAAAGAGAAACCATAATACACTGTTGAAGGATGTAAAATTTTGGCAAGATTTTGTGAAGTCTATATATCCTACAGAGGAGAATTTATGCAAAAGGAAACATGTACTAGCATTTTTATTTCAGTTATATTTATAATAGGAAAAATTTGGAAACTATCCAACTGTAGAGGAATGGATAAGTAAGCAGTAGCATTTTATTTATTTTTTACTTTTTTATTAAAAAAATTTTTTTAAAATGTTTTTATTTATTTTTGAGACACAGAGAAACAGAGCATGAACAGGGGAGGGGCAGAGAGAGAGGGGGACACAGAATCCAAAGCAGGCTCCAGGCTCCGAGCTGTCAGCACAGAGCCCGACACGGGGCTCGAACTCACAGACTGTGAGATCATGACCTGAGCTGAAGTCAGTTGCCTAACCGACTGAGCTATCCAGGCGCCCCAGTACTAGCATTTTAATGCAATCTGTTACTATAACATAGTCAGAATGGACAAGCCACCGTTTACATATGTCTACATATCCTAGAAACACTACGTTGAGAAAAAACAAATTACAAAAAGTTGAATGTGATACCACTCATGAATATTTGTTTGTTAAAAACAAAGCAATACTGTGTTGTCTATGGATCCATATATATGCTGTAAAATTAATTTAAAAAAAACCCGTGGATTAGAAGATGATACACTAAGTTCAGTAGGATTTTTACTTCTGAAGGGAGAGAGAGGACAGTGGGAAACCAACTGACTTGCAGCTTTCTATTTGATAAAAAAAACTAAAGCAAAAATGGCAGTATGTTATAATTGTTTTATTTGGCTTATGTCACTTCACTTTTCTGTATTTTAAATTCTTTCATAACCTTTAAAAGTGAAAAAAGAAAAGTGAAAACATCATATGACATTGGTTTTTAAGGAACCAATCGGCTCACATATTTTTCTCAGGTGTTTTTGCATTTACTGTATTGCTATTAATATTATATTTAATAAACACATTGTTGATAATAAAGTATAAATTATAAATTACCATATGGAAGTGTGCTTTTTGAAGAGCTGCTTGGAGTGGAACTTTTTAGAACTGAACAGTGGAATGAGGGATAGATGATGATAATTATTTTAGCTACTCACCTTAAATAAATCTCAGAGAGCACAAGATATACATGTATTTATAATACTTGGGAATTCCTTAGTATTTATTTTTTAAAGAGCAGTCTTGGCTCTGGACGCTCTCCCTAATAATATCAGTTTCCTTTCTGTCATTCTTAGAGGAAAGGATGTTACTAGGATCTCTTCTGTTTACTATGGAATGTTCCCTTCCTAGTTTCCTTTTTTCCCCAAGAAATGATTGAGTTTTATATTTTAGACTGAGCTTTCAAGTTAGACTTCCCTCTAGAGCAGTGGTTTTGTTGTTGTTGTTGTTTTTTAAACAGCATTATATTAGTTTCAGGTGCACAACATAATGAGTCAAAATTTGCATATATTTCAAAATGATCACAGTAAGTCTAGATAACATCCATGACCATGCATAGTTAGTATTTTTTCTTGTGATGAGAACTTTGAAGATTTACTTTCTTAGTAACTTTCAAATATACAATACAGTATTATTAACTGTAGTCACCACGCTGTGCATTATATCCTATGACTTAATATATTTTATAACTGGAAGTTCGTACTTTTGACTCACTCATTTGGCCCACCTCCCACCTCTTGCAGTCACCAATTTTTCTCTGTACCTATGAACTCCTTCCAAAAATTAAAAAGAATTTTAGTTTCCACATATAAGTGGGGTCATATGATATTTGTCTTTCTCTATCTTATTTTACTTAGCATAATGCCCTCAAAGTCCATCCTTGTTGTTGCAGATGGCAAGATTTCATTCTTTTTTTTATGGCTGGATACTATTTGTGTGTATGTATCACATTTTCTTTTATCTGTTTATTCATTGTTGGACACTTAGGTGTTTCTTTGTCTTGGCTATTACAGATAATGCTGCAGTGAACATGGGCATGATGTATCTTTTTGAGTTAGTGCTTTCACTTTTGGATAAATACCCAGAAGTAGAATTGTTGGGTCATATGGTAGTTCTATTTTTAATTTTTTGAGGAACCTCCATACTGTTTTTCCTAGTGACTGCACCAGTTTACATTTGCACCAACAGTACCCAAAATAGGTTTGGGGTGCTGTTGGGTACTCCACACAAAGTGGAGGATTTTCTCCACATCGTCACCAACACTTGTCGTTGTTGTTATTATTATTTTATTAAAAAAATTTTTTAATGTTTATTTTTGAGAGAGAGAGAGAGAGAGACGAGACAGTGCAAGCCGGGGAGGGGCAGAGAGAGAGAGAGAAGGAGACACAGAATCCAAAGCAGGCTCCAGCCTCTGAGCTGTCAGCACAGAGCGCGATGCGGGGCTCAAACCCACAAACTCTGAGATCATGACCTGAGCCGAAGTCAGACGCTTAACCAACTGAGCCACCCAGGCGCCCCTATTATGATTTTATTTTAGATAGAACACAAGCTGGGGGGGAGGGAGGAGAGAGAGAGGGAGACAGTCTTTTTTTTTTTTTTTTTTTTAATTTTTTTTTTCAACGTGTTTTATTTATTTTTGGGACAGAGAGAGACAGAGCATGAACGGGGGAGGGGCAGAGAGAGAGGGAGACACAGAATCAGAAACAGGCTCCAGGCTCCGAGCCATCAGCCCAGAGCCTGACGCGGGGCTCGAACTCACGGACCGCGAGATCGTGACCTGGCCGAAGTCGGACGCTTAACCGACTGCGCCACCCAGGCGCCCCAAGGGAGACAGTCTTAAGCAGGCTTCACACTCAGTGCCGAGCCCGACATAGGGCTTGATCCCATGACAGTGGGAGCATGACCTGAGCTGAAATCAAGAGGCAGACGCTCAACTGACTGAGCCGTCCAGGTGCCTCCCCCTTGCCTTTTTAATAATAGCCATTCTAACAGTGTGAAGTTATATCTCATTGTGGTTTTGGTTTGCATTTCTCTGATGATAAGTGATATTGCACATTTTTTTTAATGAAAAAATTTTTAAAAATTTACATCCAAATTAGTTAGCATATAGTGCAACAATGGTTTCAGGAGTAGATTCCTTAGTGCCCCTTACCCATTTAGCCCCTCCGCCGTCCCACAGCCCCTCCAGCAACCCTCAGTCTGTTCTCCATATTTATGAGTCTCTTCTGTTTTGTCCCCCTCCCTGTTTTTATATTATTTTTGCTTCCCTTCCCTTGTGTTAATCTGTTCTGTGTCTTAAAGTCCTCATATGAGTGAAGTCATATGATATTTGTCTTTCTCTGACTAGTTTCGCTTAGCATAATACCCTCTAGGTCCATCCACATAGTTGCAAATGGCAAGATTTCATTCTTCTTGATTGCCAAGTAGTACTTCATTGTATATATATATACCACATCTTCTTTATCCATTCATCCATCAATGAGCATTTGGGCTCTTCCCATACTTTGGCTATTGTTGATAGTGCTGCTTTAAACATGGGGGTGCATGTGTCCCTTTGAAACAGCATACCTGTATCCCTTGGATAAATACCTAGTAGTGTAATTTCTGGGTCGTAGGTAGTTCTATTTTTAATTTTTTGAGGACCCCCCATACTGTTTTCCAGAGTGGCTGCACCAGTTTGCATTCCCACCAGCAGTGCTAGAGATATCCTCTTTCTCCCCATCCTCGCCAACGTCTGTTGTTGCCTGAGTTGTTGATGTTAGCCATTCTGACAGGTGTGAGGTGGTATCTCACTATGGTTTTGATTTGTATTTCCCTGATGATGAGTGATGTGGAGCATTTTTTCATGTGCCAGTTGGCCATCTGTATGTCTTCTTTGGAGAAGTGTCTATTCATGTCTTTTGCCCATTTCTTCACTGGATTATTTGTTTTTTGGGTGTTGAGTTTGATAAGTTCTTTATAGATTTTGGATACTAACCCTTTATCTGATATGTCATTTGCAAATATCTTCTTCCATTCTGTTGGTTGCCTTTTAGTTTTGCTGATTGTGTCCTTTGCTGTGCAGAAGCTTTTTATTTTGATGAGGTCCCAATAGTTCATTTTTGCTTTTGTTTCCCTTGCCTCTGGAGACGAGTTGAGTAAGGAGTTGCTGTGGCTGAGGTCAAAGAAGTTTTGCCTGCTTTCTCCTTGAGGATTTTGATGGCTTCCTGTCTTACATTTAGGTCTTTCATCCATTTTGAGCTTCTTTTTGTGTATGGTGTAAGAAAGTGGTCCAGGTTCATTCTTCTGCATGTCGCTGTCCAGTTTTCCCAGCACCACTTGCTGAAAAGACTGTCTTTATTCCATTGGATATTCTTTCCTGCTTTGTCAAAGATTAGCTGGCCAAACGTTTGTGGGTCCGTTTCTGGGTTCTCTGTTCTGTTCCATTGATCTGAGTGTCTTTTTGTGCCAGTGCCATACTGTCTTGATGATTACAGCTTTGTAATACAGCTTGAAGTCTGGGATTGTGATGCCTCCTGCTTTGGTTTTCTTTTTCAAGATTGCTTTGGCTATTCGGGGTCTTTTCTGGTTCCATACAAATTTTAGGATTATTTGTTCTAGCTCTGTGAAGAATGCTGGTGTTATTTTGATAGGGATTGCATTGAATATGTAGATTGCTTTGGGTAGTATTGACATTTTAACAGTATTTGTTCTTCCTACCAAGGAGCATGGAATGTTTTTCCTTTTGTGTGTGTGTGTGTCTTCTTCAGTTTCTCTTATAAGCTTTCTATAGTTTTCAGTGTATAGATTTTTCACCTCTTTGGTTAGATTTATTCCTAGGTATTTTATGGGTTTTGGTGCAACTGTAAATGGGATCAATTCCTTGATTTCTCTTTCTGTTGCTTCATTATTGGGGTTTAGGAATGCAACCGATTTCTGTGCATTGATTTTATATCCTGCAACTTTGCTGAATTCATGGATCAGTTCTAGCAGTTTCTTGGTGGAATCTTCTGGGTTTTCCATATAGAGTATCATGTCATCTGCAAAGAGCGAAAGTTTGACCTCCTCCTGGCTGATTTGGATGCTTTTTATTTCTTTGTGGTCTGATTGCTGAGGCTAAGACTTCCAATACCATGTTGAATAACAGTGGCAAGAGTGGACATCCCTGTCTTGTTCCTGACTGTAGGCAGAAAGCTCTCAGTTTTTCCCCATTGTGGATGGTATTAGTGTAGGGTCTTTTGTATATGACTTTTATGATCTTGAGGTATGATCCTTCTATCTCTACTTTCTGGAGGGTTTTTATCAAGAAAAGTATTTTGTCAAATGCTTTCTCTGCATCTGTTGAGAGGATCATATGGTTCTTGTCCTTTCTTTTATTGATGTGATGAATCACATTGATTGTTTTGCGGATATTGAACCAGTCTTGCATCCCAGGTATAAATCCTGCTTGGTTGTGGTGAATAAATTTTTTAATGTATTGTTGGATCCAGTTGGCTAATATCTTGTTGAAGATTTTTACATCCATGTTCATCAGGGAAATTGGTCTAGTTCTCCTTTTTAGTGGGGTCTCCGTCTGATTTTGGAATCAAGGTAATGCTGGCTTCATAGAAAGAGTTTGGAAGTTTTCCTTTCATTTTTATTTTTTGGAACAGCTTCAAGAGAATAGGTGTTAACTCTTCCTCAAATGTTTGGTAGAATTCCCCTGGAAAGCCATCTGGCCCTGGACTCTTGTTTTGGGGAGATTTTTGATTACTAATTCGATTTCTTTACTGGTTATGGGTCTTTTCAAATTTTCTATTTCTTCCCATTTCAGTTTTGGTAGTGTGTATGTTTCTAGGAATTTGTCCATTTCTTCCAGATTGCCCATTTTATCGGCATATAATTGCTCATAATATTCTCTTATTGTTGTTTTTATTTCTGCTGTGTTGGCTGTGATCTCTCCTCTTTCATTCTTGATTTTATTTATTTGGGTCCTTTCCTTTTTCTTTTTGATCAAACTGGCTAGTGGTTTATCAATTTTATTAATTCTTCAAAGAACCAGCTTCTGGTTTCATTGATCTGTTCTACTGGGTTTTGTTTTGTTTGTTTTTTTTTGTTTTTGGTTTCGATAGCATTAATTTCTGCTCTCATCCTTATTATTTCTTGTTTTCTGCTGGTTTTGGGTTTTATTTGCTGTTCTTTTTCCAGCCCTTTAAGGTGTAAGGTTAGGTTGTGTATCTGAGACCTTTCTTCCTTCTTTAGGAAGGCCTGGATTGCTATGTACTTCCCTCTTATGACTGCCTTTGCTGCGTCCCAGAGATTTTGGGTTGTGGTGTTATCATTTTCATTGGCTTCCATGTACTTTTTAATTTCCTCTTTAACTTCTTGGTTAGCCCATTCATTCTTTAGTAGGATGTTCTTTAGTCTCCAAGTATTTGTTACCTTTCCACATTTTTGTCTTGTGGTTGATTTTGAATTTCATAGCGTTGTGGTCTGAAAATATGCATGGTATGATCTCGATCTTTTTGTACTTGCTGAGGTCTGATTTGTGTCCCAGTATGTGGTCTATTCTGGAGAACGTTCCATGTACACTGGAGAAGAATGTATATTCCGCGGCTTTAGGATGAAATGTTCTGAGTATATCTGTGAAGTCCATCTGGTCCAGTGTGTCATTCAAAGCCATTGTTTCCTAGTGATTTTCTGATTAGATGATCTGTCCATTGTTGTAAGTGGGGTGTTGAAGTCCCCTACTATTGTGGTATTCTTATCAATGAGTTTCTTTCTGTTTGTGATTAATTGATTTATATATCTGGGTGCTTCCTTCCACATTTGGAGCATAAATGTTTACAATTGCTAGATCTTCTTGGTGGATAGACCCCTTACTTATGATATAATACCCTTCTTCATCTCTTGATACAGTCTTTATTTTAAAGTCTAGATTGTCTGATATAAGTATGGCTACGCCGGCTTTCTTTTGGTGACCATTAGCATGATAGATGGTTCTCCATCCCCTTACTTTCAATCTGAAGGTGTCTTTAGGTCTAAAGTGGGTCTCTTAAAAAAAAAAAAGGGGGGGCGCCTGGGTGGCTCAGTCGGTTAAACGTCCGACTTCAGCTCATGTCACGATCTTGCGATCTGTGAGTTCGAGCCCCGCATCGGGCTCTGGGCTGACGGCTCAGAGCCTGGAGCCTGTTTCAGATTCTGTGTCTCCCTCTCTCTGCCCCTCCCCCGTTCATGCTCTGTCTCTCTCTGTCTCAAAAATAAATAAATGTTAAAAAAAAAAATTTAAATAAAGTGGGTCTCTTGTAAGCAGCATATTGATAGATCTTGTTTTCTTATCCATTTTGTTACCCTATGTCTTTTGATTGGAGCATTTAGTCCATTGACCTTCAGAGTGAGTACTGAAAGATTTGAATTTATTGCCATTATGTTGCTTGTAGATATTGCACATTTTTAAATGTACCTCTTGGCCTGCTATATGTCCTTTTTGGGAAAATGTCTATTCAGATCCAATGCCCATATTTTAGTCCAGATTTTGTATTTTATTTATTTATTTTGTAACTATTGAGTTGATTGAAATCTTTATATATCTTGGTTATTAACCCCCTTGTAAGATATATGATTTGCAATGATTTTCTCCCTTTCAGTAGGTTGCCTTTTTGTTTTGTTGATGGTTTTCTTTGCTGTGCAGAAGCTTTGTCTTTTGATGTAGTTCCACTCATTTATTTTTGCTTTTATTGCATTTGCTTTTGCTGTCAAAATCCAAAAAATCATCTCCAAGGCTGATGTCAAGGAGTTTACTGCCTATGTTTTCTTCTAGGAGTTTTAGATTTCAAGTCTTCCATTCAAGTCTTTAATCCATTTTGAGTAAATTTGTGTGTGTGGTGTAAGATACTGGCCCAGGTTCATGCTTTTGCATGTCTGTTCTTTCCCCATTGTGTGTATTCTTGGCTCCTTTAGAGCAACGTTTTTTTGTTTTTTGTTTTTTAAATATAATGTATTGTCAAATTTATACTGGGTATACAACACCCAGTATAAAGCAGTGTTTCTGAGCTAGGGTATGTAGGGGGTGAGTAGCACTATTAAAAGATCAGGAACTCTGAGGAGTTTTTCAGGGCTGTAATGTAAAGAAATCACTTTTAGATTGAACAGGGATTGTTTTCTCTGTGTCTGCTCTTTCCTTTTCTATCTAGCTTTTGAAGGCATGTCAGAAATAAGTAGTACCCTGGAGATGCTTAGAAGTGTTTCTATAAATATGCCATATTTGGGGCCAAGGTGGTATTTTATTTATGTAGTCATTTTGCTGCATTTAGTCATTATCAACTAAAATGGCTAATATCTGCTATGTACACAGCATTCTTTAAAGATGTTCTCTTTCACACTCCGAAATCAAGTCCTTCAATTTGGATACATACTCTTGTCAGGAATGCTTGGGCTTCTCAGCTGTAGTATTCTGTTCGTTTTCATTATAACTTTAATGGTGGCGGTGGGGTGCCTGGGTGGCTCAGTCGGTTAAACGTCCGACTTCAGCCCAGGTCACGATCTCACGGTCCGTGAGTTTGAGCCCCGTGTCGGGCTCTGGGCTGATGGCTCAGAGCCTGGAGCCTGCTTCCGATTCTGTGTCTCCCTCTCTCTCTGACCCTCCCCTGTTCATGCTCTGTCTCTGTCTCAAAAGTAAAATAAACGTTAAAAAAAAAAATAAAAAAATAATAACTTTAATGGTAGCAGAAAACAAACCAGTCTAGTTGAATGTTATATTGGAGTTTTTTTCCCCAGTAGACGATTTTGTATTTTTAAAGATACACTTGACACATTGAAGGTAGGGATCTGTTGGCGTGCATGGAAAATTTGTGTAATCTCCTCAAACCCATTTTTGGAATAATCTGAAGTTGAAGCCAAAGCCTGACTTGGAAGCATAGTTCTCTTCTTAAAGGAGTAATCTAAGGGTTCCAGATTAATACCATCATTTAGAATCTCTTGGATTATCCCATTGAAAGGTGGGAAAGTAAGTTTATGATATAAGTGGAAAACTTTTATACTATAAAAGGTTTATCAGCATTCACCCAAAAGTTACTGAGATCCATAACTTATCAGGGTACTTTGTTTCTTCTTAAGTAATTAATTTTTAAAAATGTATATTTATTTTTGAGAGAGTGCTAGTAGGGGAGGTGCAGAGACTGAGGGGGACAGAAGATCCAAAGTGGGCTCTGTGCTGAGCCGAAGTCGGATGCTCAACCTACTGAGCCATCCAGGTGCCCCTTTTTCCGTTTTTCAAAAATTACATCTATACATGTTGCCAGGGTGCTATATAAGAATGATACTAAAGAATATCAATGGATTATAATAAATATAAATTAGAAAAAAATGCTTAAAAATAACATTTGTTGATTTCTCTGTGTTGGCGATGGTATGAGTACTTCTCATGTATTCTCTAATCCTCGTGGTAACTCTTTGAGAGTTATTATCCCCTTGAGGATTAGTAAGCTAAAGTCATATAGCCTCGTAAGTAGTAGTGTAGGCATGTAAAATCAGGCTCTTTGACTGAAGTACTTATTCTCTTCTTCACCGTAATGGCTTAATAAAGTTACCACAGATTGTATCACTTGAATTTCAAATAGTTGAGTGGTAGGCCATAAAAATGTTTTCTAATCAGTGGTTGTGGAGTAGTAACTGCCATTTTATTGCTACTCCTCTGGAAAGCAAATAATTTTAAAAATTGGACTAATTTTAAAGAGGAATACTTTTTCAGTTTACCCTAAAGTGAATACAGTATATTTGTGAAAAATACCTGAGCACGTCTCAAAGTATCTAAATCAAGCATTTTATTGTTATTATTACTATATTTTTTTTTTTTTTTTTTTAAAGAGAATGAGAGTGCATGAGTGGGGAAGAGGGGCAGAGGGAGAGAGAGAATCTTAAGAGCAGGCTCCATGCTCAGCATGGAGCCCGACTCAGGGCTTGATCCCATGACTTTGGGAGCATGACCTGAGCTGAAATCAAGAGTGGGCCGCTTAACTGACTGAGCCACCCAGGTGCCCCTAAATCAAGCATTTCAACGTCATCTGAGAACTTTGACTTAACATAGATCTGTATGAGGTAACTAATTAAATTCCACCAGGATTTATTGAGCAGTTGAGCATCTTCTTTGTTCAAGGAACTGTACTAGCTGGTTGGGAACAAAATGGAGAAGGGAAGTAACGTTTATTGAACACCTGTTATATTTCACATGGTCTCAGATTACTTTAGTTCTTCATCTCGTTCATGTAATTCTGCTAGTTGGGTATTCTTATTTTATAACATAGGAAACGTTGGGCATAGAGAATTTAAGCTCTTATAACTCAAATGGGAATTGTAGAATTTGAACCCAAGTCTGCCTGACAAAAAGTCCCATGCTGCTTTTCTGACTCACTTATGCTTACTTGTGTGTAAATTTAAGATGTGTTCCCTCTTTCTAGAAGCATATAGTCCGGGGGTTCACAAAATGGATTTTGCAGACAGACTGGTGGGGGTCCCTGATTCACCTTCAGGGAGTCACAAGTTCAAAACTATTTTTATAATAATTCTAGGATGTTATTGTTCATTTTACTGTGTTCATATTTGCACTGATGATGCAGAAGCAATGGTGGGTAAGTCAGCTGGCACCTTAGCATGATTTGAGGGAGTGGCACCAGACTGCACTCAGATGCTGCATTTTTTTTTTTTAACCACCATGCACTTACAGTGAACGAAAAAAGTGGTTTCACTTCACATGTCCTTGATGCAGCAATAAAAATTTTTATGAAATTTGAACCCACTAGTATACATGTTTTTTAAAAAAATTGAGATATAAATCACACATACACATAAATCTTTTAAAAGTGTACAATTCAGTGGTTTTTTACCATTTTACAAGGTTGTGCAGCTGTTACTACTGTCCAGTTCCAGAACATTTTCCTCACCCCAGAAAGAAGCCCCATGCTTGTTGGCATTTATTACCCATCCCCCCGCCCCCATCCTCCCAGCACCAGGCAACCACTAATCTACTTTGTGACTCTGTGGGTTTTCCTGTTCTGTGTTATTCCATATAAATGAATTTTAGTAGATTCTCTTGAATAAATTCTTTATTTGCTATATGCCTTCAGGGCCATTTAGAGATGTAGAAATGTATTGTTCTCAAAGTTCATCCATGTTGTAGAAACTATGTCATTCCCCCCCCTTTTTTTTTTAACAGCTTTCTTGAGATATAATTAAAATGCCATACAAGTCACCCATTTTAAGTGTACAGTTCACTGGTTTTTGGGATATTCACAGATATGTGCAATCACTACCACAGTCAATTTTAGAACATTTTCATCACCTCAAAAGAAACCTGTAACATTTAGTTACCACAGTCTCCCGATCTCTCCCCCACTTCCCCTTTTCCAAATAAAGAACCACCAATTTACTTTTGACAGATTTCCCTATTCTATACTTTCATATGAATGGAATCATAAAATATGATTTCATACATTTTCAGTTTCTCCACGTTCTTATAATCTGTCCTTTGGTTCTAGCTATCCTAGCGGGTGTGAAGTAGTATCTCACCACTAGACAGTAGTATATGGTGGTTATTTCATATTCCCTAATGACTAATGATGTTGAACATCTTTTTATGTGCTTGTTGGCTATTTGTATACTTTCTGTGGAGAAGTGTATAATCAAATTGTTTGCCCATTAGTAAATTGGGTTGTCTTTTATTGTTGAGTTATAGAGTTCTTTATATATTCTAGGTATTAATACCTAATTAGATATATATTTTGTAAAAATTTTCTCCCATTCTTGTAGGTTTTCATTTTTATTTCTTGAGTGTATCATTTGATGCACACAGTTTTAAAATTTTGATAGTTCAGTTTGTCACCTTTTTTTCCTTCGGTTTTACTTTGGGTATTATAGCTAAGAAACTTGTCTAATTGAAGGTCATGAAGATTTACACCTGTGTTTTCTTATAAGAATTTTTTATTTTTAACTCTTTTATTTCAATTTTTGATCCATTTTGAGTTAACGTTTTATATAGCATGAGGTGGGGATTCAACTTTGTTGTTTTCATGTGGATATCTAGTTGTCCAGCACCATTTGTTGAAAAGATTATTCTTTCTTCCATTGAATTGTCTTGGCATTAATTGCTTATCAGTCTGATCTAGTTGGGCTGGGATAATTTTTTAGGCCAAAGGTTTGTTTTGACCCTAAAGAGGCTCTCCGTTGTCTCTTTCCCTGGTTCTTACGAGTGAACTACCTGGACTACAGTTCGGCTTGTTGCTCCTGATTAAGAGGAGCTGTTTTTTTGGGAATCCCTTTAGGCCTGAATTTCTTTACAGTCTGTCTCAAATAAAGTCCATTCCTTTGGGAAGAGGATTGGAACTTTTCTCTCTTCTCTTCTCTTCTCTTCTCTTCTTTGATTTTAAGTAATCGCTATACCCAATGTGGGGCTCAGACTCACAACCTTGAGATCAGGAGTCACATGCTGTGCTGACTGAGCCAGCCAGGTGCCCCAGGAACTTTCTTCCTTTTTTTTTTTTTTTTAAACATTTGCTTTTTTTCAAGTTTATTTTTATTTATTTTGAAAGAGAGAGGGAGAGGGGGAGGGAGGGGCAGAGAGAGAGAGAAGGAGAGAGAGAGAATCTCAGGCAGGCTCCACACTGTCAGTGCAGAATGTGATGCGGGGCTCAGACTCATGAACCATGAGATCAAAATCTGAGCCAAAATCAAGAGTCGGATGCTTAACCGATTGAGCTATCCAGGTGTCCCAGGAACTTTCTTTTCTTATGGACTATCTCTCCTGCTGGACAAAATCTCTGAGTTATTAGTCTGGCTGTTGGCCAGGGTGATTACTTTTGGTCTTCTTGGCATGGAACCTTTGCCTTATGAGCCAGGGAGGATACTATCAGGGCACCAGTATCCCCGGACTACCGCACCTTGGATAGAGCCTCTGTTCTATGAATGGGGGCTGGGTGGAGGAAGAGCCTGTGATCTTCTGGTCCCACTTACCAGGAATTTAGCCTCTTCACCTTGAAGTTGTAGGAGATGAGAAATGCTGGTGGCCTGCTCCTTCTGGTGATTGATTGGCAGCTGAGGAGAGAAGGAATGCCTTTATAGTAACACCCGTCTGGAGTGAAGCTTCTATGAAGCTGAGCTGTGGAGTGGATCATGGCTCAAATGCCACAGATGTTCTGAGTTTTAGTAAATTATTACTGAGTGTAGGAAATTATTTTGAATCTACTTGTCTATTTACTATATGCCTTTAGGACCATTTTCAGAGACTTAAAAAAAATTTTTTTTTTAAATAATTTTCGCCAGCTTTGCTTGTTTTCCAGGAGAGTGTGTCCACTCCTGAGATCCCAGGAGTGGAACTCTATCATTTACATATTGTAACACTCTGGTTGGGATTAATACTAACTTAATTTCAGTAGTATACAACAACTTTGCTCCCGTATAACTCTGTTCCCCTCCTTCCTATGCTGTTATTGACACGAATTACATTTTTATACTTTATGTACTTATCAACTCAGATTTATAATTCTTTATGCAGTTGTCTTTTCAGACGGGAAAAAAGAAAAATCAATTTATATTGTTTTTTCTGTTTATGTATGTAGTTGCCTTTGTCAGTGCTGTTTATTTCTTCATGTGGATTTGAGTTACTCTTTAGTGTCTTAAACACTTTTAAACTTTTTTTTTAAGTTTATTTTTTTATTTTGAGAGAGAGAGAGAATGAGTAGGGTAGGGGCAGAGAAAGAGGGGGAGAGAATCCCAAGCAGGCCTCGTGCTGTCAGCACAGAGCCCGGTTGATCCCATGAACTGCAAGATCATAACCTGAACTAAAATCAAGAGTTGGATGCTTATCTGACTGAGCCACCCAGGTGCTCATGTCTTAAAACACTTTTAGTATTTATTGTAAGGCAGATATGCTAGCAACAAATTCTCTCAATTTTGTTTGTCTCAGAAGGTCTTAATTTTTCCTTCATTTTTTGAAGGATAGTTTTGCTTGATATAGAATCCTCAGTTGCCAGGCTGTTTTGTTTCAGGACTTTGAATATGTCATCCCACTGCTTTCTGGCTTCTCTGGTTTCTGATGAGAAGTAAGCTGTTAATTGTATTGAGAATCCTTGTACATGATGAGTCACCTTTTTCTTGCCGCTTTCAAAATTTCATTTCTTGTCTTTTTTTTTTTTTTTTAAGTTTATTCTGGGAGAGAGAGAGAGAGAGAGAGAGAGAGAACGAACAAGCAGGGGAGGAGCAGAGAGTGAGGGAGAGAGAGAATCCCTAGCAGGCTCCACTCAGCAAGGAGGCCAGCACAGGGCTTAGTCCCACAGCAGAGAGAGCACGACCTGAGCTGATATCAAGAGTCAGATGCTTAACTGAGCTACCTAGGTGCCCCTCATTCTTGTTTTTCTGTAGTTTGATTATGATGTGTCTATGTGTGGATCTTTTGTAGTTTACCTTACATGGAGTTCACTCACCTTGAATGTGTGGACTAATGTTTTTCGTTAAAGAAGTTTTGAGAAGTTTTCAGCTATTATTTTTTCAAATATTATTTCTGCCCTTTCTTTTTCTCCTCTTCCCCTGGAACTCCCATTATGCATATGTTGGTATTCTTGGTGGTGTCCCATAGATCTCTGAGGGACAGTATCATTTTTCTTTAGTCTTTTGTCTTTCATTTTCTCAGATTGGGTAATCTTGATTGATCTTCAAGTTTATGACTTTTTTTAAATATGTATGCTCAAATCTGCTTTATTTTGGTTTGTTTTTTTAGTTTATTTTGAGAGAGCGAGAGAGGGAGAGGGAGAGAGAGGGAGAGAGAGAGAGAGAGAGAGAGAGAGAGAGAGAGAGAGAATCCCAAGCAGTCTCTGTGCTGTCAGCACAGAGCCCAGTGTGGGGCTTCATCTCACGAACTGTGAGATCATGACCTGAGCTGAAGTCAAGAGTTGGACCCTTAACCATCTGAACCACCCAGGTGCCCAGTATGTATGTTCAAATCTGCTTGAACCCCTCTAGTGAATATTTCATTTTAGTCATTCTACTTTGTCAGAATTTGTTTGGTTCTTTTTTTTTTTTTTTTTAAGTAATTTCTGCCTTTTTATTGATACTCTCTATTTGATGAGACTTTGTTCCCTTACTTTCCTTTAGTTTCTTTCAAATGTTTATTTAAAAAACATTTTTAGTGTTTATTTTTGAGAGAGAGAGACAGAGCATGAGTGGGGGAGGGGCAGAGAGAGAGGGAAACACAGTCTGAAGCAGGCTACAGGCTCTGAGCTGTCGGCACAGAGCCCAACATGGGGCTCGATCTCCCAAACTGTGAGATCATAACCTGAGCCTAAATTGGATGCTTAATCAACTGAGCCACCCAGGTGCCCCATAATGTTTATTTATTTTGAGAGAGGGAGAGTGCAAGCAGGGAAGGGCAGAGAGGAAGAGAGAGAGAATGCCAAACAGGCTCCATGCTCAGTGCAGAACCCAATGCATGGCTCGATCTCACAACCATGAGATCATGACCTGAGCTGAAATCAAGAGTTGGACGCTTAACTAACTGAGCCACCCAGGCACCCCTACTTTTTTTTAGATATGTTTCTTTTATTTTTTTAATATTTTAAAAAATGTTTGTTTATTTTTGAGAGAGAGAGCAAGCAGGGGAAGGGCAGAGAGAGAGGGGGACAGAGGATCTGAAGTAGATTCTGCACTGACAGCAAAGAGCCCAATGTGGGGCTTGAACTCATGAACTGTGAGATCATGACCTGAGCAGAAGTTGGATGCTTAACTGACTGAGCCACCCAGGTGCCCCGATACGGTTTTCTTTAGTTCTTTGGACATACTTGAAACAGCTGATTTAAGATCTTTGTAATATTTGTTTTTTTTTTTTTATGTTTATTTATTTTTGAGAGGGAGAGAGAGAGAGAGAGAGAGAGACAGAGAGAGAGAGAATGAGAATGAACAGGGGAGGGGCAGAGAGAGAGGGAGACAGAATCCGAAGCAGGCTTCAGGCTCAGAGCTGTCAGCACAGAGCCCAACGTGGGGCTCGAATTCATGAACCCTGAGGCCATACCTGAGCCGAAGTCAGACACTTAACCAACTGAGCCACCCAGGTGCCCCATGATCTTTGTAAGAGTTGTAAATCCAAAGTTTGGGCTTCCTCAGGGATAGTTTCTTTTGCTATATCCTCAGCATGCATTTTCTACCTTATAATCTGAAATAGCCACTCAAGCTCCAGTTATATACTCTGTATTCCAGGTCAGGTGAAGGAAGAAGGGCTGCAGACATGCTTTTACTCCCTTTAACTGTACTTCCTAGAGGTTGTATATGATACTTTTCCTCACAGCCCATTGGCCAGAATGTTATCATATGATATGTAATCATATGATTACTCCTAGTTTCAAGGGAGTCTGGGAATTTTGGCCTTTAATTTGGGTTGCCTTTTGCTTGTGTTTTTACTGATAAGAAAGAAAAGAAGAGTGGATTTGGGGATATAATGAGGGTTTTATTTTTTTACCATAGTTCACCCCTTTGGGTTTTGCTAATGTTCATGCCTACCCGTCTTTACATACATGTGACATATTCACCTCATCCCAAGAGAGACTACTCCAGTATTTCATTTAGTTTCTGCATTCAGCTCAAAGTTCAGGATGTCTGAGTAATGTGCAGTCTTCTGATAAGATAACTATTCCCAAAGCAATTAGTGTACAGTAGGTGTAATAGAAATAGGATGATAGCAATAAAAAATTACTGTTCAGAAAAGGGGAAAATTAGTAACATACAAAAGTCCATAGCAGGGGCTCTGGTGACTCAGTCGATTAAGTGTCTGACTTCAGATCATGATCTTGTGGTTCGTGAGTTCGAGCCCTGCGTTGAACTGTCTACTGTCAGCACAGAGCCTGGAACCTGCTTCAGATTCAGTGTCTCTCTCTCTCTCTCTCTCTCTCTCTCTCTCTCTGCCCCTCCCCTGCTTGCACTCTGTCCCTCTCTCTCAAAAATAAACAAACATTAAAAAAAAATTTTTTTGAAGTCCACAGCAATTATTAAATGTCACTGTGTAGGAAATTTGAAGACTTTTTGTTCTGGTGGAGGAATAGATTTTTGAATTAAGCATTGTTTTTAAGCCTGGTGACTCTGGTTTTTAATTTATTTACCTCTGTGCCTCACCGGTCTCTACCTCTTCTTAGCTTAATGGCAATTACAGTGAGGCTCTCTGAAACAATTGTCTTGTGTGAGAAGGCTACCCTAAGGAACACCCTCCCCCCAATACTTTTGTTTTGTCAGTTAAATTCATAGGCTTTCTTTTTCCTTTTATTCTTTTTTATCTCTGTCACCTGTATCATTTATTCCCCCATTCACTTCCCCTTGGTAACCATTAGTTTGTTCTCTATAGTTTAGAATCTGTTTCTTGGTTTGTCTCCCTCTCTCTTTTTATCTCTCTCTTTTTTTTCCTTTGTTCATTTTTTTTAAGTTTATTTATTTCGAGAGAGAGAGAGAGAGAGCGAGAGAGAGAGAGCGCGCGCGTGCATGAGCAGGGGAAGGGCAGAGAGAGAGGGAGAGAGAGAATCCCAAGCAGGCTCTGTGCTGTCAGCACAGAGCCAGATGCGGGACTTGAACTCACAAACTGTGAGATCATGACCTGAGCCAAAAACCAAGAGTCAGATGCTGAACCGACTGAGCCACCCAGGTGTCCCACGTTTGTTTTGTTTCTTAAATTCCACATATGAATGAGATCATATGGTGTTTGTCTTTCACTGATGGACTTCTTTTGCTTAGCATTATATTCTCTAGCTCTATTCATGTTGTTGCATATGGAAGGATTTAATTCTTTTTTTTTTTTGACAAAATTCAAAGTTTATTCATGATAACTCTCAGCAAAGTAAGAATAGTAAAACTTTCTCAACCTGACAAGTGACATTGAAGAAGCTACTTTTCTTTTTTTCTTTAATTTTCTTTTTTTAAATTTACATCCAAATTAGTTAGCATATAGTACAATGATTTCAGAAGTAGATTCCTTAATGCCCCTTACCTATTTAGCCCATTCCCCCTCCTGCACCCCCTCCCATAACCCTCTGTTCTCAATATTTATGATGGAAGGATTTCATTCTTATTTATGGCTGAATGACATTCCATTGTAGGTATATACCACATTTTCTTTATGCACTCATCAATTGATGGACACTTGAGCTGCTTCCGTATCTTGGCTATTGTAAATAATGCTACTAGAAACACAGGGATGCATGTATCCCATTGAATGAGTGGGTAGATACCCAGTAGTGCAATTACTGAATTGTAGGGTAGTTCTATTTTTAAATTTTTGGGGAACCTCCATGCTCTTTTCCACAGCAGCTGACCAGTTGGTGTTCCCACGAACAGTGCAAGAGTTTCCTTTTTCTCGACATCCTCACTAGTACTTGTTGTTTCTTGTGTTTTTTATTTTAGCCATTTTGATGGCTGTGGGGTGTGGGGTGATACCTCATTGTAGTTTGATTTGGATTTCCCTGATGAGAGTGATGTTGAGCATCCTTTCATGTGTCTGTTGGCTGTCTGTATGTTGTCTTTGGAGATCTGTCTTTTCATGTCTTCTGCCCATTTTTAATTGGATTATTTGGGGATTTGGGGGTGTTGAGTTGCATAAGTTCTTTATATATTCTGGATACGAACCCCTTATTGGAGATGCCATTTGCATATATTTCTCCCATTCAGCATGTTGTCTTTTAATTTTGTAGATTGTTTCCTTTTCTGTGCAGAAGGTTTTTATTTTGATTTAGTCCCAATAGTTTATTTTTGCTTTTATTTCTCTTGCCTCAGGAAACGTATCCAGAAAAATGTTGGTATGGCCAGTGTCAGAGAAATTGCTTCCCGTGTTGTCTTCAAGAATTTTTATGGTTTCAGGTCTCACATTTAGGTATTTAATCTGTTTTGAGCTTATTTTTGTATATGGTGAAAGAAAATGGTCCAGTTTTATTCTTTTGCATGTATCTGTCCAGTTTTTCCAACACCATTTGTTGAAGAGACTGTCTTTTTTCCATTTTATATTCATTGCTCCTTTGTTGAAGATTAGTTGACCATATAATTATGGGTTTATTTCTGGATTTTCTATTCTATTCTGTTGATCTCTGTATCTGTTTTTGTGCCCATACCATACTGTTTTAATTACTATCACTTTGTAATATAACTTGGAATCCGGAATTGTGATACCTCCAGTTTTGTTTTTCTTTTTCAAGATTCCTCTGGCTATTCAAGTTTTTTTTGTGGTTCCATACAAATTTTTGGATTATTTGTTCTAGTCTGTGAAAAATAATGTTGGCGTTTTGATGAGGATTGTGTTAAATCTTTAGATTGCTTTGGGTGGTATAGACATTTTAGCAATATTCTTCCAATCCATGAGGATGGGATGTCTTTCCATTTCTTTGCATCATCTTGAGTTTCTTTCATCAGCGTTTTATAGTTTTCAGAGTACAAGTCTTTCACTCTTTGGTTAAGTTTATTCCTAAATATTTTATTGTTTTTGGTGTAATTATAAATGGGATCATTTTCTTAATGATTCATTAACAGTGTTTAGGAATACAACAGATTTCTGTATATTGATTTTGTATCCCACGACCTTAACTGAATTCATTTATCAGTTCCAGTAGTTTTTTTGTGGAGTCGTTAGGGTATTCTATATATAGTATGTCATCTACAAATAGTGAATGTTTTACTTCTTCCTTACCAATTTGGGTGCCTTTTATTTCTTTGTATTGTCTAATTACTGTGGCCATCACTTCCAGTAGTATGTTGAATAAAAGTTGTGAGAGTGGACATCCTTGTCTTGTTTCTGACTTCCTGACCTTAGGG
Source organism: Panthera pardus (assembly GCF_024362965.1). Classification (NCBI taxonomy): domain Eukaryota; kingdom Metazoa; phylum Chordata; class Mammalia; order Carnivora; family Felidae; genus Panthera; species Panthera pardus. Next base: position 2,436,328 of record NW_026526991.1, on the reverse strand, counting down.
GAAAAGCTCTGTTTTTCACTATTGAGTATGATATTAGCTGTGGGTTTTTCATATAATACCTTTGCGTTGAGGTATATTCCCTCTAGACCTACTTTGCAGAGGGTTTTTTTTTTTTTTTTAATCGTGAATGGATATGGTACTTTGTCCAGTGCTTTTTTGCATCTATTGAAATGATCATATGTGGTTTTTAGCCTTTATCTTATTGATGTGATGTATCATGTTGATTATTTTACAAATATTGAACCACCCTTGTGTCCTGAGAATAAAGCAAATGCACACGGAACATTCTCCAGAATAGATCACATATTGAACCACAAAACAAGTCTTAGCAAATTAAAAATAATCGAAGTCATACTATGCATGTTTTCTGACCACAAGGCTATGAAACTAGAAATCAAGCACAAGATGAAATCTGGAAACAGCACAAATACACAGAGGTTAAACAACATTTTACTAAACAATGAGATGGACAACCAAGAAATCAAAGAAGAAATCAGGGGCGCTTGGGTGGCTCAGTTGGTTGAACTGAGCCCCTGACTTCAGCTCAGATCATGATCTCATGGTTTGTGAGTTCGAGCCCCATGTGGGCTTACTGCTGTCAGCACAGAGCCTGCTTTGGATCCTTTGTCTCCCTCTCTCTCTGCCCCTCCCCCACTTGTGTGTTCTCTCTTTCTCTCTCAAAAATAAATAAAACATTTTAAAAAGGAAGAAATAAAAAATTACATAGAAACAAATGAAAATGAAAACACAGTGTTCCCATGTTAACTAGAATTTAAATAAAAACTTGTAAAAGAAAAAAGAAAACACAGTGGTCCTATATCTTTGAAATGCAGCAAAAGTGGTTTTAAGAGTGAAGTTTGTAACAATACAAGCCTACCTCAAGAAGCAAGAAAAATCTCATGTAAACAACTTACCTTTACACCTAAAGGAGCTAGAAAAAGAAGAACAAGCAAAACCCAAACCCAGCAAAAGGAAGGAAATAATAAAGAGCAGAAATAAATGATATAGTAATTAAAAAACACAATAGAACAGATCAGTGAAACCAAGAGCTAGTTCTTTGAAAAGATTAACAAAATTGATAAATCTCTAACTAGACTCATCAAAAAAAAAAAAAAAAGAAGAGAGAGAGAAAGTCAATAAAGAAAGTCACTAGTGAAAGAGGAGAAATAATGACCAACATCACAGAAAAGCAAACAATTATAAGAGAATATTATGAAAATCTAGATGCCAAAAAATTGGACAACTTAGAAGAAATGGATAAATACTTAGAAACATGTAACCTACCAAAACTAAAGCAGGAAGAAATAGAATATGTGAACAGACCAATTACCAGCAAAGAAATCAAATCAGTAATGAAAAACTCCCAAAAAACAAAAGTCCAGGACCAGACGGCTTCCCAGGCGAATTCTACCAAACATTTAAAGAGTTAATATCTATTTTTCTCAAACTATTCCAAAAAATAAAAGAGGAAGGAAAACTTCCAGATTCATCCTGTGAGGCCAGTGTCCCCCTGATATCAAAATCAGATAAAGACACCACAAAAAAAGTACAGGCCAGTATCCCATGAATAGAGATGCAAAAATCTTCAACGAGATATTGGCAAACTGAATCCAACAATACATTAAAAAAAATTACATACCATGATCAAGTAGGTTCATAGGCTTTGAATGGTAGAGATCCAGTCTCATTTCCATTTGGCAGCCACTGCACTCCAAAGTGCAGTGGTTCACTCTTTCTACTCTATAAGGCTTCGAAGTAAGAGTCTTTTAGTCAACTTAGATTGCCGGCCACAGGAAAGAGATGTATTAGCATAGATATATTCCTTTATATCTCTGCTTACTGACTGATTAGCTCTAGTCTGAGTTTTACCTCTCTGGTATAATTTTGTTGGAAGTTTCTAGAAGCAGGCAACACATATGACATTCTGAATTTTTCCTACTGTTTCCCTTAAAACAATAGCATTCCAATATAGTCAGGCAGTGGTTTAACTAGGTGTTTTGCCACTGTATAACAATGATCATTAGCTTTTCAGTCTGCAATTTTGAGTGCTCACCACTTACTATTTTATAAGCATTGACACGTTATATTGTTTCTCATGAAACATTTTACTTATGGCACCATATTCTGTATTAGGATTATATTCAACCATTTGTGACCCTCAAAAGTAAAATAATAGTGGCTTTAAACATGACATGAATTTATTATTTTTTTTTTGGAAAAGAAGTACTGTGTGATGGGCAACCTAGGGCAGCTGTGGTGCTCTACAATGTCAGCGAACCATTTCCTTTCTATTTTTGTTGCCTTATCATTTACAACATGTGACTTCTTCCTCATGATCTAATATGGCTGCTTGTACTTCAGCACCTCATCCACATTCCAGCCAGAAGGAAGGAGGAGGGTCCAAAGAGTAATGTACCCAGTTTCTTTAAGGACATTTCCTGGAAATCACACTTAATACTTTTACTCATGTCCCATTGGGTTGAATTCAGCCCCATGGCTGTACCTGGCTGTAGGAGAGGGTGGGAAATGCAGTCTTTATTAAGGCTTGCACTTAGCTAAAGCTAAGGTATTCTGTTACTAAGGACGAAGGGGAAAGTGGATATTGGGCAACAACCTCCAGTGCCTGCCACAATGGTCCACGTGAGGTTCTTTTACTTCCTGCTCATGGGTAGTCGCTGATACTTACAAATGCTCATAATTCTCTTCCCATTGTATTCTTTTCATGCCATCTAAGACCTGAGTTGGTACATTCAGATGCTTTCTTGTCTTTGAGATATAGATCATCAGTGTGCTTCCTTTCTCTTTGATTTAGAACCTTGCTATTTTAAGATATGTCACCAACAAGATATTTGAAGGTTTTCATGCCGGTGTACATTTTACCTTTTCTTTTTTTGCTGCCCACGTCATGCTTTTTGCCTGCACAGATGCCTTCAAATGTGCTGTGCTGACTGCTGACTGCTGCTGCTATGTGTCTTAGCATTTTATAAATTCCCCAATAATTGCTCTTACATGTAGTTGTAATATGGAAACTCCTGAAGTGCTTTGGAGAACACTTCTGTTATTTGCTTTGTTTGAGAAATGAATCTCTTTGTGTCTCCTCTCTCTCCTTCTTAATTTTAAAGCTCTAAATATCTTTTCTGTAGTTAAAATTGTTCTTAGTTATGTTTTACACTTTACTGTGTCAGAAACACTTGTGTTTTTATTTAAATTGCTGAGATTCATTATGTTTCCAGAGATTCTACCTTGATTGAAATCTTTCAACAACTGTGAGAATCTAAAAATGTATTTTTAGGGGCACCTGGGTGGCTTGGTTGGTTAAACATCCAGCTCTTGATTTCGGCTCAGGTCATGTTTTCACAGTTCATGAGATCAAGCCCCACATCGGGCTCTGTGCTGACAGCACAGAGTCTGCTTGGAATTCTCTCTCCCTCTCTCTGCCCCTCCCCCCTCACAAACAAACAAGCAAACTAACTAAAAACAATGTATATTTAAACACAAGCTGTGCACCATATACCATGAACATAATGTAATGAGGCAGTGCTATTGTATGGTAACTGATCTTGCCAGAGTAGATTCATTTACTAAGTTTGCTTTTATAATTATTCAGAAGAATAACTGATGAGTTATTATCATATAACTCTGGTGATATACCCTGGTGTTTGAGCTCTAATGCTGCAGTACTATCATAGGTACGTGCATTATTCTGCGACTCCCTCATCGTAACACCAGTAGGTGCCCAGGAGCTGTAGCCTGGCCTTTTCTGCCTGATCCATAGACATGCTAGTCTTGAGGCTACATTTTCCATGAGTGAGGGTTGCTGTGTTTGGATGTTCCTAAAAACTGCAGCAGTGTCTGGATTTTTTCTTTTCTATGACAAGATATTTCAATTCCATTGTTAAAAAATATTTGCTAAAGAGTTCAGGAAAATATTCATGGCTCTTTTTATAAAGAGAGAGCATATTAATATATAGGGAAGAGAGTACATCAGAAACCTAAGGATATGAGGCTCTGGCACTGGAAAATAGGGCTTCTCTTCAAACGCTGTATTGTAGTGTGGAAACAAAGCACAGTACTGTAAATGTCTTTCCTTCCCCCCAACTGCTGCCTGTCTTCATCCTAGGTGAGGTTTGTCTCAACACGTTTTTCATTCCAGTTAGTATGTTCAAAAATAACTAGAGTTGACCCTTGAAACAGCATGGGTTGTACTGTGCGAGTCCACTCACATGTGGGTTTATTTTGATAAATACAGTATAGTATTGTAAATGTATTTTCCTTATGATTTTCATAATACTTTCTGTAGTTTACCTTATTGTGAGAGTGTAGTATGTAATACCTATAGTACACAAAATATGTGTTAATCAACTGTTCTATCAGGAAGGCTTCTCGTTAGCAGGCTATTAGTAGCTAAGTTTTTGGGAAGTCCACAGTTTTATGTGGATTTTCAACTGTGCAGGGGATGTACCCCAAGCCCCCCGCATTTGTTCAATAGTCAATTGTAGTTTTTTCCAGATTATTCCTACCTGAACAGGGTAACTATGGCAGATTTTCTGTCTTGTGGCCTGGAAATGTGTCAGGTTATCCTGGCTTACTGGAGTATGTTTTTGGTGCAAAAGTGGAAGTGACAGAATTCCTAACTTGGGGAAAAAAAATTCCTAGCTTGTCTCATGATGGGTTACATGATGTTGGGGGTGAATGTGCAAAATATATTCAGATCATATTTAAATTTACTCAGGTCTTTTATACATAACACGTGGACTTCTAAACATCTATCATTCCTTCTCTTAAGATGCATATAATTCCACATTTAAAAATTGGAGTGCATTTGAACACCGTAACGGAGGGATTAGGGATTGTAAGGAAAGCTGTAGTGTTTATGGGCATGAGTAGAGTGCAAGGAATGTTAACAAGTCATCTTGTCAAAATAGTGCTTTCAATTTTAAGCAACCTTTTGTGGTGAAGGGGGAATTTGGGTTAGGAGTTAAAGCAGATTGTCAAATTCCTTTAAATGTTTCCAATAAAGTACCACCTGGTAGTTAAACTCTTTGTACTTCTGTTTTGTTTTTTTTTTTTTTGAAAATTTTTACGTGTTTATTTATTTTTGAGAGAGAGAGAGAGAGAGAGAGAGAGAGAGAGAAGGAGAGGGGCAGAGAAAGAGGGAGACACAGAATCTGAAGCAGGCTCCAGGCTCGGAGCTGTCAGCACAGAGCTTGATGTGGGGCTTAAACTCGCGAACCATGAGATCATGATCTGAGCCAAAGTCGTACACTTAATCGACTGAGCCACCCAGGTACCCCTAAACTCTTTGTACTTCTTAGAATAAGACCCTCCTTAGAATAAGACCCTTCTCATAAGACCCTTTAAGATAACAGGATGAGATAACAAATTTTTATTCAGAGTGATTTGCTCAAGGTCATATCAACAAATTCAGTATTATGATATATTAAGATATAGATCACATATCATAACTTGCCCCCAAAACAGAATCATTGCAATTATTACCAGGGGACGCGGCAGAAGGGTAAATTATACCCAACTCAGAGTTAGGCAGAAGGCTAAGGTTTTCTACCCAAGAGCCAAAGTGATCTTTTAAAAACATAGATCAGTGTCATCTAGTTTTTTTTTGAAGAATCTAGTTCTCTCCCACTCTGCTCTCTGGCCATGCTCGTGTTTCCTTGATGATGCCAAGCTCATTCCCACCTCCTGGCCTTTGAACTTGGCACATGCTATTTTCTCTGCATGGCTGGCTACTTTTTATCAAATTCAGGGTAGAATCAGATTGTGTAGTTATTAGGGGCATGGGTTATGAAACCCAATTGCCTACTTTGAAGTTATGTGACTTCTTAGTGCCTTCATTTCTTCAACTGTAAAAAATTGGATGCTAAAAGTAAATATCTCTTAGTGTTGTGAAGATTGAAAAAATATATATGAAGTGTCTCACTTATAGTAAGTGCTTACTAAGTGTTGGCTATTGTTCAATAAGTCTCAGCTCAGATATCACTTCTTCAGTGAGACCTTTCTTGACCATTTCATCATAACTAGCCACCCTGCCCCCTACACATAATACTTAGTTATCTGAAATTATTCCATCTTATTTTTTTATTTTTTATTTATTTAAAAAATTTTTTTAATGTTTATTTTTGAGAGAGAGAGTGTGAGTGGGGGAAGAGCAGAGGAAGAGGGAGACACAGAATCTGAAGCAGGCTCCAGGCTCTGAGCTGTCAGCACAGAGACCAATGTGGGGCTCGAAGTCACAGATCACAAGATCATGACCTGAGCTGAGGTCAGACGCCCAACTGACTAAGCCACCCAGGTACCCCTGAAATTGTTCTATTTTATATTTATTTACTTTTTTTTTTTTTTTTTGTCTCTCCCACTATAATGTTAGTTCCATGAAAGCAGGGATGTTTTCTGTCTGTTGCGCTCCCAGTACCTAGAACAGTGCCTGATCAATACATATGTCTTGAGTGAGTTAATGGAAGTTGGGCCCACTCCACAAGGTTTTCTTAGGTGACCTAAGACTGAAAGGCAATTCGTGCCACTCAATTCAGGGAAGATACTCCCATGTGTACCCAATACCAGTAGATTATGTTCGAGCCACGGATATCTAGCACAGGTGTGTCAAGAATGGTATAGAGGTCATTAGTAGAAAAAGAGTTGAACCTGGGGATAAAACACATATTCTGTTTGTCTTCTGTTTTTATTTATTTGTGTTGCTTCCAGCTGGTAAGGTCATGTCCTTTTATATAAGCCCTTGAGCTTACTTGTATCTTTAAGTTTGGGGACAGCTGGTTGTCCCTCAGCATTATAAAGTTACAGCTTTATTGAGCTTCTTCTAAAATAGTAGGAGTAGAAAGTACTGATACATAATTAGATACTCAGCTGTATATGATAATTTTAGTAGTCATAGGAATGGTCTGAGACCCAAAGTAGGCAATCTGAGACCAGGAATTCCTGAGTTACCAATGGAGTAGGTGTGATACCAGTTTATCGTTCCCTTGTATCTATACCTCTGCCTCTTTCTCTTACTCTCCTGACTTTTTTCCTTTTGTTCTCTTCCTATTTTTGCGTTCTTTTCTGTTTGTCTCGGTCTACTTTCACGTCCATATTTTCCTTCTTCACGTGTACCTAATGGAAACTAAGATGTTTCTGTTATAGGTTTCTCTCACTATCTGGAAGTAAGAAGGTGAAATGGCCGAAGAAGCAGTTACCGTTAATTTACATAGGGAATATTTTTAGCATCCCCAGACCCCCCGAAATAACCTTGCTTAGGCTCTTCTGATACCTTAGGACACATTTTGCTAATGGATGCACAAAATAAATCGAAATGAAGTACAGAAGCGCACAGACACAGTTCGAAGCTTTGACAGCTGGATGCTGACATGCCGAGTGTAGTCCCAGGAAGGAGCTTGGCAGTGCCCCTCTCGCCGCTCGGGTGTGTGCTGCCTCTACACGGCTGGCTGCAAAACAAACGCTGAGCGCTATTTTTGGTTTTCACCTTTTTTCCTAAAAGCGAAAATCCTCTTGAGATTTCTTTTGGTCAGCGAAAACAGGTACTAATGTAGATTTTTCATAAAAGCAAGTGTCATAATGTGAACTTTTGAAAGCCGGGGATACCTTTATTTATATTTGGCTCCTGAACCCAACACCCAAAATCAAATTCATCATCGCCTCAGATAAAATTCCTTCTCCTTTCCTCCCTATTTCTATTAGCAGAACCTCTATTTTAGCAGTCACTCTGGCTTAAAACTGTGAACTCCTATTTGGCACCTTCCTTCCCTTCACCCCCTGCAATCAGATGCAGACATTCTGTCACATATAAATTCTGTCTCATTCATCCCACATTAATTCAACAAAGATCTGAGTTCTTGCTCTGTGCCAGGTATGGTTCTGTGTGGTGTCCCCTTCTTTATACATTTACTATCCAAATTTGAGGATCTCAACCCTTTGTACTTTGCCTAATGAAGTAGCTTCATAACTTTTTTCCCAACCTCATGTTCCTTTTTTTTTTTCCAATCCGGTGTTTACCCCACTGGCAGATTAATTATCTAAAGCATGATTTGTTCATGTCATTCTTTATTTCCTAGAGTGAAACTGAGCTGGCTGGCCCGGGCTCACCTCATATAACTTTTACTTGAACCGTGTGATCTACCAAACTGGATTGCCCTTTTGGAACATAAATCTTCACTTTCTCACATCCATGTTATTGTTCGTGCTGCTCTGTCTCCTGGGATAACGTGAGCCCCCTGAGGGCAGGAATTTTGTTTTATTCACTGTAGTATCTCTAGGACCCAGGACAGTACCTGGCATGTAGTGGGTACTCAGTAGATATTTGTTGAAAGAATAAGTGGAAAATAAGTGAACCTTGTCAATCCTATTAGCTTTTTTATGGCTATGCTCAAATATTATCTCTCTCAGGAAGCCTTTTCTGATCTTCTGTATATTTCTATTTAAACATAAATACCTATGACAGAACTTTCTTGTCTCTTTTTTTCTGTATCAATGCTGACTTTGTATGATGTGATTGCTGTGAGGATAATATTGTCAGTAAATTAACAAATATTTATTGAGTTCGTATACTTTGTCAAGTATTATATCTAGGTACTTGAGTTAAAAAGACAATGGAACACCCATTTGCAACTACGTGGTTGGAACTAGAGGGTATTATGCTAAGTGAAATTAGTCAGAAAAAGACAAATATCATATGACTTCACTCATTTGAGGAATTTAAGATACCAAACAGATGAACATAAGGGAAGGGAAGCAAAAATAATATAGAAACAGGGAAGGGGACAAAACATAAGAGACTCTTAAATATAGAGAACAAAGGGTTGCTGGAGGGGTGTGTGTGGGGGGGATGGGCCAAATGGGTAAGGGGCATTGAAGAATCTACCTCTGAAATCATTGTTGAACTATATGCTAACTAACTCGGATGTAAATTTAAAAAATGAAACAATAAATTAGAAAAAAATACACAATGGAACCAAATTCCTTTCCTTGGTAAACTTACAGTCTAGTAGAGGATCAATCCATTATAATAGTAGTAAAAGTGAGCAGTAGTAGAAGCAAGCCTGGTATCTTACAGGAGCTGAACCATAGAAAGGGGATGGATAATAGGGAGATGGGGGTAGGTTGCGGAGGAAGAGGCAGTTTTATGTAGTCACATGTAGAGAGAAGCATGACAGATACATATGGTTGGAGCAGAGGGTGCTTAAGAGAAGTAAGAAATGAAACAAGTACTCTGAACAAGTGTTCTGTTGTTACACCATCATCCATTTTGTTGGGGGAAGAGGGAAAACTTGGATGACTGTTTCCCTATAGAATGATCAGGTGGAATTGAAAACCTGAAATGAGTAAAGGCCATAGCTTCATGGAGCTTCCTGAAAAAAAAATTACTTGGGAAACTTTTGTTCTTTGGAATGTCTCCACACACTTGGTTGATAGGCTGTATAAGCAATTCTCATTTGAAAATAAATTGTTCTTTTTAGAATTTGAAGGCACACTATGCTATCTCAGTTTCCAATGTTGAGGCCATTTATTATATCTCACAGTCTGTGGGTGAGGAATTTGGGCAGGGCTTAGCTTGGGGACTCTTCTGTTCCACATGGTGTTAACTTGGGTCCACATAGTGGCATTCAGCAAGTGACTGGCCGGGCTTGTCTGGAGGGACCAAGAGTGTAAATGCCTGACACCTTGGTGGTGATGTTTGGAAGGCTGGTCTCAGCTGGATCCCTATTCCTTTCGGACCTCTTTAGGCTTCTTCTTCATTTTTTAAAGGATTTTATTTTTAAGTAACCTCTATACCCGTTAAGGGGGTTGGGTTGAACTCATAGCCCTGAGATCAAGAGTCACATGCTCTACTGACTGAGCCAGCTAGGTGCTCCTAGATCTCTTCTTATGGTCTCTCCAGTAGAGTAGTTAGACTTCTGTATGGGGACACAGGACTCCAAGGGACCAAGGTAAAGGCTACCAGTGTTCTTTAAAGCCTGTGCCTGGAACTGGCATAGCATCACTTTTGCTGTGCTCTATTGGTGAAGGCAGTCAGGCTCAGATTTAGTGGAGGGGAAATAGACCTTACCTGTCAGTGGGCCAAGTGTCAGAGAATTTACAGCCATCTTTAATTTGCCACACTACTCTTCCATGTGCCTTCTACTGTTTTTAGGTGGATGTTCTATTTTTGTTTCTTGTAGTCCATGGTTTTAGATGATTTCTATAATGAAGAGGGAGTGGAAAGGCCTTTTCTATGCTGTCCTTAGACGTCTGAGTAGTTTTTAAGATATCCGAAGATGATGGGGGCGATAGTGAGAGAGATAAGGGGACAAGACTTGATGTTTTTGATGTTTTCCTTACCTACTCTAGGACCCAGGGCAGTACCTAGTACATATATAATAAGCTCTCATAAAATACTTGTTCTCAAATTCCTTTGTGTATAAATTAAATATATATATATATGTATATATATACATATATATACATGTATATATTCCTTATATAAATAAATAGATAAAATATCCATCTATTTAGATAGTAAGAGTAAGATTTTGGTTTATCTACTATATTGAAGATAAATCAAAGGAAATAAGAATCTGCCCATCTAAAAGAACGTTCGTTAATTGACTAAAAACAATTTTTATACAGAAAAAGTTTTTTTTTTTTTTCAGGAGAACGTATCATTTGGTTGCATGAAATGGACTTTGTCATGGGTCATAATAAAAAATCCTGTTAGTATACACTTTTTTAGAATTAGCAGCTGTTTGCCTGAGCTCTTCGATTTCTCTAACACATTTTGTCCTGTTGCTTCTAGTTACATATGCCACTCGGCACCAGCAGAAGGCATGCAGCCCAAAATGGGGGTGGGGAGGAGAAAAGATGAGGTGGAATCAAACCAGCAAGAGAGTGAAACAGATGGGTTGTGGGAGATGACCCTGCCCCCATGTTGTTTTTGTTCTGGCTGCTACTGATCAGATGCAAATCAGCAGCCAAGAAATTGGAGTTGGTGATCCTGTGATGAAAAAGAAAGTTTGATCTTAGGCTGAGTAGAATTATACATTTACAACACTAAAACATGATGCAGATTTTTTTCCTTTTGGTTATTTTAATTACTTTTCCTCTGACACGTTTCAGAGAGTGTTTTGTTTGAGATACAACTTTTGTATTTTTCTGGATAAAAGGATACATATAATCTGAGATAAATATTGCCCTTTTAGGGTTTTTTTTCATGCAAGTTTACAGTAAGTAAAATTTTAGGAGTGTTCAGGAATTGGTGGAGGAGACATTTTAATCCATGACTATACCTCCACATTTTTTGGATCTTGTCTCTAGATTGTCAGCATTTACCAAGACTTTCTTCTGTGGGCTGTCTAAAAATGAATAGAAAGTAGTAGGTTTGTTAGAAAAATAGATCTTCCATATATATATATATATATATATATATATATATATATATATATATATATATGTTATGCTAAATATTCTTTTCTTTTGTCAGTGCTTGATTTTGACTTTTGTTTGGCTTATTTTCTAAGGTCAAGATTGAGGAAACCTTGCTTTATGTCTTAACCAAGTCTTCACTTTGTTCTATGGAATAACCTTATTTTTTAAAAAAACATAGGAATGTTATCAAACATACACAAATGTAAAGAGAATAATAGTATAATGAGTCTCCAGGTACCCCATATTCAGCCTCAACAGTTACCAACATTGTGCCACTCTTATTTCATCTATCGCCCACCCTTTGGCCCATGATTTTATGGAAGAGTTTTGTGTAATATAGTTTAGTATTAGCATTTAAAAGGTTTTTTTTGTTTGTTTTAAGTAGGCTCCACACCCAGTTTGAGGCTTGAACTCATGACCCTGAGATCAAGAGGCGGATGCTGTACCAACTGAGCCAGCCAGGCACCCCTAGTTTAATATTAGCATTTTTAAAGAATATATCCTGAAACTTTTTAAGTATTTTATTATTTCTTTTTAATGTTTACTTTTATTTTTGAGATGGTGGCGGGGGGGGGGGGGCAGAGAGAGAGGGAGACACAGAATCCAAAGCATCCAGGCTCTAAGCCGTCAGCACAAAGCTCTGACGCGGGGCTCAAACCCATGAACCATGAGACCTGAGCTAAAGTCGGACACTCAACTGAGCCACTCAGGTGACCCTTAAGTATTTTATTTTTTAAGTAATATCTATACCCAACGTGGGGCTGGAACTTGTGACCTTGAAATCAAGAGTCACATGCTCTACCAACTGAGCCAGCCAAGTGCCCCCCTAAAACTTGAAATCTCTACATTAACAGATACCACTGTAGTGTGTAGTTTACCCAATAAAAATATGTGGTGTTATTTATATATATATATACACACACATATATATATATGTATATATATATGTATATATATATATGTATATATAAATTTTAAGTGAGCTCTTCAAACCCTTAATGATCCCATAAATATGGAACTTAGTTACTAAGCTAGTAAATTAATTCTGAATGGAACACTCAGTAAAACAGTTTTTCAAATAGCTTTTTCTTACGCTCCAGACTTTGACAGGCACAATCATGGTCCACGTCACTATAGAATTTGATACTCCTTTCTTTCATCTATTAAGATGTATGTGTTCTAATAATATCACTTTTTAAACTTAATTTTTCCCTTTATGCCTAGCATTAGACTTTGGGTGACTTTCTCTCGGGGACCATTTTCCACAGTTTGTTTATTCATTTATGAATTTTGAGAGAGAGGGTGTGAGAAGGAGGGGCTGGGCAGAGGGAGACAGGTAGAGGGAGAGAATCTCAAACAGGCTCCATGCCCAGCTCAGAGCCTGATGTGGGTGGGGCTCAGTCCCATGACCGTGAGATCATGACCTGAGCCAAAATCAAGAGTTGGCTGCTTAGCCAACTGAGCCACCCAGGTGCCCCTCCATAGTTTAATTTTTTTTTTAATGTTTGTTTATTTCTGAGACAAAAAGAGAGACAGAGCATGAGTGGGGGAGGGACAGAGAGAGAGGGAGACACAGAATCCAAAGCAAGCTCCAGGCACTGAGCTGTCAGCACAGAGCCTGACGTGGGGCTCGAACTCACAAACCGTGAGATCGTGACCTGAGCCGAACTCGGTCACTCAACTGACTGAGCCACCCAAGCGCCCCATAGTTTAATTTTTTAAATATCATTTTCTGGAAGTACTGGTTATGTTCACTAAATGCACACCAGAATTACAGACTCCTACAGTTTAAATTCAAGCTGCTTTAGAAAAAACTTGGTATTCTGAGGGTGCCTGGGTGGTGCAGTTGGTTAAGCATCTGACTCTTGATCTCAGCTGAGGTCATGATCTCACTGTTCATGAGTTTGAGACCCGCATCCGGCTCTGTGCTGATGGTGTGGAGCCTCCTTGGGATTTTGTCTTTCCTTCTCACTGCCCCTCCTCCACTTGTGCATTCGCTCGCTCGCTCTCTCTCCCTCAATAAATAAACAAAGAAATTTAAAAAAAAGAAAAGGTTTGGTATTCTGTGATGTATCTTTGTCAAATATCATCATCGTCATCATCATCTAATTCAAAGTAATAGGGGGAAGGTTGTTCTGAGTTAAGATGAGATGTAAATTAAAGAATAGTTTAGGGGTGCCTGCGTGGCTCAGTCAGTTAAGAGTCTGACTCTTGATTTTGGCTCAGGTCATGATCTCACAATTTGTGAGATCAAGCCCCGTGTTGGGCGCTGCGCTGGCAGCATGGGGCTTGTTTGGGATTCTGTCTCTCCCTCTCTCTCAAAATAAATAAACTTAAAAAAAAAAAAGAATATTTTAAAGAGTAGTTTATTTTTTCAGGCTCATTGAAATATATGAGTTAGCTTACTAAGTTACTTTTTTGTGCAGAGATCTTTCCAGACCATTTTGAAATTTTTATGGTAAAATACACATAACATTAAATGTACCATCGTAACCATTTTTAAGTGTGCTGTTCAGTAGTGTTAAGTAAATTCACATTGTTGTACAACAGATCTTTAGAACTTTTTTATCTTGCAAAGGACTGAGACTCTATCCCAAGCAAGTACTATTGCCAGACTATTTTTAATGAACAGATAAACTCATTTGAAATGAAAAATTTTCATTTACATAATAATATTCAGTGTGTTAGTCTCTTATGTAATCATGTAAAGAATTAATACGTTATGAGGCAGTACTTTAGTTTTTCTCTTAATCTGGTAAACTGTAAAATTGCTGGCACCCTTTATATTCTGTTACCACCCCCCCCCCCCCCCACCCAAAGCGCCTAAGTAGCAGAAAATTTTGCTTAGTCTCAAGTTATAGTATCACAGATAATGAGTTAAATCTGAAATCGTGGGGCTTTGCTGTTTGGTGAAGAACTTTTTATGTGAAGAACTTTTTATATGATTCTAGCCTAATAGTTTAACAGGAGTACTAAAGTACAATAAGGTTTGCTCGTTCCTGCCCTTGACTCGTACACATTATTTTTAATGTTCTGTATCTTTTGCGCATTCTTCCTTGTACCATTCAGATTTTTCTCAAGACCTGCCTGTCTTGGTCCCCAGATTATCTTTAGGTATCTTTCATTTGCTTCTGTCTTTGTTCAGACAAGTATGTATGTATTTTTTAAATTACTTTATTATTTTTTTTTAAAGTAAACTCTACCCCCAATGTGGGGCTTGGACTCATGACCCCAAGGTCAAGAGTCGCATGCTCTGCTGACTGAGCCAGCCAGGTTCCCCCAGCAAGTATTTATTGAGTGCCAATTAAGATGCAAATACTATTTCATAGGGTCTGTCTACTGAATACAGTTATTACCATCTCAGCCAAATTTCATAGTTTTCTAGTATAAGGTGTGAACTCTTAATCAGGAATGATTTCACAACTTTCTTTCCCCTGTTTTATTGAGATATAATTGACGTGCCGCACTATAGAAGTTTAAGGTGTACAGCATGACTTGACTCACATATACTGTGAAATGATGACCACCATTTAGTTTAAACATCCATCATCTCTTACAGATATAACAAAGAAAAATGTGTTTTTTTCACTGTGATGAGAACTTTTAGGATTTACTCTCTTAACGACTTTCAAATATGCCATACAGCAGTGTTAACTGTAGTCCTCATGTTGTATATTACATCCCCAGTACTTATTTATCTTTAACTGGAAGTTTGTACCTTTTGACTACCTTCATCCAGTTTCCCCACCTCCCACCCCCTGCCTCATAACCATAAATCTCAGCGAGATCATACAGTATTTGTCTTCCTCTCTCTGACTTACTTCACTTAGTGTAATGCCCTTGAGGTTCATTCATGCTGTCACAAATGGCAGGATTTCCTTCTTTTCTTATGGCTGAATAATATTTTATTGTATATTAACAATTGCTTATATAAAGCATGTTGCTGTATGTGAAGCTACTTTTCCTGGGTCTTAGGCTGAAGTTATAATACTGCCCTCCTCCTACTTTCCTTTAGGACTCATTTACGAGTTTTGTTATTCTAAAAACACACATCTCAGTGTGTCATCATCCATGTGCACATGAGTGTGTATGTGCGTGTGTGCATATGTGTCAGGGTGGGGGAGGGTATCAAGGACTGCTGTCTTAAGGAGTTTAGATCTCAAAGGATCCTTGATTCATAAAATTGAATCTTTTTAGTATGAAAAGACTGCTGTTAAGGAAAGCAAACATGCTCTTTCAGAGTTCATGGAGTACTGAGCCAGATGGATTAATCATGTGTAACAATTTTTTCCCTAGTACACAGAGACAAAACACAGCTTAAATGGTTAAGTCATAGGCAAGATGGGAAAAAATTCTTTTGAAAGTTAGATTCTGGATTTTCTTAGACATTTGTTGTTTTGTAATTCCTAAAATTATTCAACCCTCCCCCCAAATCCTTCTCCATTGTTTGCCCATACTACCTCTTAGAATATTAAGCTCCTAGTATTGAGTTCCTAACTTTTTTCTTTTGAACTTGACTCAGTTAAGGCTTCTTCCAGCCTTTTTGGAGTAGAGGGTCTTTCTTAGTATCTTCATTCTTCTTAATTTCAACCCCCCATCTTAATTGCTCTCATCTGGATCTTTTCCAATCCATTTTACATTTTATGAAGTGTATCAATCAGAACTATGACCATGTTTAGTCACACTGTAGCCTTACATGAAGATAGAATGTGATGGTCTTTTTATTTTTTAGTTTTCAATGCCTTTCTTCATTTCATAGTTTTTCAATATTTTGTTGTTGATTTCCTCATCTCCAAATTAAAGTGCTCACTAAAGTTTGCAGGGAATTCCTAGGTCCTTCTTCTAGATTAAGAACTATAGCTTTTTCATTATACAAGCAACATATATATGTTTTAGAGAAAATTTGGAAACCAAAGAAAGTAAAAAGAAAAAATGTTCAGAGTCTGATCAAATAAAACCCATTTTGTGTTTTTGGTATAATATTTTTATAAATGAAAATACATTTTTGTATCTTTCTTAAAGATGCTTAGATAAGCATTTTCCACACGTTAAATTCTTTATAAAAATTATTCTCAATAACTACATAGTAGGATTCAGTGAATGAGTATATTCCTAATTCACCTAACCATTAATCCATGCTATGAAAAATATTTTCTTGTTATAATGTTTTCTTTGTCATTTTTAAAGATCTTGTTCTTATTTTGCCAGGTGTTTTATTTTTAATATCCCATTTCTGGGTATTATGATTAAATAAATATGTACGTTAAAATATTCGGGTAAATATCCATCAAACATACATCTCTATGTTTATGTTTTTTTATGGAATCTAATGGCTTAGGAATTTTTTTTTTTTACAGTAAACTCTATGCTCAACGTGGGGCTTGAACTCATGACCCCAAAGTCAATAGTTGTAGGCTCTACCAGCTGAGCTAGCCAGGTGCCCTGGGAATTATTTTCTTAAAAAAAATGTTCTACCCCAGATTATGTTGGTACAGTTTATACTGTACCAATACCTTTTGGATATTCATGAAAGTGTTAGTTCTCAAGGTACTTCTCCTTGGGAGTTGGAGGGTAACATTTCTTCCATAACTATTTCTCCTTGGCCACTATTTCCTTTTATCCCATTACACATCATGTGTGTTGCTTTTATTTTAATTTTATGTTGTCCTCCTGAGTGATGTAGTTGAGGACAGTATCAGACTTGAAAGTACGTGTATTGTGTGAGCATACTAAATATTAAAATTAAAAATGATGCTGGCTAGGGCTTTATCAATTTTGTTAATTCTTTCAAAGAACCAGCTTCTGGTTTCATTGATCTGTTCTGTTTTTTTTTGGTTTGATAGCATTGATTTCTGCTCTGATCTTTATTATTTCCTGTCTTCTTCTGGTTTGGCTTTTATTTGCTATTCTTTTTCCAGCTTTTTAAGGTGTAAGGTTAGGTTGTATATCTGTGACCTTTCTTCCTTCTTTAGGAAGTCCTGGATTGCTATATACTTCCCTCTTATGACCACCTTTGCTGCATCCCAGAGGTTTTGGGGTGTGGCGTTATCATTTTCATTAGCTTCCATGTACTTTTTAATTTCCTCTCTAACTTCTTGGTTAGCCCATTCATTCTTTAGTAGGATGTTCTTTAGTCTCCAAGTATTTGTTACCTTTCCACATTTTTTCTTGTGGTTGATTTTGAATTTCATAGTGTTGTCTGAAAATATGCATGGTACGATCTCGATCTTTTTGTACTTATTGAGGTCTGATTTGTGTCCCAGTATGTGATCTATTCTGGAGAACGTTCCATGTTCACTAGAGAAGAATGTGTATTCTGCTGCTTTAGGATGAAATGTTCTGAGTATATGTGTGAAGTCCATCTGGTCCAGTGTGTCATTCAAAGCCATTGTTTCCCTGTTGATTTTCTGATTAGATGATCTGTCCATTGTTGTAAGTGGGGTGTTGAAGTCCCCTACTATTGTGGTATTATTATCAATGAGTTTCTTTCTGTTTGTGATTAATTGATTTATATATCTGGGTGCTTCCTTCCACATTTGGAGCATAAATGTTTACAATTGTTAGATCTTCTTGGTGGACAGACCCCTTGATTATGATATAATGCCCTTTTTCATCTCTTGTTACAGTCTTTATTTTAAAGTCTAGATTGTTTGATATAAGTATGGCTACGCCGGCTTTCTTTTGGTGACCATTAGCATGATAGATGGTTCTCCATCCCCTTACTTTCAATCTGAAGGTGTCTTTAGGTCTAAAGTGGGCTGTTTCGAAGGGACACATGCACCCCAATGTTTATAGCAGCACTATCAACAATAGCCAAAGTATGGAAAGAGCCCAAATGTCCATCGATGAATGAATAGATAAGGAGGATGTGGTGTATATATACAATGGAGTATTACTGGGCAATCAAAAAGAATGAAATCTTGCCATTTGCAACTATGTGGATGGAATTAGAGCGCATTATGCTAAGCGAAATTAGAGAAAGACAAATATCATATGACTTCACTCATATGAGGACTTTAAGGTACAAAACAGATGCACATAAGGGAAGGGAAGCAAAAATAATGTAAAAACAGAGAGGGGGACAAAACGTAAGAGAGTCTTAAATATAGAGAATAAACAGAGGGTTGCTAGAGGGGTTGTGGGAGGGGAGATGGGCTAAACGGGGAAGGGGCTTAAGGAATCTACTCCTGAAATCATTGCTGCACCATGTGCTAACTAACTAACAGGATGCAAATTATAAAAAATAAATAAGCTATAGAAAGTAAAAAAGAAAAACATGATGCTGGCTTACTTTACAAAAAATATTTAAGATTAATGGTAGCTTGCCAGTAATATAATTTAGAATGGTATTCAGTAGAATAGTCTGTCTCTCCACAGTGACATATAAACTTTTTGTCTCCACTTCCATTTCCAGGTTGCCATCACGAAAGCCAAAGTGGATTTCTCCAGTGTAGTGTGCCTGCCCCCTTCCGTCATTGCTGTGAATGGGCTGGACGGAGGAGGGGCTGGCGAAAATGATGATGAACCGGTGCTGGTATCCCTGTCTGCCGCCCCCAGCCCCCAGAGCGAAGCTGTTGCCAATGAACTGCAGGAGCTCTCCTTGCAGCCCGAGCTGACCCTAGGCCTTCACCCTCGCAGGAATCCCAATTTGCCTCCACTTAGTGAGCGGAAGAATGGTGAGTATATATGGAATTATTACATTGCCTAATTTGAACCAGGGTCTTCACGTTTATGTTAAAGATCATTACTTCATGTCTCTTGAAAGTTTCTTATAATCTTACTATTTTCTGTAAAATAGAGAAATGGTAAGTTTAGGTAATCATTATAAACCCAACATTTCCTGCCTGGGTTATTAAAACTGCTTTCTAATTTGTCTTTCTACTTCTCTGCTTCTCCCTCCCAACCTCTTCCATAAATTCATTAATTTAGCAAATGTTTATTGAATATCACTATGTCATAAACTATGCTAAGATTAGGGATTAAATGATAAATAAGCCTCTGTCATTAGGAAACGTATTCCTATACCTTGTCAGAGTAATCTTTTAGACCTCCCTAGCTTAATACTTTTCAGTGACTGCCCTATAGGATAAAAACAAAAGTCTGTTTTACAAGGCTTGCAGGATCTGGTCTCTTTCTGTTTTGTTAGCTTCTTCTCTTATCATTCCCTTATTCCTAGTCTTTGCTTCAACTATTAAGTATTTTTAACACTATTTACAAACCTTGCACTCTTGCTTCAAGCTTTTGTTAATTAAAAAAAATTATAGGGGTGTCTGAGTGGCTCTGTCAGTTGAGCATCTGACTCTTGATTTTGGCTCAGGTCATGATCTCACGGTTCATGGGTTTGAGCCCCATGTCGGGCTCTACACTGACCATGAGGAGCCTGCTTGGGATTCTCTTCTCCCTCCCTCTCTCTGCCCCTTCCCCTATTGCGTGCACACATGTGTGTTCTCTTCCTCTCTCTCAAATAAAATTATAATTATAAAATTATAATTTGTATAATTTCTTTGTTGTAATTATAAAAATTCAAGATTTCAGAAAAGGTATAAATAGTAATATAGCAAATATTTATGTACTCACATGCCATCTGGCTCATGCACTCTTCTCCATGGATCTCCATCCATCCCCAAGGTAATTACTGCCCTGAATTTGATATTTTATTGCCAAGTATTTCTGTATTTTTTTAACAGCATGATTCATAGTAGATCATGACCTGAGCTGAATATGAATATATTCCTGAACAATGTAGAACAGTTTTTTATATATTTATATATATTATATATATTTTTTATATAACATGTATATTAATTGGAGAGAGAGAACTCTATTGTATATACTCTTCTGCAACTTGTGTTTATTGTTCAATATTTATTTTCCTGTGAGTTATTAAAGGTATTCTATAAGTTCATCTCATCTGATCTGTGAATCAGCATTTATAAAGTAGTCCTGCTTTTCCCTACTGATCTTTAGTGCCAGCCTTATTTCTCAGTGTGCAGAAGTTAATTTTTATGCCCTCTGTTCTGTTTCACTGGTCTCTATTCATCTCTTTGTCATAGTACATCATCTTAGTTATTGTTGCTTAATAATTAGTCTTGGTAGAGGGCACCTGGGTGGTTCAGTCAGTTAGGCGTCCAACTTCAGCTCAGGTCACGATCTCGCGGTTTGTGAGTTCAAGTCCCACATCAGGTTCTGTGCTGACAGCAGCCTGGAGCCTGCTTCAGATTCCATGTCTCCCTCTCTCTCTGCCCTCCCCTGCTCATGCTCTGTCTCTCTTTCTCAAAAATAATAAATAAACATTAAAAAATGAAAAAAAAAAGTCTTGTTATCTGTTAGGACAGTCTCTCCTTGCCTTTTTTGTCTTCAGAGTTGTCTTGACTGTTCTTGCCCATTTTAATTTTTCATAGTTTTAGAATCAGCTTATGAAGTTATGCAAAAAAAAAAAAACAACACCTCAATGGGAGGCAGCTGGGCGGCTCAGTCTGTTAAGTGTTCCAACTCTTAGCTCACCTCAGGTCTTGATCTCAGTCGTGAATTTGGGCCCCACATGGGGCTTTGTGCTGGGCGTGAAGCCTACTTTAAAGAAAAAAGAAACTCATTGGGATTTTTTTTTCTCGAACATTTTATTATGAAAAATTTCAGACACATGATAAAGTGGAGTTTTACAGTGAATACTTTTATGTCTACCTCTTAAATTCTCCCATTAACATTTTGTTATACTTGCTTTATAATATGTCTGTCCATCCCTCTATTCATCAATCCATCTTATTTTTTTGATGCATTTCAAAGTAAATTGCAGACACCAGCATTCTTTCATTTTATTGAAACATAACAATAATATAGAATAACATACAAATTGTAAGTGTCCTGGTTGAGTTATCACAGAATGAATATACCTGTGTGTAATTACTGCTTTGTGAAGAAGTATTCCAGCACCCCCTAACCACCCCATGTGCTTCTTCCCAACTAGTACTCCCTCTTTTTGCCCAAAGGAAACTACCATCTTGACTTCTAACATCATAAGTTAGTTTTGTTGGTTTCTAAACTTTATGTAAGTGGAATCATGCTGTATGTATTCTGTTGTGGGCTTGTTTCGAAATTCATTTGTGTTGAATTATGTATGGGTGTAGTCTGTTTTCATTGCTATATAATTAGTCCATTTTATGAATATACTGGCATTTGTCTATTTTACTTTTGGTAGGTATTTGTGTTGTTTTAGTTTGGGGCTATTGTGAATCATGCTGATATGAAATTCTTGCGCATGTCTTTTTGGTGTACTTGTTGGATTTTGATTCGAAATGTGTCATTTATAGGTTAATGGGGAGAATATACATGTTACATATTGGGTATTCCTGTCCATTAGTTAGTTTTATCTCTTCAGTTAAATAGGTGTTCTTTGATGTCTTTCTACAGAGTTATAATTTTCTCCATAAGGGTCATGTGGAAAATTTATTAAGTGTATTCCCAGGTGTTTTCTTGGTGGGTGGTGGGCGGGGGGGGGGGGGAGGTAGATGTTATCAGTGGTATATTTTTATAAAATATTTTCTGACTGTTGGATGCTGGAGAATAGAAATATCCAACCTTTAAAAAAAATTGTTTTTAATTTTTTTTTAAGCATTTACTTATTTTCGAGAGACACAGAAAGAGCACAAGCAGGGGAGGAGCAGAGAGAGAGAGGGAGAACAGAATCCAAAGCAGGCTCCAGGCTCCGAGCTGTCAGCACAGAGCCTGATGAGGGGCTCGAACTCACGGACTGCGGGATCATGACCTGAGCCGAAGTCGGCCACTCAACCGCCTGAGCCACCCAGGCGCCCCGAAATATCCAACCTTTTAAAAACTCCCCTGGCTCTTCTACGTATATGCCCTCTTTTTGGGTACCACTCTTCTTGGCAACTCTTACTTGTTCTTCAGTATTCTGTTCAGGCATCACTCCTTTTGAGACGCCTGTCCTAACTCTTAGTCAGTGTTAGGTATCCTTTTCTTGATTTGCCCAATTGCCCTTTATCGTTACACTTCATCGCTGTATTGTAATTGGAATTCTCCAGTCAGCAACATGAGTGAGCGTCTGGAACCTGAAATCAGACCCCATTACGCTTCTGTCACAACCCTTCAGTGTCTTCCTGTGAGGCTTATGATGAAATCATTGTTTTTATGATGTGGGCCAGGTATCCTTTCTGACCTGATTATTTCTTACCTCTGTCCCCTTGCTCACTCTGTGCTGCTTTAGCCACACTGACTTTCTTGCTGTTTCTTGAACACATCAAGTATGTGCCTGTCCTAGGGCCTTGGTACTTGCTGTGCCTTTACTGAAGTTCCTGCGCAAATAAATGTCATCTCCTCAGGGAAGCCTTCCCTACCTATCTTATCTAAAATATCACCTCCCAGTACTCCCTATCCTGCTTTGTTTTTCTTTCAAGCACTTATTATTATGATGTGTGTGTGTTGGTATAAGTGTGTATATATGTTTATTGTCTATATTCTTACCCCCTCGTTGCCCACTTAGATGGTATGTTTCATGAGGCCAGTGGGCAAAATATTTGAATCAATAGATAGATGGTTTGTTTGTTCCACTAGAGGGAAGAACTCTGTTTTTACATCCATAGTGGGAAATGTAATGGAAACTCAAGCAGGGTTGGGTTTTTTTTTTTTATATTTGTTTATTTTTGAGAGAGAGAGAGACAGAGAGGGAGACACAGAATCCAAAGTGGGCTCCAGGCTCTGAGCTGTCAGCACAGAGCCCTATGCGGGGCTCGAACTCACGAACCATGAGATTATCACCTGAGCTGAAGTAGGATGCCCAACCGCTGAGCCACCCAGGTGCCCCATGCAATTTTTATTTTGGGAAATAAGGGACACTCAAGCATTTTTTTGATGTTTTTTTTTTTTTTCCCATTTCTAATTTCTCTTTTTCTCCCCCATGATGGGAGAGATTTCAGCTTATTTATATGCTAAGGGGAAAGAATCTGGAGGGAAAAGCTGGAGATGGAAAAAGAGAAAGGAGAACAGATGGAGCAGGGTTCCTGTTGAGATGTGAGAGGATGGGATTTAAAGGTGTTGGCTCTGCCCTGCGCAGTAGTAAGGACCATGACTCCTCTGGGATAGGAGGAATGGCGGTGAAGGCGATGACAGACAGCCAACAGCTAACCTCTAATATCTTGGGCAGGAAGTGGAGGAAATTGGCGCTGACAGCTGGGATGGTCTCAGGGGGTCCAAAGCAGCTGTTGCTATTGGGGCAGAGATGCTGGTGCATCTTCAGCCTTTCTCTCTCAACTTTTTGGCATATAAATCAACTGAATTTTGTTTCCATTTTGAACAACAACTTTCTAGCCTTCCCAAGCTCCTAAAAGAGCAGTTTATTAGCACTCTCTCTACTTTCCCACATTCCAGAGACTTCACTGTATTCTGGCTTCTGTCCTTATCTCTCTCTTCAGTAACTGCCATTGCCAAAGTCGTTAGTGTTCTCGTGGATCAAACAGGCACTCTTCATCTTATTTGTCCTCATTGCAGCATTTGACGTGATTGGCCACTCCCTCCCACCTGTAACTTTTCCTCCATGGACATCACTGAAATTACTCTTGGCTTTTTAAAGTCTGCTTTTACAGCCACTTTCTTTTCTGCTCAGACCTTTTGCCAACTTTCTGTACCCACCTCTTAAATTTTGTTACTCCCCAGTGTTTCGCTGTAGAGCTTCTCCTTACTCTATATTTTACCTTGAGTGATTTCTCCCAGAACTTTCTGCCTTTAACCACCATCATATGTTGTTGATTGATTCCTGTATTATATCTCCAGACTCATATGCTTGGCTCTCGGACACCTCTGTAGGATGTGTCACAGACTCAGTATGTTTGGTGTGAAAGTCCTCATCCTACCTGCAATTCCTGCTGAATTCTGTGTTGTAGGAATTGGCACCACCCTCTACCCAGACGTTCAGATAAGGGATTGTTTTGTTTTCTTCAAACTAAATGAAAACTTCAAGTTTTTTTTTTTTAATTAAAAAAAATTTTTTTAATGTTTATTTATTTATTTTGAGGGAGATAGGGAGAGAGAGTGTGAGTGAGGAAGGAGCAGAGAGGGAGAAAGAATCCCAAGCAGGCTCAGCACTGTCAGCACAGAGCCCAACACGGGGCTGGAACTTACAGACTGCAAGATCACAACCTACGCTGAAATCAGGAGCCAGACGCTCAACAAACTGAGCCACCCAGAGGCCTCAAGAGTTTTGTTTTATTTTATTATTTTTTTTTAATTTTTTTTTTAACATTTATTTATTTTTTTTTAATTTTTTTTTTTTCAACGTTTTTAATTTATTTTTGGGACAGAGAGAGACAGAGCGTGAACGGGGGAGGGGCAGAGAGAGAGGGAGACACAGAATCGGAAACAGGCTCCAGGCTCCGAGCCATCAGCCCAGAGCCTGACGCGGGGCTCGAACTCACGGACCGCGAGATCGTGACCTGGCTGAAGTCGGACGCTTAACCGACTGCGCCACCCAGGCGCCCCAACATTTATTTATTTTTTTTTTAATTTTTTTTTTTTTTCAACATTTTTTATTTATTTTTGGGACAGAGAGAGACAGAGCATGAACGGGGGAGGGGCAGAGAGAGAGGGAGACACAGAATCGGAAACAGGCTCCAGGCTCCGAGCCATCAGCCCAGAGCCTGACGCGGGGCTCGAACTCACGGACCGCGAGATCGTGACCTGGCTGAAGTCGGACGCTTAACCGACTGCGCCACCCAGGCGCCCCACATTTATTTATTTTTGAGACAGAGAGAGACAGAGCATGAACGGGGGAGGGTCAGAGAGAGGGAGACACAGAATCCGAAACAGGCTCCAGGCTCTGAGCTGTCAGCACAGAGCCCGACTCGGGGCTCAAACTCACAGACCGCGAGATCATGACCTGAGCCGAAGTCGGCCGCTTAACCGACTGAGCCACCCAGGCGCCCCAAGAGTTTTGTTTTATAATCAGATAAAATGTAGGAAAAAGAAAGTAAAAATTCCTTCATAGTTACACAGTTCAGGTATAGCCAGTGGCAGCAGTTTATACATTTTTGTCAGTTTTTGTGTTCATTTATTTATTTTTATATACATGTACTCTAACCTATTTTCATGTAATTTTATTTCATGAGATTTTCCTGTATCATTCAGCCGTCTTAGAAAACATTTTTTCCTCTGTTTCCTTGGATTGCGTATTAAATTGTGTGTATACAACAATTAGCTAGTCTCCTATTATGAGACCCTTAATTGTTTTTTTATTTTTTCTGTTACAAATAATACTGCAGTAAACATCTTTGGTATATAAATCTTGGTGTAAGTAACTGTAGGACAAACTCCCAGAAGTAGATGACAAGATATAGATATAAAGAACCTTTTCTTTCTTGCTGTAAAACTGTAACATGTTTGGGTGTGAAGTTTTTCACTTTTTTTAAGTCACTGTTTCCAAACTGTTCCCCCAAAAGATGATAACATGCCTAATTTTGGAAGTAAGTGTTTAATTCCATCTCCTTTCTACCTGCTTCTTTCATCTTTCTTCCCAGCCATCAGTCAACACTTTGTATAGATTCTTCAGTGTTCGTATCTACTGAATTCATTCTTTCTAGCCACCTTTACAGCTGCCCCTTAGAGCAGACTCTCAGTAGTGTCTTTCTTGGGTTACTGCAATGTCGGCCTTTTAACTGGTCTCGCCTTGTTTCTAATCTTGTCCCAGTGGCTGCTGGGTGATTTTTCTAAATGGTAAATGAGGTTCCTGCTCTTCTGGTTGAAATCACTGAGTGGTTTCCATTTCCTCCAGGATAAAGCTTGTTCTCCTCAGGATGGTAAACCCGGTCCCTCAGAGCCAGCTTCTGCTCCTCCCCTCATCTCTTCCCATGCACGCCAGAAGATTTGGGATTTCCCATAAAAGACACACTTTCATATCTCAGTTTCACTTTGTGTTTTTGTTGTTGTTGTTTTGTTTTTTCCTTTCCCTGAATGACCTTTCTCCTCCTGACGTTTCCATCTAGTCAAGAATCAGGAAGGTACCGTTTCCTTCAGGACTTTTTCCTCAGACTGCCAGTTTGGGCTAGGGGTTTGTTCTTTCAGTGTTCTTCAAAGTACCCTGTGTGTAACGATTTACTTATTTGTTACATTCAGCTGGATGAGAAGCTTTGTGGAAGGAGGGATTGTGTTTGTTTTACTTATCCCAGTATCCTTAGTGCCTAGCCAAAAACTTTAGTTTGCTAATGAATCAACTAGAGTGCCTGTTAAATGCAGATTCTGATGTAGATCCCCGAGAGGCCTGAGATTCTGCATTTCTCACCAGCATCCAGGCGATGCTAGTAGTGTTGGTCTGGAGGACCACACTTTGAGTGGTCGAATGTGGTAGGTGTTGGGCGAATGTTTGTTGAATGTAAGAGCCAGGGAATCAGTGATGACCTGATGACCGTGGAACTATGAATCCACTGAAACATTGACCTCTTAGATTTAAGCGATTCAGAAAAACAAAGTGATTGTTGATTCTGTTGCTGGACGGGGGGCGGGTGGAAAACCTCATTTAATTTAAGGTTTAGATTATTTGGAAGAAAGGCTTTCTGAGTCCTTCCCTGTAGAGGTGAAATATATTGTGGAATAATTGTTTTATTCTCTTAGTTAGTGTTAGAACATTTAGACCACAAGTTTACTATTTGTTTTAAAGTTAAAGATCTCTATAAATTTGAGACACACTATAATCCCAGTGTGTAAAACAGTTGCTCTGGTTGAATGAAACCTGAATGGAGAAACCAGACCCCCACTTACTTGGCATCCTTCCTGCCCTCAGGCAACTCTTGAAAGAGCACAAGTTGAAAACTTCTGATCTGGATCACTTATCTCCTTTAGTTTGAGATTTTTCTGAGCCAGCCTCTTCAGTAGAATGGTTTCCTAACTGCCCGGGGTCCCAAATTGATTAATTGTGATCATGCTTAGAAGGGAACATGGATACGTGAAACTGACAAGCATAATGTTGTATACAACCTAATTATCATTTTGGCAAGAGAAAAGAAAAAAAAAATGAAATTGTGTTCAATATTAGAAAGGAAATAATGGAGGAAAACTGACATTAGAACAATGCTGAAGGGGAGAAAAGGGGCCTAATAAAGAAATACTCCATAAGGAGTTTGAGAACTGGGGCGCCTGGGTGGCTCAGTCGGTTGAGTGTCGACTCTTGGTTTTGGCTCAGGTCATGGTGCCAGGGTTGTGGGATCAACCCCCGTGTCAGACTCTCTGCTGAGAGTGGAACCTGGTTAAGATTCCCCCTCTCCCTCTCCCTCCCACCCCTCCTTCTCTCTCCCCCCATCTCTCTCTCCTCCCCTCCCTCTCTATATCCCTCTCCCTCCCCTTCTACCCCTCTCCCCTGCTCATGTCCTTGCTCTCTCTCTCTCTCAAATAAAAAAGTTTGAGGACTACAAAATACCTTATAATATGGTAGAATGTATGCCAGTGACCAGAAATAGTAATAGCTTAGCAAAAATCACTAATTATCAAAATCAGATTCTGTTACTATAGGGAGAAAATAGGAAATATTGATCAAGTTTCTTTTTTATTCCATCCAGCAGCCACCAGTTAAATGTTTGGACAGGGGCAGTATTGTCAGTGTTTAGTGGCAGGGCCTTCTACTTGTACACCTTAATGGTGCTTCCTGTCAAGAGGAGAAAGAGACTGGATACACCGGTGAGAAAACCATTATTATATTTTATGCCAGGTGTTCTTTGCATAGATGTTTATAGGAAGGTAAAGGTAAGAGCAGAAGTGGAGAAGATTATAAAATTGGAAAATGTGGACTTTTAGAGCAGAATAAAGTGTAGAGTTAGGCAGTGCTTTTTCATGGATGGTGTACTGTGTGTTGGAAGAGTGAGAAATTTCCTTCTCAGATCTATTTCGTTTGAAGCATATCTTATATAGAAATTCAGTGATTTAGTAAGGGCCCTTGCAGGGCAGTAGGCAATGAAGGCCTTGATACCTCTATTTCCTAAACAGAGGAAGTTGGAGGCATATAATGAGAAGAAGTGCCTTTCCTTAACCCAGCCCTTATTAGCCTAATTGGAAAAAGTTGGTAGAGAAGTTTCAAGGTATATTTTTTAATATTACCCTTCTGTCATCTTCTAGGCTAAGTACTTAGATAAAATTGATCCTGTCCAGTCTGGTCATGGAGAAGCCTTGGGAGTACCTCTCTAATGATTAACCCCATTGGCTCTAGCTAAAGGAGCTCTGGCTTATGTTAAATGAACTTATCCAAAAGGAAATTTAAGTTTCAATTTGCTTCTTCCTTTAATGGCATGTTGCTCTTTGGCTGTCCTTATGTATCTACCTCTTCTTAACACTAATCTGATACTATTTTAATTAATTAATTAATTAATTAATTAATTAAAGATTTCATTTTCGGGGCGCCTGGGTGGCTCAGTCGGTTAAGCGGCCGACTTCGGCTCAGGTCACGATCTCGTGGTCCGTGAGTTCGAGCCCCGCGTCAGGCTGTGTGCTGACAGCTCAGAGCCTGGAGCCTGTTTCAGATTCTGTGTCTCCCTCTCTCTGACCCTCCCCCATTCATGCTCTGTCTCTCTCTGTCTCAAAAATAAATATACGTTAAAAAAAAAATTTTTTTTTTAAAGATTTCATTTTTAAGTAATCTCCACACCGAGCATGGGGCCTGAACTCAGGACCCAGATCAAGAGTCACGTGCTCCACTGATTGAGCCAGCCGGGTGCCCCTGATAGTATTGGTCTTATGAGTTTCAGAACTGGCTGAGACTGCATAAGACTTATTTTCAGGAACCTCTAGGATGGGAGCTAAGATACCTTTTGCCTCTTTTTTTTCATTGTGAATATACTACATTTCAGTTATCTTATAGATTTTGTGGGCAGGTGTGAGAATTTTGCCAGAATTTGTGTTTCAAGTCTTCTGGTGGAAGTGCATTCCATGTTCTACATGATCAGATTACAAATGAACTTTTGGAATATAATCCATTTGTAAATTGGGGACTTGCTCATATCCTGAGATAAGACTTTTGAAGTTTGGGAGTCATAGATTTAAGACACGGTGAATAGTAATTACTTGGAACGCATTACTCAGAAGGCACTGCAGACAAAAGTTAGGTAAATTAATGATGACAAGTTCATAAAGGTTTCTAAGAGAAAGCTTGTATTTGGTAGATTATATTCTTGACCTTTTATTGTGTCCTTGACTTTTAAAATTTTATTCCAGAACAGTTATTTCTACCTTCCTCTAATTCTACTGCTGTTCACTGCCATGACCACCATGGAAATTAGTATTCAGCAGATATTCGTAAAGTGCCAATAGTGAATGAGACACTGAGAAAGACATTGAAAGGTATAAAGAGGAGTAAGTTGTACCACAGTTACTAGTTTTTTGCCCCATTCCATCCTGGAATGCCCCATTCATTCCTCTGTCCTGTCTTGCCCCCTTTCGTAGGCATCCCCTAGACAGCTGTCCCGCACATCTAGTGTTCTGGCCAACAAATCGTTGCTTGGTGTTAAAGCTGATGAGAAATTTGTATGACTTGAATTTTTGCATTTTTGAAGGAGATCTTAATTCTCATTATTGAGAAAGTGCCTTTCTCCAACTCACCAAGGATCAAATAAATATAGACTTGAACTATCACTCACACACACAAAAATGCGTATATCTTATAGGAACCTTCATTTCTGAAGCATCGTCCAACAGATGTGAATATACTTCAAGAATAATGGGATAGAACTTTTGAAATTATGTCTTCCAAGCTGAAAAAGCTTCTTATACTAATCAAGCCCCTTAAAATTAGATTGGTGATATATATTTTACCATTCAAGTATTTTTTTTCTTTTTTGGTGGGAGATGTATATATAGAACATATATAGAGAAAAGTACATAAATCATAGGATAACCATAAACCAAATTGTTGTGTAAACACTACTCAACAGTAGCTCATTGTGAGTCCCAGGGAAGCCTCCTATGGGTTCCTCTCTGAACACAACCTCATCTTTTCTTTTTAGGAGTAACTGCTGTTCTGACTTCTTGAAAATCGTTTGTTTTATCACCTGTATAGTTCCAAACAATATAGTTTAGTTAAAGTTTATATGAATGGAATTCTGTATTCTTCTTTTGTTCAACATGTGTGGTATTCATGTATGTATATAGCTTTAGTTCAGCCATTTTCATTGCTGTGTTGTGGATGCACCTGTGGAAAAGTACTCCATAATTAAAAAAAAGAAAATCTAAAGGCATCCATATCGGCCAGGAGGAGGTCAAACTTTCACTCTTTGCAGATGACATGATACTCTATATGGAAAACCCAGAAGATTCCACCAAGAAACTGCTAGAACTGATTCGTGAATTCAGCAAAGTTGCAGGATATAAAATCAATGCACAGAAATCGGTTGCATTCCTATACCCCAATAATGAAGCAACAGAAAGAGAAATCAAGGAATTGATCCCATTTACAGTTGCACCAAAACCCATAAAATACCTAGGGATAAATCTAACCAAAGAGGTGAAAAATCTATACACTGAAAACTATAGAAAGCTTATGAGAGAAATTGAAGAAGACACAAAAAAAAAAAAATGGAAAAAGATTCCATGCTCCTGGGTAGGAAGAACAAATACTGTTAAAATGTCAATACTACCCAAAGCAATCTACATATTCAATGCAATCCCTATCAAAATAACACCAGCATTCTTCACAGAGCTAGAACAAATAATCCTAAAATTTGTATGGAACCAGAAAAGACCCCGAATAGCCAAAGCAATCTTGAAAAAGAAAACCAAAGCAGGAAGCATCACAATCCCAGACTTCAAGCTGTATTACAAAGCTGTAATCATCAAGACAGTATGGCACTGGCACAAAAACAGACACTCAGATCAATGGAACAGAATAGAGAACCCAGAAATGGACCCACAAACGTATGGCCAGCTAATCTTTGACAAAGCAGGAAAGAATATCCAATGGAATAAAGACAGTCTTTTCAGCAAGTGGTGCCGGGAAAACTGGACAGCGACATGCAGAAGAATGAACCTGGACCACTTTCTTACACCATACACAAAAAGAAACTCAAAATGGGTAAGACAGGAAGCCATCAAAATCCTTGAGGAGAAAGCAGGCAAAACTTCTTTGACCTCAGCCACAGCAACTTTTTACTCACCACATCTTTGGAGGCAAGGGAAACAAAAGCAAAAATGAACTATTGGGACCTCATCAAAACAAAAACTTCTGCACAGTGAAGGAAACAATACGCAAAACTAAAAGGCAACCGACAGAATGGGAGAAGATATTTGCAAATGACATACCAGATAAAGGGTTAGTATCCCAAATCTATAAAGAACTTATCAAACTCAACACCCAAAAAACAAATAATCCATTGAAGAAATGGGCAATAAATAAATAACCAATCAAATAAAGAGGGCATTAAGGAATCAACCAAATAAATAAAGACTTGAAATATCACTCACACACAATGCCTGCACCAGGACCTCCTAGTCTTAGCTATGATAACTGTAATAAGCTCTGTTATGTGAGAGAAATAAGTCCTCCCACCTTATTCTTTTTCTAACAGCGTTTTTCTTGGCTTATTCTTTGTCCTTTGCATTTCTATATGAATTATAAGATCACTGTGGGATCTTGATTAGGATTGATTGCATGAAATCTATAAACCAGTTTGGGGAGAATTAATATCTTCATAGTGTTATACTATGAACATGGTATATTTTTACATTTATTTAGATTTTCTACAGGGTCTCCTGATGAGGTTTTATCATTTTCTTTGTGGTGGTCATACACATCTTTTGTTAGATTTAGTTTTTAGAGATTTCATATATTTTAATGCTATTATGTTACCTTTTTTTTTTTTTTTTTAATTTTCCCACTGTTAGTGATTCCCAAAAATTTTTTAAAGGAATAACCAAGTCTGTATTTGTTATCTGCCATGCTGGGTGGGATGTAAAGAGAAGCAAGTAGGAAAGAATGGCAGTGAAAAGGGTGTACTAGGTTCTCTTTCATAGACTTTTCTCCTCCTTTGTGGAAAGCTTAGGAAGTGCTTATTTGTTCTCCACAAGTGTGTAGCCTGTGGAAGAAAGGGCAGATCCTGTATTCTTTTTTCTGTAAGGGGACGCGCTGTACCCTTCCAGTCTCCAGTGTTACACAGGAGGTGCTAATTAACTGCTGGGAGAAGTAAAAATTTTGAGTGGGCAGTTTCTGATCTAAATTACAATATTTCCTTGGGGAAAGGAAAGAAAGAGATATAACAAAGTTACTTATGTTCCTCAAGAAGCCTGGTTGTCAAGGATTTTCTAGATTAGGTCCCCCAGCTAATGTGAAAGTGTCCAGATCTTAAGTATGTCAGTTCATTAAGTGATTCTTTTTAAAATGTGATTTAGAGAATTTCTCAACCTACTTCACCTCAGCAGTTAGAAATAATCAATATCTCATTTTCCTGTATTCATCAGATGTCTTGCTAGGCTCCTGGAGAACAAACGGATCCCAGATAGAATCTCCCTCTTAAAGTAGTGAAACAAACAAAAATGAGTGGATGTCATCTCCCATTGTAAATTGCTCTTACCATGTGATTTATTTATTTCGTCTTTTTCCAAATGTACATTTTAAAAGTAACTGAGCTAATACTATGCTTTTTTCATTTAGCATTATAGCTTAAAGGTTTTCATGTCATTGAAATATTTTTATAATTAGCCTTTTTAATGGGTGTATAACATTCCATTCTGTGTGTCATTTATTTAATTTTTGCCCTGGTTGGATATTTGTTGTTGTTGTTGTTTTAATGTTTATTTATTTTCCAGAGAAGGGGAGGGGGAGAGGGAGAGGGAGACAGGATCTGAAGTGGGCTCTGCACGACAGCAGAGAGCCTGATGTGGGGCTCGAACTTATGAACCATGAGATAATGACCTGAGCCGAAGTCAGACGCTAAACCGACTGAACCATCCAGGTGCCCCTGCCCTGGTTGGACTTCTGAATCATTTTCTGTTTTTCACACATATACTAGTATTCAGATGACTTTTTTCTGAATTTTGGATTATTTCCTTAGAAGTGGAAATATTGTCTTAAATAATTTCACTATTTCAATGTTGAAAAATTTATTCACTATCTGTTGAGCACCGTCTGTGTGTTAAGTATTGGACAGACATTAAGGAACAAGACAGGTAAAGTTCACATTGTCATGGAATTTATTTTAGTGAAAGAAAGATTAGAGTTACACACACCAATTCATAGTTACAAAATTGGTAAGTGCTTTGGTGGTGGGAAGCAAAAGATAACAGAATAGCAAATCTCATAGAAGTGGTTCCAGGGGCGCCTGGGTGGCTCAGTTGGTTGGGCGTCTGACTTCGGCTCAGGTCATGATCTCACGGTTTGTGAGTTCGAGCCCCGCGTCGGGCTCTGTGCTGACAGCTCAGAGCCTGGAGCCTGTTTTGGATTCTGTCTCCCCCTCTCTGTGCCCCTCCCCTGCTCCTGCTCTGTCTCTGTCTCTCTCAAAAAATAAATAAACATTAAAATGAAAAAAAAAAAAAAGAAATGGTTCCAATTTAAGTGGGGGGAGGGGGATTGACTGGGAAAGGCATCTTTGAGGAAGAGATATTTAAGCTGACAGCCAAAACACAAGTGGTGGTTGGTCAAACAAAGGAAAGAGGGAATAGCATGTGTTAAGGCTGTGAGTGGGAAAGAGGACAGGGTACAGGCAAGGATTGTTGGGGAAAAGTTGGCACAAAAGAACTAAAAGAAATGAAAAGTAATGTCCCTGGAGAGAGAAGAAAGTGATGTGAAATAAGTAGGCAGATAGGGGCCAGAGCACACCCACCTTTGTAGGCCTTGTTAAGAATTGAGATTCTTGAGACATACTTTGACCCATTCCATTCCAAGTGGTCTGCCGATTTATACTTCTGTCAACCCTGCATGAGTGCCTGGCTCACTTACGTTGATAACCTGATTTGTAAAAGACTTTTCTAATGTGATAAATGAAATGTTTTCCTTTCAATTTGTATTTCTTTGGTTCCTAGTGAGGAAAGAACCTTTCCCCAAACGTTTGTAGCCAGTGGATGTTTCATTATTTTTTGACCATTCAGTTCATTTCCTTGTCCATTAAAACATTATTTTTAAGGTTCTTCCCAAAGTACTCTTGTAACAGACTGGGAACCAACTGCTTGTCAGAGTTTGTAGAAGAGTTTCTTACATGTCTCTCACTCAGTATATACTCTGGATAAGGGGCTGGATCAGGTCAAGACTGGGTTTCTTTTGGCTTTGTTATTTTATGAGTCATGGGTATATAAGTCTGTGGAGTTGGGAATCTGAAAAGAAATTGATAAACTCTGGTCCCAGCTCACATCATCTTTCCTCTGAGAGACAATCCACGTCTCTTGTAACCAGAGCTAATTGCTGCCTCTTCCACGTTTATTTAGCTCCTTGTTTGTATTCTTATTTAGTACTTTATTTTTCCATTTTTCTATTTTAAATTGTTGGTTAGAGATCTCCTCCTCCTCCTCCTCCTCCTCCTCCTCCTCCTCCTCCTCCTCCTCTTCTTCTTCTTCTTACTTTTTTTTTTACTTTTTTTTTTTTTTAATGTTTATTTTTGAGACAGAGAGAGACAGCATGAATGGGGGAGGGTCAGGGAGAGAGGGAGACACAGAATCTGAAACAGGCTCCAGGCTCTGAGCCATCAGCACAGAGCCTGACGCAGGGCTTGAACTCACGAACCGTGAGATCGTGACCTGAGCCGAAGTCAGACGCTTAACCGACTGAGCCACCCAGGCGCCCCCTTCTTCTTCTTTTTAAAGAGGGTGAATGAGGGGGAGAGGGGCACAGGCAGGGAGAGAGAATCTTAAGCAGGCTTCATGCTCTGCATGGAGCCCAACATAGGGCTCAGTCCCACAACTCTGGGATCATGACCTGAGCTGAAATCAAGAATTATGTACTCAGCCAATGAGCCACTCAGGCGCCCCTGTCCTACTTCTTTATAAGGTCCTTGAGGGTAGAGGCAGTGTCAGTCTGGTTCAGCCTTGTCTTTGTGCCCCCACTGGCACTTGACATTGTGCCTGATGACAGTATTTCAGACATACAGTATGAATGACCTGGCTGTTTATATTTATAGCTATCATAGCCCTTAACATTTCCTGTACTTTGAAAAGTTACCTGAAAATACTGCCTTCATGTGTCCTGAAGCCAAGGAAGAGCATACCTATGGTACTGTGTGATCCTCCTAGGTTTGCAGGTCTTGACTGGGTTTTTCATCAGTAGTAGATTTTGGTCACAGGAAATAGAAGCTGCCCAGGACCTGTAGTGACTTGCCTCAGTGCTGGGTTATGTTATCTTTGGGTGTTTTCACTTTGCCCAACACCAGGTATCTGGGGGAGAGACTTAACTGGTTGGGACCTGTAAATTTTTTCATAATGATGATTAGATTTTGGTAGAGATGAACCTCAGTAAACTGTATGCACTTGTGAGAACCTAAATCAGAAATGGAACATGATTACATTTTAGTGTTCTGAAATCCCACAGAGACCACAAAAAGGTGTCTGTTACTTTGTGTATAGTACCTGTCTACTACATTCCATCATAGAAATGGATGTCAGTTGTTGGTGAAGTTGACAGCTTTCGATGGTTAAAGAATTGCTTATTTTGTAGTGATCTAGGCACTCTGTTTTTCTGGTTTCTCCCACTCATTCCCTACAATTTGGGCATTTTCATTGCCATTAGCTCTTAATATCCCTGAGGGCATTATTGTGGTTGTCCTTATTTATGTTCATTCTATACTTGAATGCTATGGATAATTTTATTTTAGTCTTCCTCAGTTTTCCAAATAATAGCACCTTAAGCATGTGCTTTAATGAAAACTTTAACAGACTATACCTGCCTTTTCTGAGTAGGTAGGGATTCTTTTGTTGTTATGAACTTTTCCCATACTGTTAGAATTTTCTGCGCTAAATAGGGCTTTTCATTCTATTTGGCATACATTTATGAATGCTGTCACATGTCAGACACTGTGCTCCATCTGTTAATGTAGAGACATGAAGCCATGTGGTAAAGAGCATTAATAGAGGTGGGCACAGGTTCTGCGGGAGCATAAATGAGGGGTATTTAGCATATCCTTGGAGGGTGTGAGGAGGGTGGGGAGACTGCCAGGATCATCAGAAGGCAGCAGTTAAACTGAGATTTGAAGGCTGAATAAGAATTATTTGGTAAGAAGGATGGTTTTTAATGAAGGCAAGGCTGGAGAGAAGGAACGCAGTTTGGAAACTATTGCTAAAGTACACAGTACCACCTATGTATTTTCATGAAAAACTTTGACCTGAATTGGATCAAGCCTCTGTATTTAACTCCTAATTTACTAGAAATATAGGGGATAGGGCAGCATGTTAAATGGCACCATGGGGGTATAATTAGCAAAGTCCAAAATGTGGGGAAACAACCTGGTTTTTTTCAACAAATAAACTACAAGAGAAGAAAAAGGAGGAATTATGGATTAAAAGAGATTTAAGAGACAGATCAATGAAATGCAATGTATTGTCCCTATTGGACTCTGATTTGAATAAATCAACACTAAAAAATTTATGGGACAGTTGGGAAATTTTGAACATTGAATAGTTGATATTAAAGGATTTTTAAAACTTTGGGTGGTAATAATATTGTGATTATGTTTAAAAAAATTGTTCTTTTAGATGTACAGAATATAGATGCAATGAAATGATGGCTAGAATTTGTTATAGAGGGATCAGTGTGGGCTGGGCACACTGTGTGTGTGGCGGTGGGGGGTGTGGAGGGGCCCGGCCATGTGTTGATAAATTTCGAAGCTAAGTGATAGGGCACATAAGCAGGTTATTATGCTGTTCTTTCTACTTTGTGTTTCAGTGTTTCCATAATTTTTTTTTAATGTTCATTCATATGTTTTGGGAGAGAAAGCCTGCGCATGTGGGCGTACTTGGTTGCGGGGGAGGGGCAGAGAGAGAGGGAGAGACAGAAAATCTTAAGAGGCCCCGAGCTGTTGGCACAGAGCCTGACATGGGGCTCAAACCCACCAACCAGGAAATCATGACCTGAGCCAAAATTCAATGTTTGTTTTTTTTTTTTTAAAGCTGTTGCTATGGGGTGCCTGGGTGGCTCAGTTGGTTAAGTATCCAATTCTTGATCTTGGCTCAGGTCATGATCTTCCTGTTCCTGAGATCGAGCCCTGCTTTGGGCTCTGTGCTGACAGTGCAGAGCCCACTTGGGATTCTCTCTCACCCTCTCTCTCTGCCCTTCCCCCACTCATGTGTGCGCACGCGCATGCACACACACACACACACACACTCTCTCTCTCTCTCTCTCAAAATAAATAAATAAACTTTAAAAAAAATCATTGAAAAAAAAGCTGTTGCTATACTCCAGACAAGAAATATGAAGGACCTGAAATAAAGCACTGGCTGTAGAGATGGAACAAAAAGGAAGAACTTGAGGAATAAATTATGAAACAGTCAGACTTAAATGTCTAGGGCTTGAGGGAGGGGTATCTAAGTTTATGGTTTGGGACCTGAATACTGTTACTTAAGATAGGAAAAATGGAAGCAATGTATCTTGAGGGGTTGGTCCAGGATGGCATTGGGTGCTTGTTTGGGGACACACTGAGTTTCAGATAGCAGATAGAGATGCGCAGTTGATAGCTTACAGATAAAGTCAAGCTGGGTGTGGGTCAGTATGTAGGAGGTAGTTAACCCTAAGAAAGGATGAGATTGCCCAGGGAGAATACGTAAAAGAGGGAAGGGAGGGCTCCTGATAGGAGCAGAGAAAGAAGAGAGCTCCTTAGGAATCTTAAGAAAATCAAGGAAATAGAAGTTTTAAGAAGAGTGTAGAAACTATGACAAATCCCGCAGGAAGTTCAAGTAGGATAAGTTGTCTAGCTCCCTTTGATTATGAGCGTTAGAGGCCTCTGTGGAGACTTTGGGCGGGGTGTGGGGAAGCTTTGTGAATACAGTATATTGATATACTGCAGGTATCAAGTCCCTTTAGTGTGGATTAATAGAGACTGTAGCATATTAATTTTGTGTTGGTTAGCTAGAGAGTTATGATTAAAAGCAAAAGAGCTTTTATTTAATTGGAAATTAAGATCGTTACACTTCATTCCCTTGGTGCCATTAACTTCAAAAGCATGTTCAGTTGTACAAAGACCTTGTCAAAGTTTACTTTACTTCTCCATGAAATTTTGCCGACTGGCACACACACAAAAAAATAGTGGCACTGAGGCTGTCATAGGGGTTCAGGCTTCCAGCTTTGTGAAACCTGTCTTAAAGCCAGTTTCACAGTGAGTCTGTCACCGTGCTGATACCCTTCAGGGTAAATGCAAAATCTTAGCAGTAGGGAAAGATTATGTTGCTTGTTTCCTTTTTTAAAAAGATTGCTTTTTTAGATTTCTGTCTAAAAATCGTTTTCCCTTTCTTGAGCTCCTTTGATCCCAAATTGCAGGTGAGATAATGGGTGTAGAATTGCCATGAAAAAGTTAACCATCAGTTGCACTATGATGCGTTGCTGCTGCCACCACCATATG
The DNA here is from genome assembly GCF_024362965.1 of Panthera pardus. Lineage (NCBI taxonomy): Eukaryota > Metazoa > Chordata > Mammalia > Carnivora > Felidae > Panthera > Panthera pardus. Next base: position 2,397,392 of record NW_026526991.1, on the reverse strand, counting down.
ACTGTCAGTAGCTCTGTAGGGCTGCGGTATTGACAGCTATGACCCTCCAGGCCCTCTTCTACAGCAAAAAGAGACATTTTGGCAGGAGGGGAACAGCCCTCTGCCCTTCCTGCCATCGTCTCTGCAGGAATCTTATAATTTGTGTTTATTTTCCTGTAAGTACAGAACTGTGAGAACTTGTTTCATTTGAAAAACCCTCACACAGCAGATTGTACTGCCCACGTAGGGACAAAGGAATGATTCAACCTTTTAAGGATGCTTTTCCTTTAGTTGCTAACCTCTGACCGGACTACCATGTAGTCTGAGAATTGAAATTTACCCATTTTTCATAAGACAGTTGAAAATTTGATTGCCAGAAGGGGCTGGTGAGAATGCTTCTGTCTTCCCAGAGCAGCACGTAGCCCACACTGGCTGCTGCTTGGTTGCCTGTTGAGTCATTCCCACACTTCTATATCGAGCTTTGCTGGCTTTTCTTTTAAACATGATGTTCTTGGAGTGAGAAAGAAAGGAAGTTTTTCTCTCCTCCATAACATCTCCTCCACCCCAAGTCTGCATTGCTTTCTTTCTTCTAATAACAGAATATTGCCCTCAGTCCTTCTGGGACTGTTTTCTCTCCTAAGGTCTTAGTGGTGCTCATTTATCATCGGTTTGACTCTGTAAGCGTTATGGCATTCGCTGGGCTGAGTTGCAGCAGCAGGCTTTCCAGATACAGGCTGCCGCTTCACCAGAAGGATGAAGGAATTCTAGCTAACATACCAAACATGGATTTCTAGTTTCCAGCTGTTTAAAAGTCCGTCAGATATGCTAAAGGGCATCTTAATGTGCTTATAATGACGGTCAGTGAGTGAAAAGGACTGTGAAGGGAACGAGTGAGGCTTTCAGTTTGGATAAATGAAATTGCTCTGGTTTGAAAGGATTTTAGTTTGTTTTTGTCTTTTGTAGTGGAAGGTAAAATGCCTGTATTCGTTCTTGTTCAGAAGAGCCTGCTCTGTGCTAGTGGAAAAAGAACTGAAGTATAAGGGAAATCCTTATATATTTGAACTGTCATCTTATGTGTTCCGTACGTCTAGCAAGATCACAACCCATTTTAGAAAAGTCAAATAACATCAGTAAAACTGTCTATTGACAGATCACATGTCTCACATAGGAACAAATTAAGGGGCTCGTTTAGGGGATTGGCAGATCTGAAAGACAGATTACAGCTCCGGAATGTATTCAGATGACTTTTTGAAACAGATATTTTAATTGGAGTGGGGGTGGAGAAATACTTGTGCTTCTGTAGTTAAATATTCAGCTTCCTTAGTCTGTTATCCATAAATACCACAGATGAAAAGCCCTTAGAACTCTTTTTCAGAAAACTAACTCACCATACACAACCCTCTGTATGCATGTGTTTGTATGTACCTAATTCCCATCCCCACCGAAGTAATGGGTCAGTAATTGGGCTGTTTGTTTCAAAGGATTGAGTTGTTTGAATTGTGTTTTAATCTGTTGCTCTAAACTGCATTAGCAGCCAAGTCCCTTATACTAAAAGTTTTGAACAAACCTTACCTTCTCCTCCTGAAAAGGGTTGGGGGTGGGGGGAAGCGTTTGATCTGTGTTCTGAAGGTCTCTTTCTGTATGTCTCTCCCCTCCCCCCAGAGACGAACAGCAAGGGGAGGAGCTCACTCACTGTTCTAACCACACTTCATATGTCTTAACTTGAGCGCCTTTTGGTTTCCTGTCGGCAGTAATTCAACTCTGTGCCATCTTGACTTGCCTGAAGGGTGGATAAATTGGTAACTGTACTGAGAAGGGGAGTGAGTTCTCACAGTCTGATTTGAGCATAAGGCACGAGATTGAATTTATGAAAGCTTCAGTTGCCTCTGAAGACAACATCTTCTGTGACTTTGAATTTTTTCATTACATTTGTGGGTTGCTGTTTCTGAGAAGAATCTGTCATGACTCTACTGGAACCAGAGATGTTAATGATGGCTGTGCAGTCCGGTAATTTTGTATTTCCTGCAGATCCTATTTGCCATGGGTTTCTTTAATAAGGTTGGGTATATCTGTACTAGGATTGGATGGAAATGGGAGGAAGATAGATGGGGCTAAACATAAATCGTCCAGTGAATGTACTTCATATTCAGGTTTTTATTATAGAAAAATATTAGTCATTTTTTTTTCTAGTTGCAAACTCCAGTTATTCAGACATAGCTTTGCTTTAGATACTTACTGACTTAAAACCGTTCAGTGAGGAGACCTATGTGAGGGGAAGAAAACACTTTCCTGTAATTAAGTGTTTTATTATTATCTGTAGCACTGCTTTTAATGTAGGATATTTAAATTGCTTTTGCTGTTTTATACATTACTGTCCACACTCTTATGTCTCTTTGTGAAAGCATGTTTTAAAATTTTTCTTTAGTTCTTTCTCATTTGTGGTATAACCTCCTTTCAGTATCATCTTTTGGTTCTTGGAAATGTTCTTTTATAACCAATAATATTGAGACTCTAAGTTTTGGAGATGGGAAAGTTTGAGCAAGAAAGGAGTCAACAAAAAGAATGTAAGATTTTTGAAATTCTGTCTCTAAAAACAATTTTCTCAATTCAGAAGTGTCTTTTAAAACAGTTAAAATTCCAGTTTGTTTTTAATGGTCCCCTTTACTTTTAGTGTTTTGAAACTTGTTAAGTTAGTTATCTAAAAATAGGGAATGTTCTTTTGTTATTTTTAGACTTCTGCTAAAATGTAGTCTGTAGTGTTTTCCTGTTTCAGAGCATATCTTGAAAGATTCATACAAGTGGCATTTGCGGACCTCTTCCCATCCGCTGGCTTTCACTCATTAGAATGAGCTAGGTTTTGGCAGATACTGTCTCTGGCAGAATTGGTCTTACTGTTCTCCTTGGGGAACACTTAGATAGTATGTTGAAAGACACAGATATCCATCTGAAGACGGGATCAGATGCTATCAGGTTAAGCTTTATGGACAGGGAAGGGCAAAGAGGAAAGATACTGCTGCCGTTCTGTTCTTTCTGGTTTTACAAATAAGACCACGATGAGCCATTTATTAGTTGAGTTCTTCTGTTCATATATGCTATATTTTTTAGGTTGTTGCCTTTCCTTTTCCTCCCTCAGATCTCTTGAGTTCCGTGTTCTAAACAAGATAGTATGCTTATCTGACTGTTTCCCACTTGTCTCTGATGAAATCACTCCCAGTTAAACTGGCTTGGGGTTTGTTTTGTTTCCCTTCTCTGTGTTAAAGTTCTCTGTTGTATGCGGGCAAGTGCACATTTTATCTTAGGGAACATAAGTTAGCATTTGAACTCTCTCACCCTTCTTTGATCGCTTTGTTACTTATAGATTATCTCAGTCCAGTAACTTTTCTTAGTAAAGGTTAAAAGATTATTTGCTTTCCCCTAAAGGGACTTACTTCTTGCCTTGCCTAAGAGCTGTTTTTCCTATGACATATGTTGGGCAGGGCTAGCTACCCATCTGTTGGACCAACTACTTCATAAAACTTTCAAAGGATAATAGTATGTAAGACAAGTACAGATAAAATTGACAAGGGTGTTGGGTACAGGTAAAATGAAAGATCTGCAGAGAATAAATAGCATGTGTGTGTACCTTTGTCTTTTGCCTATGTTCATAAAAGTAGAGAAAGTGGGCATAGCAAACCGATTTCTCTAGTACTTGTGGTTCCTAAATGTTCAAAATTTTTGTAAAATTGTTACTGTTTTCTTCTTAAGCTGTGGCCATTATGCTGGATTGCAACAGTAGTATGATAGCTATATTTATGATAGGAAATGAAAAAGCATCATTATGAAGCCTTGATAAACTAAAAGCCCACCGTTCTTTCTAAAAAAAAAGTCAAGATATTTAGACTACATGAGCCATAGGTTAATTTCTAGCAATACAATATTTGGACTTTCCTGAATATATACTTTATAGGTGAAGCCACCCAGGCACCCCTGTTTAATGAGACTTTTAAAAATAAACTTTTTGGACAAGATTTAAGATGCAAAGCCTTTATCCTAAATTGAACTTCAGGATACTGACTGTTATAGCAGTGTTCCAGGGTACATTGTGTATTTATTAACAGTGTTCATTTAGTATTTGGAGCTTGGGAGATTTTGGTGAGACATACTTGTATATGAAGATTTTCATCCTCCTCACTGCTGATGGTCTCTTACTGACCCTTTGAGATCCAGTTCAGATGCTACCTTCCCGTGAAGCATCTGAATAGAGTCAGTCCTTCCTTCTCTCTGTTCCTACAGCACCACCTTTACATTGTAGACTAATTATCATCTTTACCCATCTCTCTAATTAGGTTATTAGCTTCTCAAAGGCAATATAGTCATTTGTATTTTGGCACCTGACATTGGCACATGGTAGACACTCCAGTAAGTATCTTTTTTGAATAAATGAAAAATCTGGTTTGGCATACTTCCCCTAATAAATAGGCATAAGCCTTTAAAACAAGATATTCTCAGAATTTTTTAAAATCTGTTTTGCATTGAGAAATGAATCCTCCAACTACCGTCTCGTCTCTTAGTCAGTCCTTGCCCAGAGTAGGTGCTGTTGAACGCCTGGCTTTGAAAACTGAACTTCTTCCACATCTCAGGATGTGCAGTGTGCCCTGTGTTCCTATGATGTGTATTGTTAAATCTAAGTGTTCTGATCAAACCACGATTGGAGGATTAAAGCATCTGTCACCACTGTGGACACCTGTCTAGATCACTGTAATTAGAAAACGAAGGATCTGAGATGGATATTTGGGATTTCTGAAGTTTAAGAGTAAGGGAATGTTGGGGCACTGGCTGATGCATTTTAGAACAGAGGAATGCTGGGGCTTGGCTCTTGCCAGCTAGTATGTAAGACTTTGACCAGGCGGGCCTCGTCCCTGTATCCAGCCAGTGTAGTCTTAGTTTCTGAGTCTACAACAGTGGGACAGAGTTGACTTTTGAGAAGGGGATTGACACAGTTCCTTAGGTTTCTGTTGGTCCCTTGACATACCTTGATCTCGATGAGATACCATTAGGGAGTCTGGTTTTTCTGTCTAGGTTATCTCTGGAAGGATCATAAGAAACTGCTGACAATGACTACCTCAGGGCTGGAGGATTGGGATAGAAGAGACTTTTTGTTCCACAAAACAGTTATCTTCTAATTTTATTATGATCATGGAATACCACATAAATGTGAAAACATACGGAGTATATATTAAAACAATATATGGAGTACATAACCCAACCTAAGAAATCGAGCACAACATGAGCTGAAGTCCTCCAAGTGCCCTCTCCGATTTATCCCTCAGAAAACAGGTTTCTTTGTTTTTAACTGTATCTGCCTTTTGAATCTTTCATGTTTTGTACCATATACATGTTATCTATTAAAAAATATTAATTTGACAATTGAAAAGTGTTCCTCAGTCCATTTATTCCTTCCATCCCTTGATGTCTAAATACTTAATTCTTGCAGATTTCTTTAAAAAAGTTTCTAGTTTGCTGATCATTACAATTTGCCTCTGAACTGTGTATTTTATAATAGTTTGGGTTGGAGAGAGGGGAATAGTAATTCATAAAAATAAAGTTGAAGGAAGATGGTGGGCAGGTAACTTTTGCCCTTTTTGGTAGTAGGTTAACTCTTCAAGGTAGGGCCCCCTTGTTTGGGTTCACATCACTCAGGGATTTATAGAGCTGGTGAAAAACTTCAGAATTTTCAGCAATACTTATCTTTTGAATATCCTAAAAATCTAAATATTAATGTGGGCTTAAAAAAAAAACCATATTTTTTGTTTATATTCAAAGGATTTTAGAGCTTGAGGAAACCTTAGGTGTTTCTTGTCCTCTCCTTTATTTAAGATGAGGAAACCGGGGGAAGCCTAGCTGGCTCAGGCAGAAGAACATGCGACTCTTGATCTTGGGATTGTGAGTTTGAGCCCCATGTTGGGTGTAGAGATTACTTAAATAAGTAAAACTTAAAAAAAAAAAAAAAAAAAAAAAAAAAGAGGAAATTGGTCCATTGAGGATAATTTATTTCCTGAAGCCACATAATTAATTAGTAGTAGAGGTGGAAGGAGAATTCATTTCCTTACTCTCATGATAGTGCTCTTTCTGCTGTAACATACTTACAAAGAAACCCTCAAAGACCTCTGATGTATGAGATTGTTTATAATTTTCCCCAGAGATCTTGGTTTTCCTTGGGTTTTTCCATTGCAGGTTTCTATCACTACTCAGATTGACTCACATATTAAGAGGCGGAGATAAAACCAGGCCCTGGGTGTCTAGCTCCTGCCCCTGAGAAGTGGAGTCAGATGCTATAGGCCCTGTGGTTCTCTGGTGAGCCTCTATCTTACCTTCCTTCTCTGGTCTGGTTGATGATCTCATACCTTGATGGTGATCTCAGAAGACAGGTAGGCAGACAGACAGCTATTGTCATCAGTATTCTGGATTACATCTTACTGCCTTTTCTCTGACTCATTAATTTATCTGGGATCCCCTTAGAAATAGGACCCAGATCAAAGGAATTTGAATTCATCCGTCTGTCTCTATCCTTTTTTCTTCCCTTTTGTTTCCTTTTGGATGAGGCAAGCTGTCAAGACCACGAACCACAGTTTTAGCTTTATTAAAACAGTGCCAAATGAAATAAAGATGAGTTTCATACAGTCTTGTTTTTTTTGGAACTTCACTTTTATGATTACCACATGCATTGTTTTTGAAAGGATTTTCTTTATAACAACAAGGAAAAAAATGCTAAAAACCCTCACTCTGCCATCAACAACAAAAAATAACTTTCTCTGCCTTTCTCTCAACAAGTTAAAGGGCAACATCAGACTGAACTCATGGTGTCGGGGTCTTCTTCATCTCACGGCAGTCACATAAATGGGATGGTGGCTGCAGCAGTGGAGTAAGTATGGGATAAGGGCCTAGAGAAGAGGGGGGTACATGACAGTTACCCGGCAAAAATAAATCTAGTCATGAAATGTTTATAGTCTGTACATTATAAAGTATTTGTGTGTGTTATCTTGTCTGATCTTGACAACAAGTCTGTGAGGCATCTGTAGTTTCACATTTTACCAAGGAGAAAACTGAGGCTCAGAGAGGCTTCAGGACACACAGTAAGAGTTTACATTCAGGTTTTTTACTTTAAACACTAATTACTTCTATTTTCCATTTAAAATGAAGATCAGGGGTGTCTGGGTGGCGCAGTCGGTTAAGTGTCTGACTCTTGACTTGGGCTCAGGTGGTGGGAAGAGCTCCCCGCTGAGTGTGGAGCCTGCTTGAGATTCTCTCTCTCTCCCCCCCTCTGCCTCTTCCCTACTGCACACGAGCACACGTGCACACTCTGTCTAAAATAAAAATAAAAATAAAATGAGGGCCAGATCAGATCCCTTCTCTCTAGAACCTGCTAGTGGTTCTCATTCACAGGAAGAGCCGAAGTCTTTATAGGGGCTACAGAGTCTTGTGTGATCTGCCCGCAGCTCTGTGACCCTCAGACTGCATCTGCTCCTTTCCGTCACTTGATCTGTCCTAGCCGCACCTCTCTCTTTGCTGTCCCTGCACAACTTAGGGAACGCTCCTGCTTCAGGGCTGCTGCACCGGATATTCCTTCCACGTGGGGCACTTTGTGCTGGGTAGCCTCATGGCTTGCTCCCTCACCTCGGTGAGGTTCAAATATCATTTTCTTGGGCCTTACTTGACCATCCTGTAAGATCCTGCTTTTATTTTTATTCATACCATTTATCATCTGAGGGAACACACACTTTGTTTGTTTATAGGTTTGTTTGTTGTTTACTGCTACTCTCTCCACTAGAATATAAATACCTCAAAATGAGGGATCTCTCTCTCTTGTTTTCTGCTGTTTCCAGCACCTGACACATATAATAAGCACTTAAAATAATTCTTGAATAAATGATAGATCAGAAAATTTGGAAGGTGTTTTAGGCAAATACGTTCCTGAGACCGTGCTTTTCAACTATTTTGTATAGCGTGCACCGTACTAACTAGTGTAGTGGTCCTTACAGTGTGGCCGGGGGAGCCCCTGGGTGTCCCTGAGACCTTTTCAGTAGGTATGAGATGAAGTCTTTCTATATATTTATACTAAAATATTATTTACCTTTTTTACTGTTGTCCTGTCATGAGTATACACTCTAGTTTTCCAGAGCTATATGATATGTGATATCTCAACAGATTGAATGAAGTATATATGAAAATTCAGCTGTCTTTTAGTAAATTTTACATTAGATTTGCAAAAATAGGAAAGCAGTAATACTCTTGTTTTTTTTGTTTGTTTTGGAAAATAATTGCATTTTTCTTTTTCTTTTTTTTTTTAATTTTTTTTTTTTTAACGTTTTTATTTATTTTTGAGACAGAGAGAGACAGAGCATGAACAGGGGAGGGTCAGAGAGAGGGAGACACAGAATCTGAAACAGGCTCCAGGCTCTGAGCTGTCAGCACAGAGACTGACGCGGGCTCAAACTCACGGACCGCGAGATTGTGACCTGAGCCGAAGTCGGCTGCTTAACCGACTGAGCCACCCAGGCGCCCCGATTGTATTTTTCATAGAAACATGTTTTCATGTGACGTAGGCTTATTGTTATTTTTTTAAAGTAATAAATATTTTAAATGTTTTCATTTTTAATTTCTTATCTGAAATATACTGGTAGATATAATCCACATTAACAAAAGAAAAGCTCTTTGAAGTTCTCAATAACTATAAGAGGGTAAAGAAGTCAGGACATCAAAGTTTGAGAAGGGTAGGTATAGTGTTTAAAAGCATATGGGGCAAGTAGGTGGCTCAGTTGGTTAAGTTTCCCACTTCAGCCCAGGTCATGATCTCACAGTTCATGGGTTCGAGCCCCTCATCAGGCTCTGTGCTGACAGTTGGCAGCCTGGACCCTGCTTCAGATTCTGTGTCTCCTCTCGCTCTCTGCCTCTCAAAATGCCTCTCTGCCCCTCTGTCTCTCAAAAATGAATAAATGTTAAAAAAAATCTTAAGAGCATTGACTTTGGAACCCAGGTTTCTTAGTTCTGCCACTAACTAGCTGTGTGATCTTGGGCAAAATACTTAACCTCTCTGTGCCTGTTATTTCATCTCTAAAATAGTAGTAATATGGGCGCCTGGGTGGCTCAGTCAGTTAAGCATCCAACTTCAGCTCAGGTCATGATCTCACGGTCTGTGAGTTCGAGCCCCGTGTCGGGCTCTGTGCTGTCAGTTCAGAGCCTGGAGCCTTCTTCAGATTCTGTCTCCCTCTCTCTCTGCCCCTCCCCAACTCATGCTCTGTCTTTCAAAATATGAATAAATGTTAAAAAAAATTGTTTTAATAAAATAGTAGTAATAATAATAATGGTAATAGTACTAATGCCAGCCCCAGGAAGTTGTTGTAAGTATTAAATGAGTTAATATGTGTAAAATGCTTTTAATAATTCTGGCACATAATACTTGATGCTTTAAAAAAATTTTTTTTTTAATGTTTATTTTTGAGAGCGAGAGACAGAGCTCAACAAGGGGAGGGACAGAGAGAGAGAAAGACACAAAATCTGAAACAGGCTCCAGGCTCTGAACTGTCAGCATAGAGCCTGATGCTGGGCTCAAATTCATGAACTGTGAAATCATGACCTGAGCCAAATTCAAGAGTCAGATGCTTAACAGACTGTGCCACCCAGGCACCCCAATTGGTTTTTTTTTTTTTTTTTTTTTTTTAATTTATTCCTGTACATTCTGACAACTTGCCACAACTCTTTGGCATTTGGCAACTCTTTTTTTTTTTTTAATTTAATTTTTTATTTTTTTAAATTTACATCCAAATTAGTTAGCATCTAGTGCAACAATGATTTCAGGAGTGGATTCCTTAGTGTCCCTTACCCATTTAGCCCATCCCCCTCCCACAACCCCTCCAGGACCCCTCAGTTTGTTCTCCATATTTGTGAGTCTCTTATGTTTTGTCTCCCTCCCTGTTTTTATATTATTTTTGTTTCCCTTCTCTTATGTTCATCTGTTCTGTCTCTTGAAGTCCTCATAGGAGTGAAGTCATATGATATTTGTCTTTCTCTGACTAATTTCACTTAGCATAATGCCCTCCAGTTCCATCCACATAGTTGCAAATGGTAAGATTTCATTCTTTTTGGTTGGCAAGTAATACTCCATTGTGCGTATATATACATATATATACGTATATATATATATATGTATATATATGGATATATATGGATATATATGGATACGTATCCATATATATGGATATATATGCATATATATGGATATGTATCCATATATATGGATATATATATATATATATACACACACATATCCATATATATATCTTCTTTATCCATTCATCCATCGATGGGCATTTGGGCTCTTTCCATACTTTGGCTATTATTGTGCTGCTATAAACATGGGGGTGCATGTGTCCCTTCGAAACAGCACACCTGTATCCCTTGGATACATGCCTAGTAGTGCAATTGCTGGGTTGTAGGGTAGTTCTGTTTTTAGTTTTTTGAAGAACCTACATACTGTTCTCCAGAGTGGCTGCACCAGCTTGCATTCCCAGGCATTTGACAACTCTTACAAAAGTTTTTAAAAATATGTTTCTTCTTTATCCTTGAAATACTTTTAGGAATTTGTTCTAAGGAAATTATAAAAGGTATATAAGATTTATGTATAAGGATGCTTATAGCAATATTATTCATAATAGTAAAAAAACTAAAGCAGAAATCTAAATTTTAACAGTAGGAGTTTGGTTAAATAACTTACAGTGCATTCATATGATTGAGTACTAATGTAGTCATGAGATTATTTGAAGATGTGGAAAAATGTACTATTTTTCCATTTGATCCTTAAAAAATGACTGTAAGAAATATATACCAGAATATTAATAGTTGTTGCTGGGTAGTAGGGTGTTTTTTTCTTTGAAGTTTTCCTGTATCTCTCTGATTTTCTATCCTAAACGTACATTTCTGTTGTATTTAGATGAAAACCATATTTAATTGTGTGTGTGTGTGTGTGCACATGTAGGTCATATAGGTGCAGTTAGTTATATAAGAGGAAGAAAATGGCTGGAAGTATAGCATCTTGGATTTGGAGCTAGAACTATTGATTAGGGACCTATGCAGGCAAAGACCAAACAGTGCATGGTAAGGAGGCACTTCATCCCATTAAGCTATTCCTTCTGACCAGTCTAGTTTAAATATAGTATAGAATAGTATAAATCACTTTTACATTTTTTGCCTTTGTTTCTATTTTGTAAGATTTATTGAAAATCATCTTTGCAGTGTTTGTATTAGGCCATGTTCTTGGCAGAGCCATCGGTCCTTCCTGAGCACACGAACTACTCTCAATTTGCTGAACCTTTCAGAAGTTTTATGAAGTAAAAACATATTATTTTTTTTTTGTTTTTGATGGGTAAGAATTTGAATTCTCATAGGCATAAATAATGCCAGTAGTATAAAATGCTTTAATTATTTGAAGCTACGTTTTCATAATGTATTTTGTCCTTTGACCCTAGGGTTTAAGTGTGAAAGCCTCTTGACAGTCCATCTGTTCTTCATCAGAAAGCCAAAACTCCTATTGCCTCATCTTTGCCTTATAAATAGGACCTGAAGCTTTTATGTTGAAGAATTAAAATGTTAATTAAACTGGCCTTGATTTTCTGAACTGTTAACTTAGTATATTCTCTTGAGAATCAGTTATATTATATTCCTCAAATCAGTGCGTAAGACTAATGTATAAAATATTCGGTTGTGTAGAGAGTATTGAAAACTTATGGTGTCAACATTAATGAAGCTGCCCAAACGGAAACTATGACCTCAGTCTTCTAATACCTTGCTGCTCAAAGCGTATTGCAAAGACCAGCAGCATCTGTATCACCTGAGAGCTTTTTAGGAATGCAGACTCTCAGGCCCCCCTCACACACACAGTCACAATCTTCATTTGCACACGGTCCTCAGGTGCGTGTTAAAGTTGAGCTCTATTGTCCTAACGTATTTATGTTGACTTTGTTTTTGAGGTAAACGGGTAACACTAAGGTGACTTGGTGTATTTCCTGGATGGTAAGCACTGCCCAAAATGATAAAAATGAGAAGAGAAGAATGCAGTGGTTAGAAAGATTATATGATTTCTAATTAGTGTGGGAGCGTTGGATAAATAGGAAACAAAAAAAAGAAAACTTGTTCCTAGTACAGTATTCTGCATTTGAGAAATGTTCACAATTTGACACCTTCTTACCCATTTTTCTTGACTTTTGGGGAGAAAGAACAAATAGGCTTCTCCTTGGCATGTTTACCTGAAATGTTTACCTGAAAAGGGATCTTGGAGGTGATCCTTCATTTTACAGATGAGCAAATTGGGAACTAAGAATGTTAAGTGACTTACCTAAGCTTGCAAAACCCAAGCAAGCTCCAGGCTCTCAGTGCAGAAGCCCCGTGTGGCGCTGGATCCCACCAACCTTGAGATCGTGACCTGAGCCAAAACCAAGAGTCAGATGCGTAACCGACTGAGCCACCCAGGTGCCCCTGGAAAACAATCTGGGATTTCTTATAAAGTTAAACATATTTACTCCATGACCTAGCAGTCCTACTCCTAGGTCTTTATCCAAGAGAAGTTGAAACATATTCACATTTGCACATGAGGGTTGACAGCAGCTTTATTCTTAATGACTCCAAACTGGAAAGAACAAAGATGTCCATCAACAGGTGAATGGATAAATTGTGGTACATCCATAAAGTGGAAAATTACTGGCAATAAAAATGAACAAACTACTGATATATTCAAGAACATGGGGGTGCCTCGGTGGCTTAGTCAGTTGAGCATCCGACTTTGGCTCAGGTCATGGTCTCATAGTTGATGAGTTTGAGCCCCGCATGGGGTTCACTGCTGTCATCGTGGAGCCCGCTTAGGAAGGACCCTGTCTCCCTCTCTCTGTTCCTCCACTGCTTGTGCACTCTCTCTCTCTCTCAAAAAAATAAACATTAAAAAAAAATTTAAATAAAAAACATGGGTGAATTTCAGAAACATTGTGCTGAATGTAAGAAGCTAGACTCAAATGAGTATATACTGAATGGTACCATTTATATAATGTCCTTAAAAATGCAGGTTGCAACATACTATTCAGTAATAAAAATAATAGTAATAACAAAGGACCAAACTACTGATACATAAAACACCCGGGATGTCTCTCCAGACAATTACGCTGAGTGAAAAAGCCAATCCCAAAAGGTTATGTACTGTAGGATTTCATTTGTATAACATTTTTGAAATGATAAAATTATAGGTATGGAGAACAGATTGATGGTTGTCGGGGGCTGGGAGGAAAGTAGATGTGGTTATAAAAGGTCAACATGATGGAAATGTTCTGTATCTCGATTGTATCACTGTCAGTATCCTGGTTGTAATGTTGCACTATAGTTTTGCAAGATGTTATCATTGGGGGGAACTGGGTGAGGGATATGTGGGATCTCTCTGTATTCTTTATTATCTTTTTTAATGTTTATGTTTAAGACAGAGAGACAGAGTGGGGAAGGAGCAGAGAGAGAGGGAGACAGAATCCAAAGCAGGCTCCAGGCTCTGAGCTGTCAGCACAGAACCTGACCTGGAGCTCGGACTCACGAACTGTGAGATCATGACCTGAGCTGAAGTCGACACTTAACCTACTGAGCCACCGAGGCACGCTCCCTGTATTATTTCTTGTAACTTGCATATGAATCTGTAATTACCTCAACATAAAAAGCTTACTTGAAAAATGCAGTTTGGCAGCTTTTCAAAACATTGAACACAGACTTACCATATGACCCAGCAATTCCACTCCTAGGTATATACTCAAGAAAATTGAAACCATTTGTCCACACAAAAACTTAAACACAAATGTTAATAGCAGCATTAGCCAAAAGTAGAAACAACACAAATGTCCATCAGTTGAATGGATAAACAAAATGTGGTATATCTTTACAATGGAATGTTATTCAGCCATAAAAAGGAATGAAGTACACATATGGTCTGTGAAACAAATGAACCTTGAAACCATGCCAAGTGAAGATAGACACAAAAGGCCACATACTGTAAATTCTATTTATATGAAATGTCCAGAATAGGCAAATCCATAGAGACAGAAAATAGACCATTGGTTGTCAGGACCTGGTGTTGGGGAATGACATGGGGTGTTGACTGACTGCTAATGGATATGGGGTTTTTTTGGTGGGGGGAGGTAATGAAAATGTTCTAGAACTAGATAGTGATGGTTGTGCACCTTTGAGAATATACTAAAAACTACTGGATTATACACTTTTTTTTTTTTAATTTTTTTTTAACGTTTATTTATTTTTGAGACAGAGAGAGACAGAGCATGAACGGGGGAGGGGCAGAGAGAGAGGGAGACACAGAATCTGAAACAGGCTCCAGGCTCCGAGTGGTCAGAACAGAGCCCGACGCGGGGCTCGAACTCACGGACCGCGAGATCGTGACCTGAGCCGAAGTCGGCTCCTTAACCGACTGAGCCACCCAGGCGCCCCTGGATTATACACTTTGAATGGGTGAATTGAATGGTATGGTATGTGAATTATTTCTCAATAGAAAAAAATTGTATAAACAATATGCAAGATTCTCTAGAGTGACAGACAGCAAATCAGTTGTTGCCTGGGGCCAGAAACAGAGAAGTTAACTGCAAAGGGGCATAAGAGAACTTTATGGGATGAAAATGTGTATTTATTATTGTAGTAGTTATGCAGGTATATGCATTTGTCAAAATGCATTGAACTACATGCCTAAAATGGGTGAAGTATATTATATCTAAATTAAACTTCAATAAAATTGATTTTTAAAACTTATAAAATTATCTCTAATTGTAAGCTTAAAGTGATCTTTAGGTTAAAACTCTTGGGGCACCTGGGTGGCTGTCAGTTAAGCATCTGACTTCAGCTCAGGTCACGATCTCGCAGTTTGTGAGTTTGAACCCTGCATCGAGCTTGTGCTGACTGCACAGAGCCTGCTTGGGATTCCTCTCTCTCTCTGCCCTTCCCCCACTCCCTCTCTCTCTCTCAAAATAAATAAATAAACTTAAAAAATCCTTTTTCTTAAGGCTAACAACTGAACCAGAAATTAACACAAGGACTCTGACTTATATTGTTAATTTCTCTCTCCCTTTTCCATCTAGTCTGTTTACAAAGTGAACTTAGATTGATCAGTTCCAGTCAGACTATGCTCTTGTGCTTTTGAACTAACATGATTCTGTTGCTGTTCTTTTCAAAGGTAGGAGTGGGTGTAATTGTTCTAATTTTTGTTAAGTTTATGGAACATTCTGTTTACTTGTATTGCTGTTGTCCTTTTTTGTTTTAAATCTATTTATTTTGAAAGAGAGAGAGAGAGAATGAATCCCAGGCAGCACCACACTTTCAATTTGGAGCCCAGTGTGGAGCTCGATCCCATGAACCATGAGATCATGATCTGAGCCAAAATCAAGAGTTGGATGTTTAACTGACTGAGCCACCCAGGCACCCTTGCTGTTTTCCTTTTATGTGCAGCAGAAAATGTACCATTGGGTATAACATCGGGTCTGTTGCCTTTCACCTCTACTGTAGAGTACCAGAGCTAATTTGGGCACCAGGAGGTTGGGGGTAAAATGACTCTTGAAGGAAGGAAGCAAAGGGAAAAAAGGTGGTGGCACTGTTAGGTGTTGCTACAAACAAACACAAACAAATACATGAATTTCTTTCCTACCTACACCATTTCTCTCTCCCAGCCCCTGATCTCTTGCTAGGAAATGTGCTATACTACACAAAACCTCTCAAGGGAATAGTTCTGGGAGATCATTTCTAAGTTAGAAAGATCAGCTTTGTAGGTGATTTCTGAATTTTCTCCCTGAGATTTCCTTCCTTTGCCCTCACTCAATTCTTTGACCTGACAATACTGAACACTGGGTAAGGTGTTTTCCCATTTAAAACTGTGCCCCAAGCATAACCAAGTTAGCCTTTTATATATATTTATATAATATATATAAGCATAACCAAGTTAGCCTTTTATATATATTTATATAATGAATTTATAAAATATTTATAAGATACAAAATTTATAAAAAATAAATTTATATAATATATGTTATATATATTAATTCCAGTATAATTAATATACAGTGTTACATTAGTTTCAGGTGTACAATATAGCGATTGAACAATTCTCTACAGTACTAAGTGCTCATCACAAAAAGTATACTTTTCATCCCCTTCGCCGACTTCACTCATACCCCCTCCGACCAGCCTCCCCTCTGGTAACCACCAGTCTGTACTCTGAATTTAGAGAGTCTGTTTTATTGTATCTTTTTTTTCTTTCTTTTTTAAGTATTTTTTTATTTTTGAGAGAGAGAGAGAGTGTGTGTGCGCGGGCGCGCTCGCACACACACACATGCGCGCCAGTGGGGGAGGGGCAGAGAGAGAGGGAAACAGAGGATCTGAAGCAGGTTCTGCGCTGACAGCAGAGAGCCCAACACAGGACTCAGACTTACGAACCGTGAGATCATGACCTAACTGAAGTCAGGCGTTTAACTGACATAGGCACCCCTGTTCATTTGTTTTGTTTCTTAAGTTCCACATATGAGTGAAATTACATCATATTTGTCTTTCACTGGCTGACTTATTTTACTTGGCCTTGTACCCTCTAGATCCATCCATGTTGTTGCAAATGGCAAGACTTCATTCTTTTTATGACTCAGTAGTATTCCGTGTGTGTGTGTACACACTTCGGTTGCTTCCCCAATTTGACTGTTTTAAAATAATGCTGCAATAAACAAAAGTGCATATATTGTTTTGAATTAGTGTTTTTGTATTCTCTGTGTAAATAATTAGTAGTGGGATTACTGGATCATATGGTGATTCTGTTTTTAATTTTTTGAGGAAACTCCATAGTGTTTTCCACAGTGGCTGCACCAGTTTGTATTACCACCACCAGTGCGTGGGGATTCCTTTTTCTCCATGACCTTGCCAGACTTGTTACCTCTTGTGTTTTGTTAGCCGTTCTGACAGGTGAGGTGATATCTCATTGTGGTTTTGATTTGCATTTCCCTGATGATGAGTGATGTTAGCATCTTTTCATGTGTCTATTGGCCATCTGTATGTCTTCTTTGGAGAAATGTCTGTTCATGTAGTCTGCCTATTTTTTAATTGGATTATTTGGTTTTGGGGTGTTTTTATAAATTTTTTAACTTTTTTTATGTTTGAGAGAGAGACACACAGAGTGTAAGTGGGGGATGTGCACAGGGAGAGGGAGACACAGAATCTGAAGCAGGCTCCAGGCTCTGAGCTGTCAGCACACAGCCCGATGCAGGGCTCGAACACACAAATGGTGAGATCGTGACCTGAGCCGAAGTTGGACACTTAACTGACTGAGCCACCCAGGCGCCCCAAGTATGATGTTTTTAAAATATATTATGGATACTAACTCCAACTGGATCTGTCATTTGCAAATATCTTCTCCCATTCAGCAGGCTGTCTTTTAGTTTTGTTAATTGTTTTATTTTCTGTGCAGAGGCTTTTTATTTTGATGTGGTTCCAATAGTTTATTTTTGCTTTTGTTTTCTTGCCTGAGGAGACATATCTAGAAAAATGTTGCTATGGCTGATGTCAGAGAAATTACTGCCTGTGCCCTCTTGTAGGATTTTTATGGTTTCAGGTCTCATATTTAGGTCTCTAATTCATTTTGAGTTTATTTTTATGTATGGTGTAAGAAAGTGGTCCAGTTTCGTTTTTTGCATGTAGCTGTCTAGTTTTCCCAACACTATTTGTGAAGAGACTATCTTTTTCCCATTGCATATTCTTTCCCCCCTCCCCCCCCCCCAGACCAAAATAGCGGCCCAGGATCCTTTATTTGCCACTCCCATTGCATATTCCTACCTCCTTTGTCAAAGATTAATTGACCATGTAACCGTGGATTTACTTCTGGGCTCTCTATTCTGTTCCATTGATCAATGTGCCAGTACGTTTTTGTGCCAGTACCATACTGTTTCAGTTACTACAGCTTTATATTATATCTTGAAATCTGAGATTGTGATACCTCCAGTTTTATGTTTCTTTTTCAAGATGACTTTGGCTATTTGGGGTCTTCTGTGGTTCCATACATTCTTAGGGGTTATTTGTTCTAGTTTTGCAAAATATGTTGTTGGTACTTTGACAAGGATTGCATTAAATCTGTAGATTGCTTTGGGTAGTATGGACATTTTAATAGTATTCATTCTCCTAATCCATGAGCATGGAATATCTTTTCTGTTTGTGTCACCTTCAGTTTCTTTCATCAGTGTATTATAGTTTTCAGAGTATAGCTCTTTCACCTCCTTGGTTAAGTTTATTCCTAGGTATTCTATTATTTTTGGTGCAGTTGTAAATGAGATTTTCTTAATTTCTGTTACTTTATTATTAATGTATAGAAATGTGACAGTTTTCTGTACATTGATTTTATATCCTGTGACCTACTGAATTCATTTATCAATTCTAGTAGTTTTTTGGTGAAGTCTTTAGGGTTTTTCTATATAGTATCATGTCATCTGCAAATAATGAAAGTTTTGCTTCTTCCTTACCCAATCTGGATGCCTTTCCTTCCTTTCTTTCTCTTTCTTTCTTTCTTTCTTTCTTTCTTTCTTTCTTTCTTTCTTTCTTTCTTTCTTTCTCTTTCTTTCTGATTGCTGTGAGCAGCCTTACATTTTAAAAATAAACCATTAAAAACTAGTAGAGACCAAACAGGAAAATGCAAAGATAAACAAATCCCAAAACATAAGAGACATATTTCTAGAGTATGGAATTCTAAGTGGATTTTGTGAGAATTCCAACAAAAATATAAAAATATATTTAAAATAACATAATAGTAGCCAGCACTCAAATAGGATTTACCATGTGCCACAGTGTTCCAGGCCTCCTTACATATATTAGCTTTTTTTAAAATTTTAATTTAATTTTTTTTAATTTTAGAGAGGGAATGTGTGAATGGGGGAAAGGAGCAAAGGGACATAGAGAATTTCAAGCAGGCTCCATGCTCAGCGTGGAACCCAGCGTGGGGCTTGATCCCACGACCCTGGGATCATGACCTGAGCTGAAATCCAGAGTCGGACTGAGCCACCCGTGTGCCCCCATATATTAACTCTTAGTGTTTGCAACAACTATATGAGATGGATGTTCTTGCTATCCCATTTTACAGATGTTGAAATTAAAGGGCAAAGTGGATAAGGAATTCGGTCAATGCCACACACCAATTAAGTGGTAGAGCTTAGATTACACCTACGTGATAGCTTCAGAAACTGTGTTCTTTACCACTACGTTATTTTGCTTTCTAGATTGAGTTTCAAATCCTTTTATCCTCCAAATTTTTATAGCACCTCTTGTCTACCCAACTCATCTAGATTCCTTTGTCCTTTTCTTTCAGTACATTCCTTAACCTTTTTTGCCCCCTTCTCTTCCTGCCTTATTCCTCTCCCCAGAATACTATGACGTAACCATTAAAAACAACAACAAAAAACCTTTAATTTCTTCGTCTTTTGGAATACTTGTATTAAATTCTGTTGTCCTAGACATCCTTTCTGCATAGGGACGACCTTTTCTCTGCACATAACCTGATTTAGAAAGTTTCCATGTTTTTAACAGTCTTGTACCTGTTCATAAGGATTAGAAAGGATGCTATTTTGAATTACAGTGTAGTAAGATTTCTGACTCTACACCCATGGCCAGAACACTAGTGTCATATGTTTGAAACTAAGCAAAACCTCTTGAGTGTCTTGCCATAAATGTGCGTTAGAAATTTTTTCCGATGTAGCAAATAGTTTCTGTGGGTAAGAAGTAAATTTAAACCTGTATATCTTTAGAGTAGGAACATTTTCCATGTGAAGGTCCTTGCTGGCTCTCTTAAGAAAAAAGGTCCCTTGCCTCCCTCCCCCTTTTCTGTAGAGCTCTGTAGTACAGAGCTTTCAAGAATCTTAAAAACTTGAGTTTTGTATCTGCTAAGTCAGTCCATGAGATATTTGCAAATCCTGTAATCTTCCATTAGCTTTTATCCTAAAGATCCCCTTGCAGTTAGGCTTTTGGTCGACTGACTCAATGTTGCTAATTTATGTTTAATCCCAACTATGGTGTCAGTATGAATGTTTTTAGAAAAGTCTTGATAAATTTGAAGACAAAGTATATTTTTTATATACTCAGAATTTCTAGATATTACATGGAAGGTATTTCAGAATCTAGAAAAACTTATTGTCCCCACTTGCACAGGTGTCATATTCTACTTTGCTAGTTAAGAGTCAGAGCTTGGGTCATATCTGGCCCTGCAGTCGGTATTGGTACTACTGGGATAGTAAGTATGGTTCCCATTCAGTGTGCATAGTTTTATCTGCCTACCTCTTTAACTTCAGCACCCCTCCCCCTTTTCGCTTCCTGGGTTTTATCCACCTCTCCTTCCTTCCCTCCCTGCTATTTCCCATCTGTTTATTGTCCTACTCATCCTCAAGTCTGAAAAAATGTCCTGTCCTCCCTTTTTCCCTCCTTTTCCTCTCTGATTATTTTCATTCTTTCTCACTCTCTCTTTCTTCATGTGCTTTGAGATTATATATTTATTTATGGGATTTTTTTGGTTCAATTTTCCCTCACTAGGTTATAAACTCTATGAAGGCATGTATCTGCCTATTACTGTTAATTTTGTTTTACTATTTTATTTCCAGCGTCTGTTTAGCTTGATACATAACAGGTGGTGAATAAATGTATGTTAATGAATGAATGACGTGAACATGAAATATTGGAGATACAGAGAAGAAGAAAGCCACTCCTGGCACATTCAGTATTCAGGTCCTCCAACCCTCCTGTTTCTTGTAGAGCAAGTACAAATCATCCTGCTAAGGATAACCCTCAAGTCTCTCTTTAAAATGTAGAGGGTCATGTTTTTTTGTACCACCTTTCCCTTTCCCTCATTCATTTTGAGAAAGGTTGTTCTCAATTTTTGTGAAACTGTCAAGATATATAAACTACGGAGTATTCATATCCCGTCTCTAGGTATACATCTGCTTAGGGTTGAGCCAAAAATTGGCTCCTGTTTCAAGTATGGAGCTAGCACATATTTGGGAGCACTGGGTGTTCCAGCTAATTAGTTAGAGATTTAAATGTTTTCTTTTTAATGTACTGGTATTGTCTCAGGCTTTGGGAGATCACGGTGGCATATTTAAGTCAAAGGACTTAACAATTTTCATTAAAAGAGCCAGTGTCCATTTTGAAATGTAATAGCTCAGGCTCAAACCAAGAGTGTCAGCGTCTGAATGCTCATGCTCCCTGCCCACTGATCTCTTACCTCCTGCATCTCAGAGAACTTTTAAGGTGAAGATAGACAATTATTGTGAGATACGCGGTGTTTCCTGAAAGCTCTTGGCTTAGTGTCTCAGTTTCAAAAATTGTTTTCATAAGGACGTCAGACAGCTTTAAACTTGGTACGCTGGTAGTGGGATTAAAGTACCACAAACAGACTTTATTTCTTGGAAAACTTCCTTTCTTCTCATTTCTTTCTTTTGTTACTTTAAGCTTTCTAAATTGTCTTTGTTCTCTGAAGGTGCTTAGAAATTTCTTTCCTTAGTAAAAGAGTTAAATAAGATTTAGAAAATTCGCTGTTTAATAAATTTCTTGTAAACTATTCATGATAAAGATGTGTCAGTTAAAGTTTACAAATTACTTTTAAGATGCAAATTGCTAAGTGGTGGTGTTATGGGTTTGAGTTTCTTGGCCTTTCAAGATGTCATCCTTTTAGCCCTGTAGCTAAATATCAAGAGGCTACATGTTTAACCATAAAACATTAGCCTCTGCCAACATTACATCAACTCCACAAAACCTCATTGGCTAATTATCCCCTGGGACTAGGACATGGATTTGGCAGCTTGTGAAAGCTGCTTTTTCCAATTTCTCCCTTCCTGGCTGTGACATATCCCAAAGGAATGAAGTTGAGAAATAATCATCTTCTTTTGAAAGCTCTCAACCGCTCATTCCCACAGTGGTTCTCATGGTCAGGAATAGAAGATCCCTTCTTCCACTTGAGGACTCCTTATAGCTGATGATGTATTCTTTAAGTAGTGACCATGGTACCTTGCATGAGCTGTGGAAGGGTGATGGCAGGGAGCCTCATGTTCCTTGAGGTATATTTCTGGGTGGTTGTCTACAAGGATCCTAGTACTTTTGTTAGGATCCTCTTATATTACCAAAATTAAGGAAGCTGGAAGTCTGGGATTGGGAACCATATGTGGTCATCATCTGTGTCATTTGATACATGGTATAAAGAATTAGTATAAATGTTTAACGTCTCCTTATATGAACATCCGTAAAATAACTTTCTTGAGGGCAACCTTGAATAGTAAAAAGAACCATATGACCTTAAGCAATCCTCTTAGTGTCTTTTAGCCTCGCTAAAAAAAAAAAAAAAAAAATTTTTTAAAGAGAAAGAACATGAGCAGGGGAGAGGGAGGGGGAGAGAGAGAGAGAAAGAGAGAGAGAATCTTAAGCAGGCTCTATGCTCAGCCCAATGCGGGGCTCGATCCCACAACTCTGGGATCTTGAGCTGAAATCAAGAGTTGGATGCTCAAGCAACTGAGCCACCCAGGTGCCCCTAGTCTCATTTTTTTATTGTTAAAGTAAAGATGTGGTGCCTGCCTTATCTTCCTCAGAAGGTGTCGTAAAGGATGGAATGACATAACACATGAACAATTTCACCAAGATCACCAACTGTTCTAGTCACCCTATGCAGTGGGCCCATTTTAGGCCTCCTCTTACCTGACCTTCTTTACTGTTTGACCCTATTTGATGCTCTTTCCTCATTCTATGCTCAGAGTTCTCTATGTAATCTTGGTTAACCTAAGCATAAAATACATTTTTGGGAAGAGTATTATATAGCGCACAGCCTTAAGGAGAGCTGGACAACAAAGGTCACAAAATGAGCAGAAATTGAGTGAGGAGCACATAGAGAAGAACATGTCACATGACCAGTCTGCTGAGGACTGGCACTGCTCACTGGTCCTTCTGCGCTATTGCTGCTGGCCTGGTCTCCCACGAACACTTGATGCTCCTGGCACTGCCACCAGTAGACACTTGCCACAGTGCCATGAATAATTTCTGGCTGTGTTTTCGATCTTTGTGTCATTCCCCCAATCTTCAGAGTTCTAAATGGGAGGATCTGTTGGCTGACTTGGGTTATGTTTTGTGAGCTAGAGGCCAGGATGCTGAGAGGGACTGTCTGTTCCTCTTCTGCTTCTGTACTAGGTAGAGGGGCCTGTCTTCCCCTATCTTGGAATTTCCCCCAAATAGGGAAGGTATTCAGACCCAGGGCAGCTGAACTACAGATCCCATTCTCTCTAGCTTGCCTTCTGCCTCTCTGTACACTATTCAGTCTCTTTGCAGTCTTTTCTTCTTCGTGTCCCTTAATGTAGTTCCCAGGATTAGTCCTTGACCCCTTTTTCTCCTAAGTCTGCACATTCTCCCCAGCAATCTCATCCCAAGCTGTGGCCTCAACTACCACTATTCCAGATGTCTGCATTTGTACTTCTATCCCCAGCTTACTTCCTGGGCTCTGGGTTCATTTAATCCACTCATTCTTCCCACCTGGACATTTGGGTGACTCACATGAACTTCAGGCTTTTACATACTTAAAGATGATGTCACCATTCCCCACGACTACCCCTGCATCTCCTAACTTGGTACCAGTTGCCTAATCAGAAGATTAGGAGTCCTTCTCAATTCCTCTTTTCCTATATTCCTTGCATCTGTTTGGTCTCTGAGTTCTAAGATGCTGGTTCTGCTTTCACTGTTCCTATTTTGTCTCACTGCCTTCAGTCAGACTCTTATTTCTCACTGTGGTTTCATAGCCTTCTGATTGGTCTCCCTGCCTATAGCATGACTGTTCTCTAATCTGTCCTTCATACAGCCCCCAACATGCTTTTTCTAACAATCACTTCTAATCATTTTATTTTTCTCAGAATTCTTCCATTTTTTGTGGGGTAAAATTTTAAACTATTACATTTGTGTTTGGCCTTTGACTAATTATTCAGTCATCTCCTGTCACTTCCAACTTTAAAGTCTCCAGCAATGCTGAGCTGCTTTTAGTTTTCCAGAACATTCTGTGCTCTTTTAATTTTCTCTTCCTTTGCATATAATCTTCTCTGTGACTTGACCATTCATCTCTCTGTTTGCCAGCCTACCAACATCCACTTGTCTTTCAGGTCCCAGCAAGGGCTGCCTCTTCTGAGATGCATGTGGTCTCTGATTCCAGACAGGCTTGGGTGCTCCTTATCCTGTGCTCTCCCTGTACTTGGTACAAACCACCAGAGTGATTATTTTATTACATAATTATTCCTGGCAGGTCTCATCATTAGAAATAATCATTTAATAATTAATTCTGTACCCCCCCTCCCCCCCAGGCCAGTTCCTGGCGCACAGCAGGCACGTAACAGTTGTTATTTCAGAACTAAGTGAGTGAAGGCACTTTGAGAAGGAGAGCACTGTACAGATGTTCATAATATTCTCATTACTGGTATCTCCTTGTGAGGATTAGACCCTTTTAACTCTAAAGTTCTATTGTCTATAAAGCAGTTCTGGGGGGAGGAGTTCTGATTTTTTCATTCTTTTATCTATCTGCAGGTGGCCAAAGGTCCAAGAGCCCTGCTAACCCCTCAGATGAGCTTGCTTTCTCTATGATCAGGCTTATACTCTTTCCCCAAGAGGTTAAGTGTTCTTTCCTTTAGTTTTCCCCACCTGTTACCTAATACACATTTGAATCCTGAATAATGACTTGTTTCATGTATGACTCCCATTTCCTTACCCCACAACCACCGATTCCATCACTGCTTCAGCTGCTCTAGTTATCAAAGATCATACAGTGATTGGAGACATACCCATTATTGATATTCCAGAGATTCTCTGGAGAGCCTAGAGGTTTATCTGCCAACCTGACTGGACTGCTGGTGCTGCAGTTGCCTTTTCTCCCACCCCAGTTCTGTGCCAGTTCTGTGCTCCTACTGGGGGCCTTTGCAGAGCAAACAGTATGTAGTTTAACTTATACTTATTTTTTTTAGGACTTGGCCGCTCTCTCTTGATTTACTGCACTGGGAAGAATAAGTTCTGATTTTTTTTTCTTGTTCCTCCCTCTGAGGGAGCCTGCGTCATTGAGAAATGTTTAACCTCATGGCCTTGACTGGGGCTGGAAACTTGCCTAAGGGAACTTGAAGCTGGCAGTGTTTTTACTCAGATTCCCCCTTATGGGGAGGGGGATTTCAGCAGGGCCTGCCAAAGGAGGAAGATGTTGGGAAATTTTTTAGTAGCAAAGCTGTTGTTATTAGGTTATTGAAAGTATTTGAAGAGTTTTCTGGAGATAAGCTCAGGCATTTTGAAATCCCTCTGGGAGAAAGCTGTAGCTTCTACCAGGTATAAACAAAAATTCAGGCTGAGAAACTTAGCTTTTCAGTTGTGGATACATTGTTACAAGAAAATTTCGACCACTTGGATGAGAAAGAGAAGCAAACCAGAAAGAATTTTAGGAGTTTAGAAACACTTAGGAAAAATAGCTGTAGGCCGAGGCAAATCTCTGTGGACTATGGGAAGAATTTGGCTTTTTATCAATTCTGGATCATCCTAAAAGTAGATCATCACAGGGGTTTTCTTTGGCAACTCTCTCTTTCAAAGTCTTATTGATGTTGCCACCGTATTCTGTTTACAAAAGCATTTTGTTGAGACAAACAAGGTATTTGCCTAGTAAGAGTTAGAATAGTTGATCTTTTGTGTCCAATGATCTCCCTATTAGGAGAAGGTGTGAACCAGCAAATGTTTAGAATATGACTACCTCTGCTTATTTTTATCTTTGTGTCACAGATGAGGAAAAGTTATACAGCCATTTGCCAGTATGGAATGATGAGCTGAGCAGGCTCTGGGCCCTGACAGGAGGAGAATTGTATAGTGAGACCATTTGCAGTGGCTCTGCCACTTCCTGGAAAATTGGAAACCACTACACAGTGCTAACAGGAACTATACAGGCGTTCCTGGCCACTCTGAACAATAGCTAGACTCAGCCAGCAGATTGTCTTTCTCTGCAGTGGCTCTGCCGTTAGCATGGATGACTGAGGCTTCATAATACGTGTGGCTAATGTGAGACTTCTCCTTTAATCAGCAAGTGTTTATTAATTATTGACTATATACTTAACACTCCGATAGGTACCCTGGGGAGTTCCTAAGAAGTAGAAGGAGAGATTCTGAAACTCAGGAAATTTATATTCTTGTTGGAGGTACAGGGGTTACAGGGGATTATAAGATCCTAAAAGAGATAAGTGAGGTCAGGAAAACTTCACAGTGGAGGTAAGTTGAGAGCTGAGCCTTAGAGAAAAAGTGCCATGTGGGAAGGCAAGAGGAGTCAGAGGAGGGGAGGGTTAGTCAGATAGTATTCAGATAGGAAGAACATTCTAAGGCAGGATCTGGAAACTAGACTAGATGTGGTATGTGAAGAAGGGTAAAGTTTTCACCTGATTATAATAGGAGATACAGGGTAGTTGCAAGAGAAGATTGGGTTGAATAGGTAATGAGCTGGATTATTGAGGACTCTGAATGTTAAATCGGAGAGTTTGTCCTTTACCAGATAGTGGGGAGTCATTTTAAGCTCCCGAGTAATTATTTATCAACCTATTTCTTACAATAATTATTTCTTAAATTGGATTTTTATTGCGATAATTGTAGATTTATAGGAAGTTTTAAGAAATAATCCAGAGTAATCCTTTATACACAGCATTTTAAATGCACAGTTTGTGAAAGTCACTTCCAAGGTCTCAACAATGTATAAGATAACCTACTTTTCACAAGCATATGGAAAAATGATACCTGTATGCACCCTTTTTAATAGATATATAAAAAAATATGAAGCATAAAACATGTGCCATAAGGGCATTGTTTCTCTAACAGTGAATAAATTTTGAAGGGGGATTAGGAAAGGCTACATGGTGCTACTGCCTTGTGAAATTATTCACTCAGCCCCTCATGTGTCCCAGGGCCTGGGCCATGTGCTGGGGGTATAGTGGTACACAAGATAGACATGGTCTGTGCCCTTGTGCAACCTGAAACTTAGTGGTGAAAACAGATAAGTAACTATAATAAAATCGAATGGAGGTTATAATGGGAAATTCAGAATGCCAGGGGAGAACAGGGCAGGGTGATCCAACAATGCCAGCGAACATCACAGAAAGGCCTCGCAAAGGAAGGAGTGTTTAAGCTGTGAGCCGAAGGCTGTTCCAGTAGAGTGTGATGTGGAGGCCTGGAGGTGTGAAGTGAGGTAGTGCACTCACAGAACTGAGGGGCTCTGGTTGCAGTTGGTATAGAGAACATAGTGTAATGGACGTGAGCGAAGACTCCAGAGCTTGGCCATTTGAGCCTGCGTCCTGGCCTTACCACTTACTAGTTGTCCTTGGACACTTACCTCTCTATGCCTCAGTTTCTGCATCTGAAAACAGACATAACAGTAATTCCTACTTCAGTTTAGGAGTAAATGATTTAGGACATATAATGCCCTTAGATTAGTGCCTGGCACGCAGCAAATGCTCAGTACACGTTAGCTGTTACTGCTGCTTCCGTGACTGAAACAATTGGAGAAGATGAATGGTGAGAACATAACTTTGAGATTCAGGGGAGCCTTAAGAGCCATGTTAGGAGTTTGGACTTTATCGTAAGAGCAACGGGAGGTCATCAAAGGGTTTGGAGTAGAGGCGTGACCTTAGATTTACCATTGAGAGAGATGATTGTGGTTTTAGTGTAGAAGATTGAAGAAGGCTAAGAAAGGTGGTGGGGAGACCAGATAAGAGGCAGTTGCAGAAGTCCAGATGAGAGGTGGCAGTCGTGAGGAAATGGTTAGTTTGGAAGGACATATGTTCATCCAGTCATTGAACAGCTAGTTACTGAATGCACTGGGCACCGGGTGGACTTCTCAGCTTCGGGTTGTGAGGGAAGCCAGTGAAAACAAGCACATGTGTAACGTATTATTAGGAATGATAAGTGCTGTTAGGAAAAATAAAGCAGGAGGGGCGCCTGGCTGGTTCAGTTGGTGGAGTGTGCGATTTTTGATCTCAGGGTTGTAGGTTTGAGCCCCATGTTGGGTGTAGAGACTACTTAAAAATAAAATCTTTTTTTTTTTTTTTTAAAGAAAAAGTAAAAGAAAGCAGGGAAGAGAGATGGATGATGAGAGTCTGTAGGTAATTTAGAAAGGATGGTCAGGGAAGACCTTTCCGAGAAAGAGACATTTGAGCAGAGACCTGAAGGAAGTGGAAGGAGTGAGCCATGCTCTTGTTTTTGTATGTGTGTGTGGGGTGTGGGGGAAGACTTGTGCAGACACAGCTGTGATCACGCTTAGCATATTCAAGGACTAGTAAGGACGGTGGGGGAGTGGATATGAGTGAGGAACATAAGTCCCACAGGACAGAGATCCTATTTGCCTAGAATTGCTTTGAGCAGTACCTGGCATGTAGTGGATGCTAAGTGAATACTTAGATATTAAGTAGATGGTCAGATAGATAGACGGAATTCAGAATGAATGAACAAATAAATAATTCATTCTTCCAAACAAGCCTGGAATCTTGGAGGAGGAAAGAAAGTTATGGGTAAGCTTCCTAACTATTGTCTGTCTTTCTTATTTTTTCTTTAAAAAAAAAATTTTTTTTTAACGTTTATTTATTTTTGAGACAGAGAGAGACAGAGCATGAACGGGGGAGGGGCAGAGAGAGAGGGAGACACAGAATCGGAAGCAGGCTCCAGGCTCTGAGCCATCAGCCCAGAGCCCGACATGGAGCTCGAACTCACGGACTGAGAGATCGTGACCTGAGTTGAAGTCGGACGCCTAACCGACTGAGCCACCCAGGCGCCCCTGTCTGTCTTTCTTATGAAAGGATAAGAGAATAGCCTCTGGAGAAGAGAATAGACTCTGGAGCTACACTGTTAGGTTCAAACTCTGGCTATGCCATCTGCCAGATCTGTGACCTTAGGCAAGTTACTTATCTTCTCGATGCCTCAGTTTCTTCATCTGAAAAATGGAAACAACAGTAGTGCTCACCTCATGGGATCTCTGGAGGGTTTCTCAGCCTGAGTGCTATCGACATTTGGGGTCATGTTGTGGGGGGCTCTCCTGTGCGTTGTAGGGTATTTAGCAAAATACCTGCCTGCTGCCTACTAGATACCAGTAGCCACCTTCCAGTTGTGACGCAGAAATGTCTCCAGATATTGCCATATGTTTCCTTGGGGCAAAATTGCCCTGGGTTAAGAACCACTAGGTTTTGTCAGGATTAAGGGAGTTGAAATGTGTAAAGCACATACAACAGTACCTGGCACGTGTACTATTGTTAAGATTAGCATAGTGGCTTCTAGGGAAAAGTGTTTCTCCTAGCAGAAGCTGAGGACAATTTAGTCTCCCATTTGATTAAGTAAATAATAGAAACTTAAAAATAAAGCATAGTTCCTGATGGAGTATGAAAAAATGCTTTTGTTTGTTCCCAGTAAAATTTATTTCTGCACGCTGCCACTTTCTGTGGATGGAATGCCTTCTGATGTATCTCAACCAGAAGTTTCTTTAAAGCGGAGAAACACTAGTAATAGTTTTTTGTACAGTAACTGGGATTTGGGGACTCATTTCTGTAAGAGTGTGATTTCTACAATTAGAGTATGCTTCTCTGGGTGCAGGTAGGTTTCAACAGGTGCTAGTGGAGACCAACATCTATCCTAGTCAGAACTCACCAACCATAGTAAGCATGATCAGTATTCTTGTATTTGGCCATTAAGGAATTGAAATAATAGTGTACTCAACAGTGTTTCATGGTTATATTTTATAAAGTAAATTTTTGTTGTGTATCCTCTGTGCTCGCTGGGAGCTAGTGCAGTGGGTTAGGTGTTTGCTAATAGTGCTTCCTGGTGTGGGTCTTAAGTCTGCTTAAGCTGTGAAGGTGGTGCTGAATGGGGGAGGGTCATTAATTTTAGAGACATGGTATAGAAAAAGATCAGCTGACAAATGTAGCAATCAAAATGAGATCATTGGATAAATTCTTTAAAGTCATAATTCATCACTGTCCATTTAGGGGATTATTATTATTTTAAAAATTTACGTAAATCTTCATACCTAAATCTACATGTAAACATAATTTTACATAAATGCATAAATCTGAAAATGTATATTGTTTTTTCTTTTTACTTTTTTTTTTTTTTAATGTTTATTTGTTTTTGAGAGAGAGAGTGCAAGCAGGGGAGGAGCAAAGCGAGAGGGAGACACAGAATCCGAAGCAGGCTCCAGGCTCTGAGCTGTTAGCACAGAGCCAGATGCAGGGCTTGAACCCATGGGCTGGGTGATCATGACCGGAGCCGAAGTCAGACGCTTAACCAGCTGTTGCCACCCAGGCATCCCTTTTTCTTTCTTTCTTTCTTTCTTTCTTTCTTTCTTTCTTTCTTTCTTTCTTTCTTTCTTTCTTTCTTTCTCTCTTTCTCTCTTTCTTTATTTCTTTCTTCCTCTCTTCCTCCCTCCCTCCCTCCCTTCCTTTCTTTCTAAGTTTATTTATTGAGAGAGAGAGAGAATGCATGTGTGTGCGTGTGCGGGGGAGGGGCAGAAAGAATCCCAAGCAGTGACTCTGTCTCCTAAACCGTGAGTTCATGACCTGAGCTGAAATCAAGAGTCAGACGCATAACCGACTGAGCCACGCAGGTGCCCCATCCTTATTTTTTAAGAACAGACTTTTTGCTTAGTATTCCCTCCCCTTCTTTTTCATCATTACCCTCACACTGGGGAGTCTTTACCCCCAAACCATGTAAACAACCCAGTGTATAACCTTCCATATTTTTCTCTGCACAGACATATTCCTATACAGATCCTTGTGCACATGCAGTGTTTTTTTTTCTTTTTTGCTATTAACTTGCCTTTAAATGAAATCACATGCTTTTTTTTTTTTTTTTACCTTTTGTAATTCTCACTCAACAATACTTAATAGAATCCCACATCATCTAATTCTTTTTAATGACCATATATTAGCTATGGATTTTATATTCACTTTACTTCTTTCCTTTTTTGCCATTAGGAAAAATGCTTCAATAAACATTCTTTTTATATATGTTTTAAGAATGTAGTTCTGTGGTGCATATTCTTAGGCATGGAACTGATTAGTTAGGGAGAATATGTATTTTCAAGTTCAATAGATGGCATAGCCAGATTGCTTTTTAAAAGACTGTAACACTTCACATTTCCACCAGCCATGTTCGAGACCACCATTTCCCCCATCTCTCAGCTAGACATAGGTATTATAAATTCTTTGGTCTAATGGTAGGAAGTGGTAGCTCACTGTCAACTTTAAACTAAATCAGAACTTTAGTTAGTATTCTTAACAAGTTTGCTGAATAAGCCATATGAAAGCCTAGCCTCTCTGGACACTGTAGCCACATCTTGAAATGCTGGAGAGACATGGATTGTAAGGGATCAGGGACAAATACAGCAGTTTGTTAACAGTGAAAAGCTGGCATTCAGATTTTAAGGCATCTATTAATCTGAAAATGTTGCATAAAACTGAGTTTTGCTGAGAAATATGTCTTTGCAGCTGTGCAAAATCTTTTTCCTGAGATCCTTGGTAAATTACCATGTAGTAGAGATCACTTTTCTGGAGAAGTTTATCACAGTGGTAAAGCAGATCACATTCAAGAAGGGATTTTATTTTATGTACCAAGTTTAACCAGAGAATTGATGCTGTAATGCGTGCTTTAATGTAACACAATTTATATTATGAATAATTTTTCTTAACCTTATAATTTTAACAGTAATGATAGCTGCCCTGTATTGACTGTATTCCTTGTAGTAGATACTTTAAACAGTTATCTCATTTAACTCTTAACAGCAGTCCTTCAAGTGAAGTAAAATTTTACTCTTGAGAGAAACTGGAACCTAGTCATAAGTGCTGGAGGAAGGGGTTGCACCTTTGACTTCAGAGCACCTGACTGTTAATGCCATTCAGTCTCTTGATTAGATGTAGTATGAACGAGCTTGGATAAGACTCCTGGATAATTTTTAAGTTTTGTTTAACATAAATACGGACCACCACAGTCTAGCCATCATCAGTACCAGGGACTAATTTGAGTAAGATCTTTTTCCAAATCCCTTTCCCTGGGATCTGACGATGATAGTAAATAATAGTACTAAGTGTTCGATAATTGTTTATGCGTTCGTTGAAAAATAGTGGACTGGAAGCTGTGTGTATTTGATAATGTTTGTTGAGTATCCATTGGGTAGAGCCCTATTTTCTTTTTTGGCAAAATTTTGTGGCAAAATAAAAAGACATTAATCCTTTTCTTCAAAGAGCTTAGCATTTAGTTGGAGATAGATGTAGTCATGCTACAAAATCGGAGAAAATTATATGCTGAAAGTATAGCAGGTGGAGTGAGTAGAGTTTTTTGAGGTTAATTAGGGAAAGTTTCTTGGAAAAGGTAAGTTTTGAGCCAGGGCTTTAAGATGATGGATGTGAACAGGTGGCAGATCTGTTTCTTAAAAGATAGTAGACTCAGAGAGTCAGTTCCGAGTTGTAGTGTTTCATAATTTTAAAAAGAGTGGAGTGTCCCTTATTATTATGCATCTTGAGATTCTGAACTGAAGATTCTGTTTGACCACATTCTTTCTAAGCGTTTACTTATTTAAGTGACTGCTTTGCTCTGCTTCCCCTTGTCATTTTGATTGCTTAAATTTGTGGGGATGAAGTTTAAATATAAGGTCTGGATTCAGAAAATAATTTTTGGCTCTCTATTGTTTTTTGATTTTTCATAAAAATATAAGAGTTAAAGATAATTTTTATTCTTCCTCACCATTCACCTAGTTTTATTAATCAGGGAAGTTGCTGTTTCCTGACAGTAAGGTGATGTATTGGTATGTTCAGAGCCATGGCCTGAATACAGACCAGATGTAGCATTTGTCTTGAGATTATCTGAGAATTTTAGACCTCAGAAATTTGAGAAATCTAAGTGAGTTTTTTTCTTTTTAATTTTTTTTTTAATGTTTATTATTGAGAGACAGAGAGAGACAGAGCATGAGCATGGGAGGGCCAGAGAGAGGGAGAGACAGAATCTGATGCAGGTTCCAGGCTCTGAGCTGTAAGCACAGAGCCTGATGCGGGGCTCGAACCCATGAACCGTGAGATCATGACCTGAGCCAAAGTCGGACACTTAACCGGCTAAGCCACCCAGGCACCCCTAAGTGAATTTTTAAAAATTACGAAGCAAGTGGTAGTCATGTTTTAACTTTTAAAATTAATTTTCGTTTATAAAACAATATATATGTTTTCTTAAAATAATGAACTTTTATGAAGAAGGCTCATTATCCCCAGTCCAACTTTGAGTTCTTAACTTCACAGTTTACATTTAAAACTATGAAATTATTTTCATCACAGTTTCGCTGAATCTTTTTTTTTTTTTAAGTTTATTTATTTTGAGAGAGAGAGCGTGAACAGGGGAGGGAGAGAGGGAGAGGGAGAGAGAGAATCCCTTGCAGGATTCCTTGCTGTCACCACAGAGCCTGACGCAGGGCTCCATCCCATGAACCGTGAGATCATGACCTGAGCCAAAATCAGGAGTCGGCCGCTTAACCAACTGCCGTCAAGTGCCCCTAAATTTCACTGAATCTTTGTAGTGGGCCTGTGTGGCCTTATATAGTTTATTTTTTAAAGGTATCCTGGGAAGTGTTGATGCCTTCTTTGTAATACAGTCTTGATAAAAAAAATTTTTTGTTCAATAGTATCAGTCTCAAGATGTGTGATGAAGGACAGCACTCTTTAAAATTATGAAGCATTTCAAGGTGCCTGGATGGCTCGGTTGGTTAAGCATCCGACTTCAGTTCAGGTCATGATCCCCACATGAGGCTCTCTTCTGTCAGTGCAGAGTCTGCCTCAAATCCTCTGTCCCTCTCTCTCCCTGCCCCTCCTCCGCTCTCTCCATCTCTCTCAAAAATAAAAATAAACATTTAAAAAACTAAATAAATAAAATAAGATTATGAAGCCTTCCAAAGGAACTGACTCTGTGAGTATAGTACCTTTTAGGGATCTCAATAAACTCACTATCTATTTTATTTAAAAAAATTTTTTTGATGTTTATTTATTTTTGAGAGAGGGAGAGAGTGTGCACAAGCAGGGGAGGAGGGAGACATAGAATCCAAAGCAGGCTCCAGGCTCCGAGCTGTCAGCACAGAGCCCAACACGGGGCTCGAACCCACGAACTGGGAGATCATGACCTGAGCTGAAGTCGAACGCTTAACCGACAGAGCCACCCAGGCTCCCCAATAAACTCACTATCTTAAAGGGCCGAAAGTTATTTCAGATTCCCAGATTGCAAACACTGTGTGGTTAAGTGACGCTCCTATTTGTACTATTCTCAGACTGGAGCTTCTGTGTATTATGTCAACTAGAAGATTGATGTGTGTGAAGCAAAATGTGTAACCCTGGTGAGTGAGTGACTGCCGGGCAGCCTGGTTTCTAGGGAAAACGTCAGGAGAGGCAGAGAAGTTAGCATGCAGTAAGGACTCCTGCAGAGGAGATGAGTGAGGGATGATGGACCTGGGCTAGAAGGGTTGCAGCAGCGTTCAGCTTTGAAAGGCGTGAAGAAATCAAAGACCACAAAGAAATGAGAAAGAACCAACAGGAGTGTAGTTTGACCCAGTCTTGATAGTTTTCCCCCCAAACTGTGCACTTCGAATTTTGTTCATTCTAAGTTCACTATGTCAAGAGCTTGTTTGTCTGGCGACACCTGGATCATTGAAACAGAGCGAATGGTAGTATGTTCTGGGCCTATCACAAGCAGTTATGGCAGAGCACTGATGGACGGATTTCTAGCATAATTAGCTCAGCTCTCCTGCACCTGAGAGGAAGAACCTGTCTTTGTGGTTTCTTTAAGCTCTTCTTGCCAGTACATAGTACATCCTGGAGACCTGTAAGAGTGGAGCATAGCCGGGTGCTTAGGTGGTCCAGAAGCTGGGTGCCTGGGTGGTTCTGTCGCTTGGGCATTTGTCTGACTCTTGATTTCAGCTCAGGTTGTGATCTCATGGTTCTGGCTCTGCGCTGACGGTGCAGAGTCTGCTTAGGATTCTCTCTTTCAAAATAAGTTAATTAATTAATTAATTAATTAATTACAAAGTTACCCAAAAAAGCTTCACTAGCTGCCACCTTCCATTGTGGCCTAATGACAGGAGGGAGAGTGGAGGGGAGCATCAGGAAGATGTCCTGTGTAGGATTAGGTAGGCAGAAAGATCCTGGGGTTCCCTGATAGCTTGAGAATTCTCTACAGAGACTAATCTTTATAAAGGAGATTGTAAGCCAGTAATAAGACAAAAGGATATAAAAGTATGGTGTTCTTTACGTATAAGCATAGACTTACATATTAAAAAAACGTATACTTGAATGAAAGGTTGTATTTGAGGGGCGCCTAGGTGGCTCAGTCGGTTAAGCATCTGACTTCGGCTCAGGTCATGATCTCACGGTTTGTGGGTTCCAGCCCTGCGATGGGCTCTGTGCTGACAGCTCAAAGCCTGGAGTCTGCTTCAGATTCTGTGTCTCCTTCTCTCTCTTCACCTCCCCTGCTCGTTCTCTGTCTCTCTGTCTCTCAAAAATTTTTTAAAAAAACAAGAAAAGGGGCTCCTGGGTGGCTCAGTCAGTTAAGCGGCTGACTTCGGCTCAGGTCATGATCTCGCGGTCCGTGAGTTCGAGCCCCGCGTCGGGCTCTGTGCTGACAGCTCAGAGCCTGGAGCCTGTTTCGGATTCTGTGTCTCCCCCTCTCTCTGACCCTCCCCCGTTCATGCTCTGTCTCTCTCTGTCTCAAAAATAAATAAACGTTAAAAAAAATTTAAAAAAAAAACAAGAAAAAAAGAAAAGTTGTACTTGAAAATCTTGTCGGTTCTCCTCTGCTTCTTAAATTCTTCTGTTTGGACTGAAGTATCACTGCTTGGTTTTATTGCAAAAGAAACTGTATGGCGGGTGGCAGGGGGGGAGCAGTTTAAATAGAATCATTTTGGCCCTTAAGCTCTAGTGTCATAGAAAAGACATTTTCTTAATGTGTGGTATGTTCTGCTTTTAAAATCTTTAATTGACCACTAGAGCGTTTGAAGTCATTTGTAAGAGATAAACATTTTAAAAAGATGGTTGAAAAAAAAAATGAAAAAGATGGTTGAAGCATATTTGAGTATGTGATTATAGGGAAGCAGCAGTTCCCCCCCACCCTTGAGAGACATTAATTGCTGTTCGTCTTTTTTCCTGGAAGACATGATTACTAAAAGGTGCAGCCAGTGAGAAAACTCTCCTTCCATCTTGGTTTTTCTGTTTCAGAAAGTCTGCTTGCAGTAAACCACTGGTCTGCAGTGTGTTGTGACCCCTCTGCTCCACTTTTGTGCTCAGACTGCTTATCGGTTCTCTGCGTTGTCTTGGTTCGTTAGATGACTCAGTGTCAGAGTCAGAATGAGGAATCCCAGAAGAGATTGTGACTGGCTCCCTATTTTGGGTGATGGTTTTTATTTAATTTACTAGGTCATGTAATATAGGCAGATATTAACAGTTTGACAAATCCTTCAGGAATGTTAGTTCCAAGCATGACATCTTTATGAGAAAACAGTTGTAATTCACTAAAATGTAAATTTAGTAATGTTAAATAGATCTTTATACCTTACTCCCCCTGTTTTATATCCCGTGAGTGTATTTGTCTATATAGTGGGAGGTCTTGAGCTGTCCTAAGCTGGAAAATTAAAACGAATAAAAGGAACCATTTCTTGAACGTTTTCCGGATAGCTGACGTACTCAGTATTGCTTGTTTCATAAAATTTATCTTAAACCAAATGTATTTGGTTACGTTATCCCCATTTTCAGGTAAGGTGAGAGCTCCGTGAGGTTGTGTGACTTATCCAAAGCCAAACTGGTGACCGGTGGTAAGAGCAAAAATTTATACAAAGATCTGTCTGGTTCCAAGTCACAGTTCCCAGCCACTGTGTCCCATTGCCTCTGTGGCTTCTGAGAGGTGGAAGATCCCAATAAGTCTTGGGCAGAAGAAAAAGTGAATCTGATTCTTTTGCTTGCTTTGGTTGTTCCTTTGTTTACTGTCTGTGTCTCCCTTTTTCCCCAGCACCTAGCATATGCATAACACACACAATAACTATTTGCTGACTAAACGATGATGTATGATTAGCCACGTAGTATATGAAAGTGAACTGACATTTTTGTTTGTAAAGTTTTTCTCAGTATATGCTGTATTTATAAGTATAATAAAGTACGCCTTAGACTAACATTTACCGGATTTATTTGTGGCATATATAATTTGAGTAAGAATAAAACATTTATAGGGGAGCCTGGGTAGCTCAGTGGGTTGAGTGTCCTACTCTTTTTTTTTTTTTTTTAATTTTTTTTTAACGTTTTTATTTATTTTTGAGACAGAGAGAGACAGAGCATGAACGGGGGAGGGGCAGAGAGAGAGGGAGACACAGAATCGGAAGCAGGCTCCAGGCTCTGAGCCATCAACCCAGAGCCCGACGCGGGGCTCGAACTCGCGGACCGCGAGATCGTGACCTGAGCCGAAGTCGGACGCTTAACCGACTGAGCCACCTAGGCGCCCCATTGAGCGTCCTACTCTTGATTTCAGCTCAGGTCATGATCCCAGGGGTGTGTGATCGAGCCCCATGTTGGGCTAAGCGTGGAACCTACTTAACATTTCTCTCTCTCTCTCTCTCTCTCTCTCTCTCCCCCTCCCTCCTTCCCTTTCTCCCTCTCTCTCCCCCCCTCCCCCCCCCCCACCCCCTGCCTTCCTCCCCAGCTTGTGCATTGTACATTCTCTCTCTTAAAAGAGAGAGAGAATAAAACATTTCCAGTCCCATATGATTTCTGGAGATTATCAACAGTCTGACTGCCCATTTCCTTCTTCCTAACCAACCTCCCTACTGCTGGTGTTGGCCCTCTTTCTTTCCATACTGTGTCAAAATGCCCTTTCTCTATTTCCTTTTCTGTCCATCCTCTATTCCCCAAGAAATTGTTATTTTCACACCTTTTGCTTTTGTACATGCCTCTCCCTTTGGTTGCACTTTCTTTCCCCATCTTTAGTTTGACTTTTTTTTTTTTTAATGTTTTTTTATTTACTTTTGAGAGAGAGCACGAGCAGAGGAGGGACTGAAAGAGAGGCAGACAGAAGATCTGAAGTGGGCTCTGTGCTGAGAGCAGTGAGCCCATTGCTGGGTTCAGACTCACAAACTGTGAGATGGTGACCTGAGCTGAAGTTGGACGCTCAACTGACTGAGCCATCCAGGGGCCCTATCTTTGAAAAAAAAATTTTTTAATGTTTAAATATTTTTGAGAGGCAGGGGAAGACAGAGGATCTGAATTAGGCCCTGTGCTGACAGCAGGGGGCCTGATGCGGGGCTCAAACCTATGAACCAGAGAGAGACCATGACTTGACCGAAGTCAGACACTCAACCGACTGAGCCACACAGGCCTCCTGACTTTTTTTTTTTTTTTTTTTTTAAATCATTCAGGTCTCAGGTCAGGTCTTCTCTAACTCCTCCAAATTCAGCTAGGTCTTCTTTTTGAGTTCCCATCAGAGCACTTATTATGCTGACGGATTGTATAATTGGGTACGAGTCTGTGTCTGTTTATGAGCCTGTATTATAAATTCCATGAAGGCAGGGACTTAGGCATTTCATCTGTCTGTATCACAGTGCCTGGCACATGGTAGGCAGGCAGTAAATATGGAAAGAAAAATGAAACAAAATAGAGGGTGTAACTTTCCTAGTCCCACCATAAATCTTAGAGAACCACTCCTTTTTAGAGATGAAGGTGACACCCTGAGGTTATGCAGCTAAGTAATTAACACAGCTGAAAAACAGAACTCCTGAGTCCCAGCCTAGTGTTCTTTCTATCACTTTAAGAAAATGTTTTTTTGAGAAAAAAAAAAAGATTTTTTTGCTTATTATAAAGGTGTTTGTTTAATGTAGAATATTTGGAAGATACAGATACACAGAAGGGAGAAAAAGGAAAAATACAATCAGCCTATTCCCACCACCCAGATAGCAACCATCCTTCCAGCCTCTTCTGTGCACAGTGATATGTTTATGTTTGCACTATATCATGGAGTGATGACGACAGCTTGCATTGACTCAATGCTTGCAGGATAGGCACTGTTCTAAGTGCTTTACATGTGTTCAACTCATTTATTATAGCAACGCTACGACGTAAATACTATTGTCTCCACTTTTCAGATGAGGAAATGGAGGCACAGACGTGATAAGTATCTCAAGGTCACTCAGCTATGAAGTGTTAGAGCCAAGATTTAAACCCTGGCTATCTAGCTTTAGAGCCTATAATTCATTCCGTTCCATTCTGCCTCTATGCGTGGTGTTTTGTAATCTGCTTTCTTTTAAAAATTGAGATCAGTTGATAGACAGTCATCATTCTTCTGGGTACAGTTCAGTGAGTTTTGATAAAAAGCAAAACCACCACCATAATCGAGATACATGGAGTATTTCCATCAAGAAGTTCCATTGTGCCTCTTTGTAAACCATCTCCTTCCCCATTCTCCATGCCTGGCAACCACAGATTTTATTTTTTGCCCTCATAGTTTTGTTTTTTCCTGAATTTCATATAAACGCAGTCATTCCATATTGGTGGTATTTGTATTGTGACATTGGCCCAATTATAATCTTCACATGGTCTTGTTGGGGGAAAAGGCGTTGCTTAAATGAAGGATTTCTGATATTTTTTTTCATCTTTCTTTTTCTTTCCTTTCCGTATTACAAATATTTATTGAACCTCTTACAATGCAGGGGGGTGAATGAGGATGAGCAACTGTGGCCTCAAAGCCCCCTGGTTTGCCCTGTGAGTAGGGGCCGTGGCAGATGATGGTGACACAGTTGATTCTTGTACTTTATCTGCTTTCCTACTGGAACACATTGCTCCGCATAGAGGTTTTTGCTTCCATGCCTCTACAGTTTATGCCTTGCTAAGCTTTCAGGTGCCGTGGAACTTTGTGGGGAGAAGGCTCTGGTGGCACACCGCTGTCAGCCTTACTGACCACCTTGGGTGAACATGCCAGTGAGTGTCATGATGGCAGCTGTTTCCATGGTTACCTGGGTAGTTTTCTCAATTTAGTCTGTTGGTGTAGCTGCCCTGATTTTCTACCCTGTGACTTGAATGATGCAACTGTGGCATTTAAGTAGTAAAATCAAATGGTAAGGTAAGTTGAGGTTGATAAGATAGGGTATGAATCTCAAAATTTTGGTGGGCTGCTACTGTTGTTGCAGTATGCTGTCTCTGACACTAGCTGGCATCTTAAATTTTGTTTTCAAGTTTATTTTTGAGACAGAAAGAGGGAGACACAGAATCTGAAACAGGCTCCAGGCTCTGAGCTGTCAGCACACAGCCTGATGTGGGGCTCGAACTCTATAAACGGTGAGATCATGACCTGGGCTGAAGTCGGACGCTTAACCGACTGAGCCACCCAGATGCCCCGACACTAGCTAGCATCTGAAGAACCTTTCTTTTCTTTCTAAACAGAAAAGTCAAATATGTACTGAGCTCTATCATTCTTTTACAGACTTTATCAGCAAAATACCCGCAAATTGCTAAGCAGTGTCTGTTCACTCATTTATCCATTCATTGAGCACATTCGCCAATTAACCATTATGTTTATGGTACCCTTCTTGATGCTGTGATATGGCTTATTTCAAAGTAAATTCTTCCTGAGTTTTTCCCTTGGTACTGACCGCCTTTCCTCCCAATTTGCTATCTTTCATCTGTAAACATTTTAAAAACAAATGTCAAGTGAAATAAAATAGTGCAGTGTTATAGGTCCTTGTTCCACTTTGGTGCAGACTTTGCACAAGAAGGGAGAGAGGCACAGGAGAGAAGAGGAAACCTGGTCATGTGATACTGCTTGTCTGGCAGAAGCCTTTTGCTTCTGAGCAGAGAAACCAGCTGTTTACTATTTTGGGTGAATGAGGTTGGTTGGTTGCTACGAGCATTTTCTCTAAGGGAACCCTCTTCTCTTCCAGCTCTACACATTGAAATCATCCCAGTCCTGCTTTTTGGCATTTGGGTAGAGGAGGGAGGTGTCTATGTCGTGGCCCAGTGCTGACAGGAAGAAATGTTTTCCAGGAGACTTACTGATTCTGACCTTCTGCTGTCACCGCTTTTAACGCCCCACTCCCTAAGTAAACGGGATCTAGCTGTTCTTACAACCCTTAGCACTGCAGAAATGAAGTACCCACCTTTAACCTAAAGAGCAATGCTAATCAGATTTTCTGCAAATAATAAATGGCCTCTTTAAGGAGTGAGGTAAGGAAGACAGGGTTATTGCAACACTGGCCTTTGGAGCCTCACATCTCCCCCAGCATGCTGGAGGAGAAGACCAAGATTCATCAACCCACCTGCAGGATTCTGCCACTCTCATGGATTGTCCTGGAGCCGGGAAAGGACAGCTACTCAGCAGTGTGCCTGGCCCCTTATCACAGTTTGCGGGAAGGTTGGCATATTTATCCTGTTGGGATTTGCATGCTTTTGTTTCCTCCTCAGTTTACTGCAGTCTTTTTGTCTCCTCCCTAATTCTCGGTAGCCATCCAAACTTTGACTTTGGGTGGTTTGCTCTCCCACGGTTTTTTATTAGAGTTTGTTGAGCCCTCAACGGGTTGACAACTGAGCATGGTATCGTAGGGTGTGTGTACTTCATGACCTGATGGGACAGTGTTCAGGATGTTTTTCTTGATCCTTTCCTTCTACCCATGCACAGTTCATATACCAGACCTAGATTATGGAAGAAGGAAGAAAAAGCTTTTC
The DNA here is from genome assembly GCF_024362965.1 of Panthera pardus. Classification (NCBI taxonomy): domain Eukaryota; kingdom Metazoa; phylum Chordata; class Mammalia; order Carnivora; family Felidae; genus Panthera; species Panthera pardus. The sequence continues at coordinate 2,355,618 of NW_026526991.1, read as the reverse complement.
TTTATAAGGTGAGATTCTTCCCCTTTATATGGGTTAGATGCAGTGTTTTATCAATAAAATATAGTCTGGCCATAGGTACTATACAAATAAATAGGGAGCTAGTGATGATGACTTCTCTCTGTTAAATACTGAAAGTGGATATATAACCTCTAAGATGTCACAACACTAAGATATTCTAATTTAAAATAAAATAATTTTTGGAAGCCTTTTGACTTATACTGCATGTTAGTTTGGGTTAGTGTGGACAGTTTGGGCTGGCCTTAAGAAGTCTTTTTAGACTTACATTAGAATTCCATCCACATGTATGAAAGATAGCACAGTAGGTTAACACCCATAATGGATTTTTCTTTTGTGAACATCCCTCTTTTGTATTCTGAAACTGCTGAAAAAAATATTCTTTGGGAATAGAATGGACACATTTGAGTTCTGCAGAAAAGTTCAGTAATTCTTTCAGAACTCTGGGTTATGAAAAAAGGAGAGTAAGGACTTGATTCAAATTCTGTCGGATGTGAATGGAAAAGAATTGTCAACATTTTCCCTCTGCTAGCTTAGAAAGCTTTCTGTTGTCCATTGGCAGAATTTATACACAATCTCTACTATTGATTCATAACTGCTACTCTTCTAAAAACTTAGACATTTCTTTTGAATTCTTGAGATCTCTTTGGGACTTTACTAACATTTGACAGGATGATTTGAGCATGTGGCATCAGCAATGAATGAATCCACTGATGAAGAGACGAGTGATTGTCAGTGCCTGGTTTGCAAAGAGAATGGTTTTAAAAACTGGTTGAGAGGCAGTTGGTTGTTCTTTGAAAAGTTTTATAGCCTAGTGTCAGAAGTGTTATAGACTAATGTCAAAGAATCACCCACAGTAGCATTTTATGGAAGATTATTTGAAAGGCAGAGAGAGAGTACGGTTTAGGACTTAAAGTTTTGGGCTGCTACTTTTGGCTTATCGTGTTTTGGGCTGCTACTTTTGGCTTATGGTAACCCAGAAGATTACAGTGTTACAGATTCCCATTGAGAATGTCTTTATTTCAAGTACAGAAGTATATAAGAAATAGAGATGCAGAATTGTCATAAGTATTATCAGAATGGTAATTTTAGACAACTAGCCTAAGCAGTTGACTGTATGTGTTTCTAATTTTATACTGTGCTTAGAACTTTGTATCTAGAATTCTATATGTCGGGTCTTGAGAGGACTCATATTATGTTTTCTATCAGTACATATTGTTTTTTTAAAAATGAGTGTCATTTTATGAATTATATAGAAGAAATAGATTGTGCATTAGATAGTGAAAGTGTAAAGGATGTCCAGTATTACTTCTTTTGGGCTTGAAACAGATGTTTGAGGGATAAAGATAGTTCTTCCTTCAAATACTCAAAAATACCCAGTGGAAGACTGTTCTCCTCCACTTTTGTTTTATTCTTATAGATATCCCTGATGATGATCCTTTCCTTCTTTCATAGTTTTCTTAGCTCTGGCTTCCTTTTTCCTAATTAAAAAAAAAACAAAAAAAAACCAAAACAGATTCTAAAAGCTGTCACACATTTTTAAACATAATTGTTTAGGATTATGGGAGGCTGTGTGTGTGTGTGTGTGTGTGTGTGTGTGTGTGTGTGTGTGTGTGTGATACTTTTACTATTGTTTTAGTTGACAGTTGGGAATGCCTCGGAGGATAGGGACCACACTTTTTTTTTTTAATGTTTTTATTTATTTTTGAGAGAGAGCAAGACGGGGGGGAGGGGCAGAGAGAGAGGGGGAGACACAGAATCCGAAGCTGAGTTGTCAGCACAGACCCCGATGAAGAACTCAAACTCATGAACCGCGAGATCATGACCTGAGCCAAAGTCAGATTTTTAACCGACTGAGCCACCCATGTGCCCTGGGGCCACACTTTTTTATTTACCCCTTATGGCATTAGGACCTATGGGGTTTCCATTATTTTTTTAAGCTTATTTATTTGTTTCAAGAGGGTTAGGGAGGGACAGAGAGCGAGGGAGAGAGAATCCGAAGCAGGCTCCACACTGTCAGCACAGAGCCCAATGTGGAGCTCGGTCTCACAATCTGTGAGATCATGATGACCTGAGCCGAAATCAAGAGTCGGATGTTTAACCAACTGAGCCATCCAGGCGTCCCTGTGGTTTTCATTATTAATAGGATCAGATCTGCATTTTTTAGAAGAAGCCCTCGAAAGGTTGATGTTTTGTGGTTTAATACAACTTGCTGGTACAGCACTGCCCAGTACTATATCTATATTGTCCGATACAGTGGCCACTAGCCACATGTAGCTCTTGAGACTTGAAATGTGGCTGCAGTGACTTGAAATGTGACTGAATTTTTAATTGTATTTAATTTTAATTAAATTTAAATAGCATATGTGACAAGTGGCTGCCATATTGAAGGGCACAGTTTTAGACATTTTGCCAACCTTTCCAGATACCTTCTACTACTCCCTTTCACAGACTTAATTCTTAATTCTATATCTAAATCAGAGCATATTAGTTAACATTCTTAACCTTATAATACTTCCTATCCCTAGGTCTTGGCTCCCATCTAGTTTTTGGTTTTTGTTCATATCTGGTTTATGAAGTCCTCCAAAGAGGTTTATATGCTGCTGCTCCTACAAAGCTTTCCTGATCCTTTTTGTACTCTAGTGATTCATCATCTGCAAACTCAAAGCACTTACAACACTGTCTTTGATTATTGTGATTTGTTTTACATTTCTTATCTTCTCTATTATATTTATAAATTCCTTGAGGGGCCTATATAGTTGTTATGATTGTATGTGTGTGATAGGCTTAACCATTTCTTTTTTTCTCCCTTTAAAGTGCTTATTAGTGAAGTGCGTTTATACATAGTAGGTGGTTAATATGCATTAGCTGTTAGTCTAGTTAGTTAGTCTAGTCTAGTTACTTGACTAGTTGTTTTTGTTGAGGGTACTGTGTTTTGTTGAGGGTACTGTGTTTCCTGGCACTAGAGGGCAGTGTTATGCCCATAAGAAAATGCATTTATCCTAAATGACATACATTTTGAGCACTCTGTCCTAATTCAGTTTTATTCAGGCTCATGTTAATAATTCTAGCCTTCAGAAGAAACTCACATCTTTTAATTGTCAGTGATATGAATAAGTAACCTTTCCCCACAATTGCTTGAATTAGATTCAGAATATGATGCTGTTCCAGGAGATTGGTGAGATTCTTACTGAGAAGAAATTTGGTACATCTGAGAAACACTGGCCAAGGCTTTGGGTGTCAGAGATTAATTCCTTGAGGGCTGAAAGCCTTTCTGTGGTAGGCAGCTAGCGCTCCAGCTTTGAGCCTATAGTCAAGAACAAAGTCTTGGTTTGATCTTGCCAGTGTGAGTTTGGCTAAACTGCTCTAAGCTTGGCAAACCTGTGTCTTTTATTATATCATGGGTGTGATGTCTGCCATCCTGACTCATAGAGTCAAATAAGATCATATGTGTGAAAATAGCTGTGTAAAGTGTTATTTAAACATATAGTGTTGTCTTTCTTCTCAGTTCCTACCTTGTACCTAGTACATGTACATAGTAAGTGATCGGTTATAAATATTATGACATTAATTTTTTATATTTCTGGTAAAGAATGTACTCTGTTAAAAGTTGATGAGAAATATATTGGTACAATTACTCCCACGTAGGCTGCACACACTGAAAAGTGATTAGTTACAGTAGTTTGACACATATCCTGTCCTTCGGTGTTATGCAGCCTTAAAATGAACTGTATGTGAGATATACCTGTGTGTGTGTGTGTGTGTGTGTGTGTGTGTGTGTGTGTAAACTAAATACATATAGCTTTTTTAGTCTTCTTTAGTAGGTTTATTTTTGTGTGTTTCCTGCCCTTACTAATAAAATATTCAGCACAAGCCAATTGCTTTTTTTTGGAAAACCATAGAAAATGGTGTTCAAATATACTTAGCCAAAACTGGTATAGTTTGGAAATATGCATGAGCATATTTTTCCTCCAAGGTTTATGAGTTAGAAAAGAAACCATTCTAGAAGAGGGTAATGTAGTGGTTGTTTTTGTTGAGAACAGCCATCGGCCCAGAGCCTTCTCTAGTAAATCATTAGATGCATCAAATAAAATGTTCAGCTGAAGTTCATGCAATCCCACAGTTACCAAACACTCTTGCCAAAGAGAGTTGCAGTCATAATATCTGCAATCGAATCATTTCCTGTTCAGGCTTGCAGGTGAGGAACTGTCTGAAACTGCAGTCCTGTGAGATTGGTTATGAAGAATATGCCTTGGTGGGAGAGGACCTGATGATATTAAATGACAACCTAGCCAGTGGGATAGAGAGAATACCCAGGGACCCTAAGACTAACCAGACTTGAAGTCATGTGGATCAGGATATGCAAGCCCATTCCTATGCAGTGATCTGAATAAAGCTCCTGTGGGGCATTCAGATATGTGCTGAACACACTCGGGCAGCGGGCCAGGCAGATGGCACATTCCTGTACTGACCTTCGGAGGCCTGGCAGATTACAAAGCTAGCATTGGAGGCGTGGTTGCGCTCTGGCAGGAACAGCCCCGACAGCCTGCATTTCATCGAGCATTTGGTCCTCCCCAGTTGAAGGGATTCCTTGGGACTGGGTTGGTCTCTGAGTCCACTTAGGGGTTAGCATATATTTTTCATACCCCCACCTCTTGAAGTTGATTTTTACTGTCAGCACAGCCCCAGAACTGACTCCCATCCAGATTCCTCCAGACTAGGATTAGCCTTTGAGATGCCATGAATCCCCCCCTACCTTCCCACTCCCCACCTGTCTTCACTGACCCACATTTTCAGGTTTGACTAAGCCTTCCATGTGAGAATAGGTGGGGGCTAGGCAAGTTAGGCTGCAGTCACCTGTCCCTCCTTTTGCTTCAGTGCATCCCTTTGGCTATGTAAAGGAAATTTGGGTGTGATGGACTTCTTAGGCTTCACCTTTCTCCACCCCCGCCTCCTTTCTGTTGCCCTTTTGATTTTTTTAATCTGATACTGAGCCTCTCCTCCCCCCACGCACACACCATTGGAGTCTCCTAAGCTATTTCTGTCGGTTTAATGATCCCCAGCTGTTGCTGTGGTTCTGGCTGTTTTCATGCCTTGATGAGGCAGAAAAACTAGGGAAAGAGGGGTCTTGTGTATCACACAGTGTGTCAGACAAGTGTAATGCATTTTTTCAAAACAACTAGGGTGAGGCTTCTTAGGGAGGGATGTTAATACTGAGATGATTTGAAAATGCAGGACGAGGGAAACTACAAGCTAGTAGCCAGGACATTTTAAAAATAAGTATTCTGCTGGTAGGTGTGGCACCTTCTGCATCCCTCAAAATTGTGCTAGAAAAATGTGGTATGTGGTAACTGCGTAATTGTTTGGTTACTTTATATTCTACTTCCATTTTAGCTTTGGAGCTGGAATGTGTTGAAGGAGCCAAGTATTTAAATGAAAAGGAGGATTCTGTGATAGGAAAATATATGGCACTCATTCCTGAAGTGGCCAGAAAAGGCATTGATTTCAGTTCTGCTTTAACTTAATGTAGGTTTGTTTCGTAAAATTTTGTGCAAAACCTGCAGTAATGAAATGTTCCACTTGCAAATTTGACCACATAAACTTGAGGAAATACAAAGTTGCACTCTTCAAACAACATGAACTCCCTTACAGTTACATACACATTCACTTCTCCCATGTCTCTACTAAACCTGGAGGAGGAATGAGAGAGGGAAAATCCTGCAGTAGATGGGCTGCCGTATTATAATAGACTGGTGTTTCCTTTGTGTATTTGATCTTGAGAATTGAAGCTCTTCCAGCAATTTTAGCTGATAGACTTATAGCTTTCGTACTTCATGTGCGGCATGAAATTTAATTTTTGCCTTAATTTTTGCCTCTTTGCCTTTCCATCTTCTACAGAGAAGAAAAATTTTGCCATTAGCTTTTGCCAAAATTTATTTTAAAACACTCTTTTAATTTTTTTGAGACAGGTAAAATTTTACATCACCTAGGCTTTAAGAGGAAAAACTATTGTGTTTTCCTTTAAATGCCCATAGAGAACTTTACACATAAATATTTGAAGAACTTCCAGATTTTTGTATGTGTGTATTTTTAACACATTTGGCCAAATTTCTCATTTCTGATCACCTCTCTTTTTCCTAATCCTTGCCCTAAAAAAAAAATTAACTTAAAAAATTATTTTAAGGGCACCTGGGTGGCTCAGTTAAAGCATCTGACTTCAGCTCAGGTCATGATCTTGTGGTTCATGGGTTCTAGCCCTGCGTCAGGCTCTGTGCTGACAGCTCAGAGCCTGGATCCTGCTTCAGATTCTGTGTCTCCCTCTCTCTGCCCCTCCCCTGCTTACATTCTGTCTCTGTCTCTCTCTCTCTCTCTCTCTCCCAAAAGTAAATAAATATTTTTAATTAAAAAATAAATAATTATTTTAATCAAAATTTACCTTTTTCCCCTCAGAATTTCTGTTAAATGTCATTAATTACAACAAACACTGAAAGTTAATTTCAAAAATATCAAGAAACTAAATAGGATAAGCCTGTTGGGAGAGTTTGCAATACTTTGATAGAAAAAAAAAACTAACTTTCTAAATATTTACAGAATTTATATGGAGATATAGGCCTCCTTCATTATTTCAGTCATGAATATTCTATCATGCTATGTTTTTCAAGTCCACATTATAAAGATCTAGAAAGAATAAGTACTCTAATATATTTTTCAGGGAAAGGATTTTTTGTCCCTTCTGGTTTGCTGTAGAGTGACTATCATGTTCCAAATTTTGAATCTGCTCACCTGTCACCCACCCTCAACAAAGCTGGGTGCAAAATGTCAGCACCAATAATACCAACAGAGAATGGCAAATGAGCTTCAGGTTGCCCACATTGCCTGGGTGAACGTGCAGAACTAATGCGGCAGGGAAAACGCTGTTCCTGGGGCCTTTAACGTTGGAAGGGTTTGTTCAGATGGCCCTGCCAGTCTAAAGGAAGCACGTTCCCAATTTATCTACACCACATTCAGACCTCTGGTGCAAGTCCATGTTCTGCTCAGATCTTGTATGAGGGAGTTGTTTGAGCAGTGCCTTACAGATCCTTAGGAAAGTGACCAATGACATTGAAGTAGCTGGCAGTTGGAGATCTGCCCGCTGCAATTAGAGAAGGACATTACTTCCAGAGTGAGATGAGCAGCTACCCAAAATGAAATGGTGAGCCCCACATTTTGAGGATATGGGAGAGAGTTTGATTTATTTACTTATTTATGCATAATTATTAATTTTTTTTCTTATGACTCTGGCATTAAATGTGATGTGGTAGAAAAAGCACATACTTTGGTATCAGGCCAATCTGTGTTTGAACTCTGTCCCTGCCTCTTAACTAGCTGTGCATGGTTAGTTAACCTCTTTGAGCCACTGTTTCTTCATCTATAAAATAGAGGTAATACATACCTCAAATAGCTGCTGAGATGAAAGGAGTCACTAAAGTAGTACATCCAACCCAGTGACTGCATAATGTAGGAGTTCAACATATTAGATTCCTCATCTCTTATATCTTCGTTTCCTTCTCAAGAGAGGCCTTTTTCTCGCCTCAGTGCCTTTGCACTTGCTATTTATTTCTGCTGCCTGGAACACTCTTTCTCCAGATCTTTTCGTGGTTTATCATATCACTTAGGTTTCTTTATAAGAGTTATGTGTGTCTCCTCAGAAGGGCCTTCCTTGTGTACTCTGTGTAAAATTATCACCCCAGTCACTCTCTGTTCTCTTATTCTGCTGTATTTTTCTTCATATAATGTGCCACTGGAAATTATAACATAAATAACTTTTTATTATGTTTTTCCCACTAGAACATATGCTCTGTGAGGGCAAGGATCTCATCTGTCCATTTTACTGCTGTATCATCTAGCATGGGGCCTAGCATATAGTAAGTAGGTCCCTAGTAAATATTAGTTCCATGAATGAATGAATCATTCGACCCAGACTCTTACTAATACCAGGGAAAAACCAGGGAAGAATGCAGGAATGAAGTTGTACCAGGAAGTAGGTGCTTCCTCAGTGTGGATGTTTCTGTCTTGAGAGCCAATTGAGAAGTAGGCCTGCGAAGTTCTCTTGTATCCTTCACCTCCTGTCCCTGGGAGGAGCCCCTTTGAATGACCTTTACATGTGACCACTGTTATCCTGTTAATCTCTATTCCTTTTGGAATTTTAATATGGGAAGCTTTTAGATTCTAGAGTTCTGAAATGCCATTTACTATTCACTGAAATCACCTGGATTTCCCCCTTACTAGTAAGTAGGTAGATCACTTTTTTTTTCCAGCGACATCATGCAGAAAGCACTCTTAATAGTGTCATTTTTAAACATGAGGAACTGATCCGTTTTATGAAGGAAGAGAAACACAACATAGAAGAGTGGCTGAGGGCTCTGGCTGTAGATGGAGATGGAGCTGGGTTCCAGTTTCTGCTTTGCCCTTTACTTACTCTGTGACCTTAGGCAAATTGCTTAATCTGTCTTATGCTCAGTTTCCTCAACTACAGAATAACAAACACTGAAAGTTAATTTCAAAAATATCAAGAAACTAAATAGGATAAGCCTTCCAGGTGCTTGGGTGTTAGTTAAGCATCCGACTTTTGATTTCGGCTCATGTCGCGACCTCATGGTTCCTGGGATCGAGCCCCAGGTTGGGCTCTGCACTGGCAGTGTCACGCTGCTTGGGATTCTCTCTCTCTCTCCCTCCCTGTCTCTGCTCCTTTCCCTGCTGGTGCTCGCTGTCTCTCAAAATAAACAAATAAACTTAAAAAATGATAGTACCTTCCACGTAGCTTTGTTTTAAGAATTGAGTAAGATAGCACATGTGTGTTTTCACCATTTTATTATTTCACAATACAGAGACCTTTTGTCTTACATATTTTAGTGGCTTAAGTTAGATTTTCATAAGCTTATCCTTTGCGCATACATGTCAGGGCAGGTATATAAGTAGCCCAGGTTTGCTACCCCAGGAAGATACCTTATCTCTCTGCCTGAATCCCTGAGAGTATTCAGATTAAATAGATAATATTTATCAATTTTTGGTATTACTTTGATATGGAAAGCAGATTATTCGAGAGGTAATTTAACTCATGTTTACACAATATATACAGAGATAAAAGAGAAATTTACTGGATTGCAAAAGGGTTGAATGATTGAGCATATTGATAACCAAATTTGAAATCTCATAGGTGGTTTTTCATATGCGTGATTTTATCTCTCTTCAGGATTACATTGTGGTTCATTCTATTTGTTTATGCCACAAATCATTTTATGTTTTGAGTTTATTAAAAGGCCCATCATTATTCTTCATAACTAATTAGTCTTTTATAGGAATTAATCAGCAATTTCTTTTGTCCAAGAGATGGTAACATTTCAGTTTCAAAAACCTGACCCTTAATATGCTTTAGTAATTGATTCATAAATCTTTCTGAAGGGAGAGTCAAATCAATGGGTTCTTTTAAATAAGCTTTTTATTTTGGAGTCATTTTAGACTTACAAAAAAGTCACAGATAGTACAGAGTTCCCATATACCCTTCACCCAGTTGCCCCTAATGTTAGCATCTTACGTAACAATGGTACATTTGTCAAAACTAAGAGGTTAACATTGGTATACTACTAAGTAAATTCCACACTTTATTTGAATTTCAGCTGCTTTCCCACTGATTTGCTTTTTCTATTCCAAAATCCAGTCCAGGATACCACAAGGTGTATGATTTTTAGATGGTGGATCAGTAGGATCCCAGAGAGAATTAACCATGTTTTTCTTACCTCTCCTTCCTCCTTTTGTCTTACCTCTGGATCTGAATTTCTGCAGATCTTTTTTTCTCTGCCAACAGATAAATGACCTTTCTGGGTCCTTTAACTACCATTTCTGTATTGACAGCTTAGAATTTCAGGATCATGCTTTGAACACTCACTATGTATTTCATTTGATTAATGAATGGGTACTGATCCTTCTGTCTTTCGCTGGGTCTTGCCCTTTAGACATACCAGGTTGAATGGAGTCTGAGAACAGAGGGTGCTTCTTCACTGTCAGAACTACCTTCCAAAAGGAAACAAAGCCCTTCCCTACCCTTTTTCTCCTCTCTCCTCTTCTCTCTTCTTTTTTTCTTCTCTCCTCCCCCAGCTCGCTCCTGGTCCCCCCTGTCCCAGAACAACATTGGATGTTTTGACATAAGCCCTTTCATTTTGCAAAGTAAAGCATGTCCTTGGAAGTGTGGTACCAGATTACTAGCCGTGTCTACGGTCCTAGAGAAAAGCTATGTTTTTGTGTTATAGTTTTACAAAGCACTTTTCACATACATTGTGGAACTTTTTTTTTTTTTAAGTTCAAAGGGCAAGGATTGTTTTTACAAATTGTATTCTAGTGGGAAAATGGAGGCTAAAAGAAGTTAAGTGACTGGATTAGGTGGCAGCAGAGCCAGGATTGTGTCTTGTGATTCTTTCTCTGATGTTCTTGGTCAGTTCTGTAAGTGTATTGGATCCACTTGGAACTTATGAAATATTCGTATAACCAACCCCATATGTCTTGCTCGCTCGCCCCTTTCCCCAGAAATTATAGTTAGGTTGACAGTAAGCCCTTTCTGCTTAAGGGTAGGGCTAATTATAGAATACACTGGGCCTTAAAAATGCTGTTGTTTGTATTAAAAGCACAAAAGCCAGAAACACAGTTTGGTGCAGTGTACATTGTACTGACCCATTTAGGCCGGTTTCCCAAGTTGAAGAAAGAAAATGAACCATGAAAGGGTCTAAAAAAACTCAGCATCTGGAAAGCTTGAGGAAATCCTACGTACAACTCAGGAGAGGGAAACAATTCCAGGGATGCTCTCTAGGGTCTGAGAACCAGAAACCAGGAAAGGCCAGGGAAAAGAGCAAGGGAGCGCAGACACCTCTCTTTCTTCTTGTATCTCTCTGGCCTCTATCAGGAAGGACTTGTGAGAAATTACGATAAAGAGGGACCCGGACAAGTACTACTTTTTGGGAATGACACCAAGAAATTACGTGAGGGACACCTGCATGGGTCAGTCAGTTAAGCATCCGGCTCTTGATTTCAGCCAAGGTCATGATCTCATGTTCGTGGATTCAAGCCCCACATCAGGCTCTGTGCTGACCCGGCAAAGCCTGCTTAGGATTCTCTGTCTCTCCCTCCCTCTCCCTGACTCTCCCCCTCCCTCCCTCTCTCTCTGCCCCTCCCTGGGTCATGCTGTCTCTCTCAAAAGAAGTAAATAAAAACTTAAAAAAAAATTTTTTTTAAATTACTTGAAGCTTTAGTACAGATTGATCATGAGGATAAAATATTTTTAAGACCCCATTTATGGCTTCACTATTCTTACCCCATGTAGAAAAGATCTTGTTTCTCTGTGACTTCCAGTGTTGGGTACTATCACCTTTGCATTCCTGTAACATCTAAAAAGTAGAGAACTACTTGGATTTTATTATTTTTAAAATTTTTTTAAGGTTTATTTATTTTGAGAGAGAGAGAGAGAGAGAGACAGAGTGTGAGCGGGGAAGGGCAGAGAGAGAGAGGGAGACACAGACTCTGAAGCAGGCTTCAGGCTCTGAACTGTCAGCAGGGCTCGAACCCACAAACTGTGAGATATAACCTGAGCTGAAGTCGGAGCTTAGCCAACTGAGCCACCCAGGTGCCCTGGACTTTTATTATTTTTAAGGAACCACTATTTCTTTTTATTATTTATGCATACATGTATATCACCCATAAGACCAGATGACTGGATTTGTCAGGGACCCTTAGAGGGGCATGTGTATTAGCTAAGTTGCATTTTTCTATGACCTTTTAAGTAGAAGTCTGCATTACAGACATCAGGTCTTTCTTTCTTTCTTTCTTTTTAATTTTTTTAATGTTTATTTATTTTTGAGAGAGAGAGACAGAGCACAAGCAGGGGAGGGGCAGAGAGAGAAGAAAATACAGAATCTGTGCTGTCAGCACAGAGCCTGATGCAGGGCTCGAACCCATGAACCATGAGATCGTGACCTGAGCTGAAGTTGGACGCTTAACTGACTGAGGCGCCCAGGCTCCCCAGACATTGTGAGCTTCTCTTTCCCATTAGGTGTGAGAATTCCATGAGAATGAGAACCACGTCTTTTTCATACTTGTAGTACCTAGTACTCTAGTACCCAACTGTGGCTTTGAGAGGGCAAAAGATCTTGAATGGATGAATTGAATAATGGGAAGAATCTAACTGTTTAGTTAGGATGTGGTGTCTTGAGTATTTCTTTGAAAGTACTCTTCACTCTTGTAACCCATGGAAGTGTAAACACCACTGAAGGCAGTGACTTTGTCCATTGCTGTATTTCCAGCAGCAAGCAAAATATCTGGCATATATTAGTAGAACCTCATATCTCTTGAATGAATGCCTGAGAAGAGCTTTGACAAGAAACTAGGGAAGAACTAAAGGAGGCATATTGGTATGTTTACCAACTAGTGTGTGAAGCAAATAAACACAAAGTGAATAAATGACACTGCGTGCCCATAACTTTTTTTTTAAGTTTATGTATTTATTTTGAGGAGGGGGGGTGGTGGCAGGGGCAGAGAGAGGTGGGGAGGGAAAGAATCCCAAGCACTGGCAGTGTGGGGCTTGATCTCACGACTGTGAAATCATGACCTGAACTGAAATCAAGGGTCAGATACAACCAGCTGAGCCACTCAGGTGCCCCAATTTATTTATTTTAATACAGTTTACCCCAAGGTCTCTCTGTGTTTTAAGGAGTTTTAGTATCTTAAATAATTGACTATATATACAGTAGTAAAGAGGATATGTGAAAAGGTGGTTATTACAGAGCATATGGAGGAGAAACTATGAATTCCAGGGTCTGACCTCTCTCATATCCTTCATTCTTTTCTTGTAAAACCTTAATCATAACTTGTACTTTTGATATGTGATTTGCTGTGTGTTTCCCCACTGGACTGAAAACTTTATATAGGAGCAGAGACCACAGGTGTATCCAGCACTTAACATGGGGCCTGACACATGGTAGTTACTTAGTGAATATTTGTTTGGCGGATGAATGAGAAATGAACAGAGATGTGTGTCTCTATCCTGACTTCCGGTCTCCATTTTGCTGGTGATGCTATAAAGTGACCTAGGCAGCAGAACATGAGGAGTACCCTCTTCTGGGACATCCTTCACCTGTTTTTAATCATATAGTCTAAGGATGGAAGTAGTGAATATTCAGAGAATAGGCTTTGGTTCTAAGTGATAGTTGATGTGGTTTTACAATTTGGGTATCACTAAATGATTTTTTAAGGCATGGGAGATAAACAGGTACAAAATACACCAGTAAAATCGGTGTAATTCACTGCTGCAAAGATGAGTATTCTAATTATTAGCATTGCTAAGCTCCCCCTAAGGCTAAAACCCACCCTGTTCCTTCTCTGATCATCCCAGTGAAACAGATTCTCCAGTTTGAAGTTAGAGTTGGTGATGTCTGTTGTTGAATTAAGTTGTATTTGCTTATTTATTCTGGGACTGGTACCTAAAGGTTATGGAGGGGAAAACAGTGGACCAGTTACTAGGAGATCCGGCTTTGGAAATGTCCCTGCAGTCAGAATCTTCCTTGAAGAGGTTTTACTGAACAAAGGATGATGCCAAAAGAGGGTTTTGGTTTTTTTGTGGTCATTCCCGTACTAACCCCCTTCCTGTTCTTTTCTGCTTCCCTCATAAATACTTTATCCTCTACTCCAGGAGCCTTTGTGGAATCACTAATGGGTAAATATGAATAAGGGGGAGGACAACCTTCCAAGATGCACATTTCCCTCCCCAGTGAAATCCAGGACCACTGACCAGTGGAAGCCACAGTGCTGGGCTTGAGGACGCATCACTTACTTTTTGCTGTTTCTTTCTAGTCCTGACTCATGTATTTGTTTGAGGTGTCCATTTCTGGGACATTACCCCTCGAATGCCATCAGCCCTCTTCCATGGCCTTACAGGGCAGAAATATATGACGTTTACTCCTTTGCTTTGATTTCCCAGGAAACCAATTATACAAATAGCAATTGATCACCTTTGTTCGAAACAGGTAGAAAACTTGACTAATTCTGATTAATTCCTGATTAATTTTAGAGACACATGATACATTAAATTTGTGGAATTCAATAACAGTGAAAGGATAAAGACTCATGCATGTACACATATAGGTATTTTTGTTTAATTTTTATCGACTTGAAGAGTGGAGAAGAAATCTGAATGCTGGTGTATAATGAATAGAGAGATTTTGTCAAATTCCTACTCTTTTGAATCTACTTGGCCTAGCACTGCCTATGAATATGATCATTTGAACTTGTGTCAGATACTCCTTGGTGATGGCGGGTGTGCATTAAATGTACTAGCACATAGTGAGTTATTAAATGATTTCTTCTAAAATGCATAATCCCTAAAGTCTGGACACATAATAGGCATTTTATTTAGAGTGCTTAGAATTGAGAGGAATTAAGTTAGACTAAGGGGAAATTCATATAGATAACCTATTACTTTGTAGTTGAAAGTTTTAGAAGAAGGATGTGTATATATACACAACCAAACAGATCAATTCTAAAACAAAATCAAGTAGAGACTGACAACTATAGTTTGGAGTTTATTGCTTAGGTCTTCTTTTTTTTTTTTAATCCTCCTTATAAACATTGTTCAAATTGGCAGGGGAGGGTTGTGCAACGTATAAGACAGTACCTATCTATAGTCAGGTTGTACCAATACTCCAGACAGTACTGATACAGGGTGAATTCTATTATTTGAATGGGGAACTTGGTCAGATTTCAGAAAAGCATGGAGTTTAGAGTTCACTGCTGAGAGGGGACAGGATGGAATTTTCAGATAACTGGACTTTAATTTCATTTAGTTTTACAGATGGAAAGATTTATTAGATAAACTTTCCTCTTTGAGCTAGGCTTGTTCTAAAACAAGAGGTAAATTGGCCTTTACTGTGTTCTCCATAGAAAACTTGAGTCATAGACTTTTTGCTCTCATGAGGCAACAAGTTTTTCAGTCAAGAAGTTTGCATAATATCCCTTATGGCCCTATATATAGATGGGTTATTTAGGAGGGCTGCTGATTGATATTTCAGACTTATTTTTGGAAGATGGCCAGAGTTTTCATTAGTTATTGTTTCTTTGAAGTGTTCAGACTTACTAAATTGTAAGTAAGTTTCTTAAATTTCTAAATTTCTCTATTTGCACAAATCAAATCAATTTGTTGTATTTAATCATTTCCTGGGGTGCCTGTGTGGCACAGTTGGTTGAACATCTTGATCTTGGCTCAGGTCATGATCTCACAGTTTGTGAGTATCGAGTCCCACATTGGGTTGTGTGCTAATGATGTGGAGCCTGCTTGGGATTCTGTCTCTCCTTCTGTCTGCCCTTCCCTGCTTGTACTCTCACTCGCTCGCGCTCTCTCTCTCTCTCTCTCTCTCTCTCTCTCTCTCTCAAAATAAATAAACTTAAAATTTTTTTAAATCATTTTCTAATAGCTCATCTTACGCTGGGCTTTAGAAACACTGTGTATAAAAGTTGACAGATATTTTCCCTTTTTTCCTCTTACTTTCTTTCCTCTAAAGAGATGTATAGTATTAAATGCCCATACTCTAGAATCACAAAGACCTGTACTAAATTCTCATGCCAGCACTTTGGAGCTGTGTGACCCAAGGCAAAATTTTGACGGTCTGACCCTTAGTTTCCTTATCTGTAAAATGGAGATAATAAGTGTACCATCCTCATGGGGCTTTTTTTTTTAATTAAATTAAAAGCATGTCAGTCACTTAACAGGGTCTGACACATAGCAATGCTCGATGACTCCTAGCTATTAACTATTTGCATTTTATTTTTATAATTAATGTTGCTGCTAATCTATGGTTCTAATTTATCTGAAATCAAATTCTTAGATTAATTTAAATTTATTTTACTGAAGTATCACCCAAACTCCTTTGACCTTGGCCTGAACCATCCATTTTCCTCAGTCCCTTTGTCTGTCTCACCAGAGAACCCATCCAGGTGCTCATATTCCATGCCTCTTGTTTCCGCAGCTTCTGGAAGACTCTGGAGAAGCAGAGAAATAGGAAACCCACGTTCTAGAGTCAGAATGTTTGGGTTCAAATTCTGTTGCACTTCTTATTAGTGGAATAATCTTAGGTAAATTACTTCACGCTGGGCCTTATTTTTCTACCTCTAAAATGGGATTAGTAATGCCCATGTTTCTCCGTAGTGGGGTGTTAGGTTAAATGAGTTAAAACATTAGAGGACGTGGAACGATGTTTGGCACAGAGCACACTTTCTATAAATGCCACTACTGTGGCTGTTGTTTTATCCATTTATTTTGCAAGGCTTTAGGTGTTAATTTATAAAAAATAATAGTTATAACCTCCTGATTAGATCTCTCAGACTATATGTATTACCATTTTGAGATATAGTTCAATTCAAGAAACAATTATTAAATGCTTACTGTGTATTAAGTACTATGGAGGGCATATAGTAATAAGATATTTTCTTTGCCCTCCAGGAGTTTATAAACTGGTAGGAGAGATAACTACATTCAGGGGGTAACTATTACACAGAGTAAATAAACTATTACTATACTTTCTATAACAGATAAAAGGTAGTTGCCAGGAGGTCTAGAGTAATTCTGCATGCTGGGGAGTCAGGAAGGTCAGATGGAAAGGGTAGGTATTTCCAGGTGAAGTGAATAAACAGGCCAGTACATGAGACTTGAGGAAGAGTCATTAGCCAGCCTTGATTGGGGTGCTTACAGTGGGAGAGCCCGGGAGTGCTCAGTGCAACATAGCAAAACTGTGGCACCAGTAACTTGGTAAGAGGAGGAGTGTGAGGGAGGTGGAGGAGTTGAAGTTGGCTCAAAAATTTTAATACTAGTTCAGGAGTCAGGGAGTGGGGGGCTTTGCAGATAGTGCTTCCATTTAGAGAGGTGAGGATGGAAAGTGGGTTAGGTTTTTGGGAGAAAGACACATTCTACTTTGGACCTGCTGAATTTGAGATGTAGTCAGGAGCCTAGTTAGAGTTCTGCCATTCTTGGAGGCATTCTTAAAAACTGCTCTATGAATGGAAAAGGCAGGTACCTAAGGTAACGTGATTCCTAATAGATGCAGGTCTCCCTCACATGTGACTTGCAGAGACCTTACAGTTGCAGCCTTCTCATGTAAGGGGAGTCTCCCTGGCTCAGGATCCTCCTAACCCTCCTCCTCTGAACATGTTCACACTTAGCCTTTGAATGCAGGCTGTGCCGTGGTCATTCTGCGTGGTGTGCAGTGGGAATGCCCTTTAGGTTTCATTGGCATTTGAAATAGAGATCACTGACTTTTAACTTCATAAAAATGGCTATGGAGTTGTTTCATTAGGTGATTAGAGTAGAAATAGAAGAAATACTCGTCGCCCTCTCCTAGCCCACGTGCGCTTTGACTCATGTAGCTTGGTGGTTTCACCTCAACAGAAAAAAAAGCTCTAAATGAAAGTAAGAGGAAGAAAAGAGTTATATTAATGGTAAAATGTTTTCTGGTCGAGAGAAATGCGTTGCTCAGTTAAAAGTACATGTAATTTTTAGATGCAAAAGAAAAGATTTTACAAATAACCAATACTTCCTGATCTGTGTGAATACCGTGTCTTTGCTGCACTCATGATGGTAAACACATGCTACCAGGAAGACAGTGTAGACCATCTAGAAAGCCTTTCCTGCTGGGTGTTGGTCCTCATTATATTTCCTTTGAGTTAAGAACTTGTGTTTTTTTAGTCTTAGGAGGAGGATACAGTGTTGTAGGAGGTTTTGAGCAAGAGGCAAGACTTTGGTACTTTGTGGATTGTTATCGCCCTGCAAGACCCTTCGCAACTTCCTCTCGCCGCCCACAGCAGAATACGGAAACCCTGCTGTATCAGGCCACTTCTGCAATTATAGACAGTCCCAGTTAAAGGGACCCTTCTTTCACACTACACCCTTCTGTGCGGGAGACCTTCTCTGCATTTGACAATGTGTCTTTTGTGGTGGAATGCCCAGCTGAACCTCCATGTCTCCTCTCTCTTTGCCGCCCTGCAGTGCTGCAGTTGAAGCTCCAGCAGCGCCGGACTCGAGAAGAACTGGTGAGCCAAGGGATCATGCCGCGTAAGTGCCTCTCTCTCTTTCTCTCAGCGTTTGATAGAGTTGCGTTTTCAACATGGCTTGCATGCCTAGTATGCTGTGGGAAGGATCTAACAAAACGAGGGCGACAGATTTCATTTGTCACCTTCTTTCTTGTGCTTTTCCAAGTTCCGGGGCTTTCAGTCACTAATAGTTAACTGCCCTTATTGATCAGGTTCTGTGAAACAAACAGCATTAGGTTTACTGGTGCCATTGAACCATCCTTAGCTTTTGAATTGCACCTTTCAGGGGTTTCTACTCCCTATTAGGAGTACTTCCCTACTTCCCTACTTCCCTTTTAGGAGGAGCAAATCTTGAGCTGGGGTTTTGTGAAGAAGAACCTACCTCTTGCATGTGTTTTGCCTTAGGTGTTTAGGTTCTTGGCAAGGGAAAACTCTTTTCTACCTGGTATTTTATTTTGAATCAACTGTGGTTTTCTTTAGAGTGAGATTCTCAGATACCCTATGGCTGGCATGGGTGTGATTGTGCTTGTGGGGTTCTTGCAGAGCTGGGTTTACTGGGTGCACAACTCACTACATCACTTGGGGAGAAATGAAACCGACATTGGAATCCGTGAGAAGTAAGAAAATTTGCTTTTTATACCAACAGCATTATAAAGTGGAAACTGGCACCAGCAACGTTTTGCTCTTTTTGACATTTCTTTTTAAGTCATCAGTGGAGAACTTAAGCTTTCCCTTCTTTCTTTTCTCTTGTGTGTTATTGCTACTTGGACACACCCTAATGAAGTTTAAAAAAAAAAAAAAAAAAAGGAAAAAGTCCTATAACAGAGTCTGTAAGTCTCTAGCTTCATAGAGAGAGAACTGATGTTTTTCACCTTAATGCAGCATAGACCTGCTGCCACTGTATTTTCCTAATTCTCATTCACTTACTCACTCAGAATATTTGGGAACCTATATGTGCCCATTGATGCAGCAAGATAAATCCAGCTTCTGCTCTCAGGAGCTTTATGTTTAAAAGGAGAATAGTGATAGTACACAAGGAGACAAATAAACAAGATAATTTCAGAACATGGAAATTACATAATTTCCAAGTTTGTTACGACGTAAGCTAACTGGCTGGTGTGGAATAATAGGAATGAGATGGGGTTACTTTGGATAAAGATGGTCAGGAAAGGCCTCCCTGAGGAGGAAATATGTGAGCTGAGGTCTGAAGGATGAGATGGAGTCAGCCATGCAGAAGCAGGCAGAGGACCAGGGGAAAGGGAGAACAAGCATAAGAGCCTAGTGCGGGTAAGAGCCGGTTTGAAACGTTTGAAAACATCAAGGAAGCCAGCGTGGCTGGGGCCTGGTGAGTGAAGGGAGAGCAGGCCAAGTTAAGATTGGCAGGGTGGGCGGGGCTATCAACTACACGGAAGAGGTGGGTTTTATTTTAGGTACAGTGTGAAGCCCTTGAAGCCTTTTAAGCG
This sequence comes from Panthera pardus, assembly GCF_024362965.1. Lineage (NCBI taxonomy): Eukaryota > Metazoa > Chordata > Mammalia > Carnivora > Felidae > Panthera > Panthera pardus. The sequence goes on along the minus strand of NW_026526991.1, from coordinate 2,336,044 downwards.
AGTAAGGATGGGATTTGATTCAGGGCATGGTAATGGCAGGTCCATTTCTAAGAGCTAGAACCTTATAGCAGCTGTAAGGAATCTGAGGTCTGTTTCTGTCCTAAGCATCAGCCAGGAACTTAAGTCTCAAATTCAGCTTCGGGTTTACTGCAATTAACTACCAAACCATTTACCCACATTATGCTGCAATCTTCTCTGGCTTTCCAGTGAAGGACATCCCACCCCCACCCCTTAAAGAGTCAAGAGCAGATGGCTTGTGCAGTGGATCAATAATGTGATCAGGTAGGGCAGTGATGTGCTTTACAAAACACTCCAGATCTGCCTCCCTAGAAACCTTTGTAGAGGGACAGGTCACTCAGAGTCTCATCTCCTTGTCCCTTTCACCAAGGACATCATGTGTTTAATGTCTTCTCTGTGCCCAGGGTAGTCTTAGAGAAATTAAAGAAATTTGAGGCAAATTAGTTACCTGCCCTCAAGACATTTAACAGTTTATTTGGGTGGCTAAAATCCACCGATGCACAAAATAAAGAGCAATTCAGCATCCTGTGGGGTGCTGACTAATTACAGTACAAGTTCTGAGAGCATAATGCTACTTCTCAGGATCTGTAAGATGTTCAGTGTCTAAAAGCCTTGCATTCTCCCACCTGTCTTTCACTTGGTACCAGGGGCTACTATAGATCACTGTTTAATATGATTTATTGGGTACAGTCCTCCTGTTTAGCATTTCTTGTAGTATTCTCTGTTGTTAAGACAAATGATGCTTCACTTACTGCAGTTGCTTATAGATTTCCCTCCAACTGCACTGTGAGCTCCTTGAGAAAGTAACTTATTTATATTCCTGTCTCCAGTGCCTGGCACTGAATGAATGAATCAAGACATTCGGTTGTAAAGTGTGATATGTGTGTGTGTGAATGACAGACACACAGAAGCAGATACTACTCTGTTGCAAACTCGTTGGAATTCTGGGCATGGAATTTGGAATGACACTTCTATCAGGAGCGCAGGTTCTAAAATGTTTTGAATATCTAATTGTATACTCTGTTGTTCTCTGTATCTGTGAAGTGAGAATAATTGCGCTTCTTGTAGGATTAGAAGTGATCTGCCTCAGTGAGAATACAGCATCTTCCTCCTACCAAGAACCACCTTTGGCTATGGACACAGTCTTGGTTTTCAGCTTTTCTAGTGAAGGAAGTAGGTGGCAAACTCTTAGATTATGGGAGCTCTAGAATGTTGATGCCTGGGAATAGTTTCAGGTGTGAAATTCCCTGTTCACCTACATACCTGGTGATACACAGATAGGTTCTGAGTTCACAAAGCTGAGGGTTTTTGTTTGTTTTTTGGGTTTTTGGTTTTTGTTTTTTGTTTTTTGTTTTGTTTTTTTTTTTTTTTTGCCAACTGTGCACCCTCTGAGTGAACCTTCTTCTTTACCATAGTCCTGTGCTCTCTACCCTTACTCTTGTTGTAACCTCCAACACCCTGTGCCTCCCTGACCTCCCCACCACCTGCCATCTTCTACCAGCCCCACTTCTCATCCTCCAGTCCACATCTTTCAAAGAAAACCTGAGCAGTGCTGGAGACAACTTGTAAGTGACCAGCAAGTTGTTGATTATTGGAGATTTGGAGACCTGAACAAGTAATCTGGTTGGAAGGGCCTATTTCTTTCCCATCTTGCTAGCCTGAGGAGTTTCTGTAAAGCGTGTTTATATGTAAGTTTGCTGTACAACTTAGGAAGTAGGTAGGGCCTCAAACTGGGGAAAGGAGTGGTGTAGTCATGGCTGCATTTTGCCTCATCATTTCTGTGTTTATATCTTTTATCAAGTTCTTCTCATTCCAATCTTATTTATAGCTCTGGGAAGAAAAGCCCACCCACCTCATCTCCCAGAATACTCCTACACAGTTGCCACGTAGGACTGGCTTTCAGTTCTGACAGCGTATCTGTAGGACACCATGTCTTCAATGGCTCCCTTTGCACTCAGGGTGGTTGAGGTTCTGCATATCATTCTAAGTTGGAGTATGACCTTTCATAAAGTGTAGGGAATTAAAGAATCTCCCAATCCCACTGCTGCTTGATGTGCTCTGTTCATGGCATCTAAACTATGGGGTTTGGAAGTTGGTTTCTGATGTGTGTTTTAAACAGGATCACTTCCCAGCATCTGTCATTCTCCTCATGTAAATATGTGTCTCACATTTAACACTGTATAAACCCTACCAAATACAGAGTGCCAGATAACAAAGGATTACATAATCCAGGCCCTGAGCTTTAATAATGTCTGAAGCGCCACATACCTTGAGGGAAAGGAGAGATGGCACAGATAGGAAACTGATGTTCAAGTCCAAAGAGTAAGCCCAGCAATGCTGCTATACCCAGAATGAAGACTCCTAGAAGAGACGGGTCATGTGTGCTACACTTTGTTCTCAGACAGAACTTCCCCCACAGCCTTCCTTTCTCTTTGACATTTAAAGGTGTACAAGGTCATAAGGTTTAGGTGAAAATTAAGAAAAATGTTCTGGCAGTGAGAGCTGCTGCAGAAGAATAACCTTTTAAAGGAAAACACGAACATTCTCCTGATCCCAGACAAATGAGAAAAAAGTTTCCTGTAATCTTTCTGAATATGAAAGAAGAACTTTGTCTGCTTCTTCCTTCTTAGCCTTTTGTTAGTCTATTGTGAATCCTTGAGAAAAGCATAGAGTAGCATGTTTCTAATGCTGTAATTAACCCTCAGTTCATTATTTTCCCATGTGCATGTAGTAGAAAAACCTTGGTACCTTGGCAAGCATGTGAAGAAATCAGGTTTTGTCCTGTAGATTCTCTAAGAACCTTGCTCCATTGCTTGAGTGAGCTTGTTTTTTCACTTTATTTTATTTTTGTTTAAATTTATTCATTTATTTGAAAGAGTGAGCATGAGCAGGGCAGGGTTAGAGAGAGGGGGAAAGAGAGAATCCCAAGTGGGCTCCACACTGTCAGGGCAGAGCCTGGTGCAGGGCTTGAACCCACGAACTGTGAGATCATGACCTGAGCCGAAGTTGGAGGTTTAACAAACTGAGCCACCCAGGCGCCCCTATTTTTTCACTTTAAATGGCATTTCTGTGCAGCCAGCCGGTGCCATTGGTGACATTTAACCACTGAATGGTTAGGAGAATCCAAAGACTGCGAAGGCATCACAGTGCACAGAGGGCAGCCACTTGGTATCAATCCAGAAGCCTCTCAAACTACCTAGCCCCTGAAGGGTGCTCAAACACGTGGCTAAGTGAAAAAGTGAGCAAATTGGTCTGTTTTGACTGGATCATACAAACAGGCCCTGTGTCTCTCACATTGAAACTGGAAAGAACAGCTTTATGTAATGAGGTCTCACCACTCTGTACTTTTAATAAACTTTGCCATATCTTGACTCCCTAACCTTTAGTTCTGCAGCTTAATCCCTTTGTCATGGTTCAGCTGTCATTGTTAGCCAAGTGATACATACACATAGAGACAGTGTGGCCCTGTTGTAGCACTCATAGCTTATCTGTCATTTTAATTGGGCCCCAGTGTTAGCTGGAAATCTCCTGTTCATCTGATTATAGCAATCTCTGCACCAAGAAGACATTTTTTTTAAATTTATTTTTAAGTTTATTTTGAGAGAGAGCGAGAGCATGAGTGGGATAGGAGCAGAGAGAGAGGGGGAGAGAGAATTCCAAGCAGGCTTTGCACTGTCCTCGCAGGGCCCAACTCGGGGCTCCAACTCACAAATTGTTGAGATCATGACCTGAGCCGAGATCAAGAGTCAGACACTTAACTGACTGAGCCACCCAGGCACCCCAAGAAATTTCTTTTAAATTCTAACAAGAGGTTTTTTGTTTGTTTGTTTGTTTGTTTTGTTTTGGTTTTTTTTAACATTTATTTATTTTTGAGACAGAGAGAGACAGAGCATGAATGGGGGAGGGGCAGAGAGAGAGGGAGACACAGAATCGGAAGCAAGCTCCAGGCTCTGAGCCATCAGCCCAGAGCCCGACTCGGGGCTCGAACTCATGGACCGTGAGATCGTGACCTGAGCCGAAGTCGGACACTCAACCGACCGAGCCACCCAGGCGCCCCTAACAAGAGGTTTTTTAATGGCTTGCAGTATCAGGATTGATTACTATGATCCCTTTGTCTTGGAAGCTGAATTTGTTCTTAATAATATTTTTATTTGTAACTTGGGAATCGTTACTAATAATATTCTTTACCAAATGTACAAACTGAGTTTCCAGATTCTTTTTCTTTAGTACAAATGGGTCAAATCCATTTTGGTAAAGCTCTTTTAAAACTGATTTTTGTTTTTGTAAACCCTAAGAGAATAAACCAACCTCCTGAAGCCTCAGAGTTTCTTGTAATGAGAAAAAGGCTGTAATTTAACTCTGTCATCTAGTAAGTTGGTGATGGCATGGGATCTTTTCCCCAAGTTACTAGAATTCAAAAGAACTAGCCGCTAGACCAGCCCTGTCCAATAGCACTGTCAACAGTGATAGAAATAATATGTAACGCTAGCCACTATCCACATGGGATGTTGAGCACTCAAAATGTGGTTAGCTTGAGTGAAGAGCTAAATTTTTAAAAAATGTTTATTTATTTATTTTGAGAGAGGGAGAGAGAGAAAGAGTGTGTGTGTGTGTTGGATGCCTATGTGTGTGCACGCACGCACGGAGGAGGAGCAGAGGGAGAGGGGGAGAGAGAATCCCAAGCAGTCTCTGTGCTGTGAGCACAGAGCCCAGCGCAGGGCTCGATCTCATGAACTATGAGATCATGACCTGAGCTGAAGTCAAGAATCGGACGCTTAACCAACTTTGCCACTCAGGTGCCCCAAGAGCTGAATTTTCAACTTTAACTAATTTAAATTTAAATAGTCACATATGGATGGTGGCTATTGTATTAGTGGAGTTTTACACCTTACTCTCCCACTTAGGAACAAGGTGACTTTGGGCAACTCAGTTAACTTTTCTGAACTCAACTTCTACTTTTATAAAAAGGGGATAATAACTCTTCTTACCTATCCACAGAGTTAGTTTGGAAATAAATGAGGCGATATGTTGTTCATGCTTTTGAAGTATAGGCACTGTTATTCTCAAGAATGAGAGGAGCATTAGCTTGGCTCTATCATCTCGTGAATCTGAAAGCAGTATACGCACACACACACACACACACACACACATACACATATATCTTATTAATTTCTCTCAAAACCAATGTTTGGGAACAGGAACTATTTTTCAATAAATAACCTCTTATTTGCATTTTCATCTTTACAACAGTTGCTGAAAATTATTGAGTCAGAGAACCACTAGCCAACATGGTACTCTGTTAAGACTGTTTCCATTTTGGTTGTATAGTAACAAGACTATCATTTTATTAGCTTGCTGTCTCCATGGCAGTGGATGCTTCTTTTTTACTCTCTCTTAAAACAAATAAATAAGTGGGTTGGAAATAGTGTTTTTTAAAATCTCTGGGCAACTTGCCAAGAGACAGAAATGTTCACCAGTGGGGACACAGAGGTGATTTCAGGAGAGATGAGGGTCTGGTTTGAGTCTGGATTGCCCTTTTCTTTTTAAAACTTAGATCTAAGTTGACAAAATTATAGGCTTCCTGGAAATGTCATTTGTCTTGCTTTTTAAGTGAAGTGTTACAGTGTTCAAGGCTTCTGTCTCAGTGGGTACTTTGTAGATTCTGAGTCTAGGTGGGAGCAGAGGTGAGTGCAGATCTGCACCTCGGCTTCTGTCATTTCCCATTTGCTCCAGTCCACTTGGGAGTGGCTAGAAGCTCTGTGGCAGTCTGAACTGCTGTTCCTATGAGCCAGAGAAATTTGGCCAAGATGCAGCCCATGTCCCTCTCCAGTAAGAACCCAGAAAAGGCATTCCCCAAGCCCCGATTTTGCCCACTGCCTCTGGTCTAGTCTATGCCCTCAGGCTCATGCTTCCTTTATTTTTCTTTTTTTTAATTTTTTTTTTTTTAAACAGAGAGAGAGCTCAAGCAGGAGAGAGGGGCAGAAGGAGAGGGAGAGAAAGAGAATCTTAAGCTTGACTTGGGGCTCAATCCCATGACCCTAGGGTCATGGCCTGGCCAAAATCAACATTCGGATATTCATTTGACTAAGCCACCCAGGCACCGTCATGCTTCTTTTAGATACTGACTCTCACAAATATTCTTGCAACTCATTTGGCTCTTTTGTTTATTTTGTTTATTTTTTTTTTAAGTTTCATTTATTTATTTATTTTTTTTTTTTAATTTTTTTTTCAATGTTTTTTATTTATTTTTGGGACAGAGAGAGACAGAGCATGAAAGGGGGAGGGGCAGAGAGAGAGGGAGACACAGAATCGGAAACAGGCTCCAGGCTCTGAGCCATCAGCCCAGAGCCCGACGCGGGGCTCGAACTCACGGACCGCGAGATCGTGACCTGGCTGAAGTCGGAGGCTTAACCGACTGCGCCACCCAGGCGCCCCTCATTTATTTATTTTGAGAGAGAGAGAGAAAGCATGAGCAGGGGAGGGACAGAGAGAGGGAAAGAGAATCCCGAGCAGACTCCACCCTGTCACCACAGAGCCTGACATGTGGCTCAAATTCATGAACGGTGAGATCATGACCTGAGCAGAAATCAGGAGTCAGACGATTAATGGACTGAGCCACCCAGGTGCCCTCCATTTGGCTCTTTAGATATATAAATATCTTTGTTTGAAAGAGCTAGTTGCCTTTTCTTTTTTTTTTCTTTAATTAAAAAATGTTTATTAATTTACTGTTTGGGGGGTGGGGGGGGGGGCAGGGGCAGCAGGGCAAGGAGTGATCAGAGAGCAAGGGAGAAAGAGAATCCCAAGCAGGCTTCACGCTCAGAACAGAGCTGGACACTGGGTTCAGTCCCGTGAACCACAAGATGACCACCTGAGCCAAAATCAGAGTTGGATTCTTAACCAACTGAATCACCCAGTGCCCCTAGTTGCCTTTTTCTTCTAAAAATTGAGATATAATTGACATATAACATTATATTAGTGTCAGGAGTACAATATAGCCTTTTTTTTTTTTTTTTTTTTTTTTTTAAGATGCAGTGAACACTGCCTGATTGAGATGATGTTTCTTCAGCTTGGAAGTGTGACCCTTTCACTGTAGTTGAATGTCAAGTTTACATGGCATTTGAGAAATACCAGTGTAAAAATGTGTCCTAGGATTGGTGCTAATCTGATCCCTAAACCTGAAGCTGAGAGAAAATTGTGTGAGACACATGGCCTCAGCAGTTTTGTCTCAGGAGACCAGCTGAGTGTATCACTCCTGGGTGTTAAATGTTGTATTTCTGATAGATGTCAGCGACCTCATCTCTCTTCCTGCTATTGTAGGATTTCTTCTCTCAGTGGTTAGTGACTAGCATCAAACCTCCTCCTTGGCCAGTTGGTAACAGATCCTAAAATAGGACTCTAGAGTGAGTTGTATGTTTATGTTCTGAGCATATTCATTGTTGAATTCAAAGAAGAATTTTAATAGGAAGCTCTGTTGAACAGGCCATCAAAAGTAGCCTTCTTGATATGGGTTCTTGATACAATTTAATATCTAAAAAGTACAGTAGAAAAAAAAGGTGGGGGTTGGTGTCTGGGTGGCTCAGTTGGTTAAGCGTCCACACTTGATTTCTGCTCAGGTCAAGATCTCACAGTTCGTGAGTTCAAGCCCCACATCAGGCTCTGCACTGACAGCTCAGAGTGTGCTTGGGATTCTTTCTCCCTCTCTCGGTGCCCCTCCCATGCATGCTTTCTCTCTGTGTCTCAAAATAAATAAAAACTTAAACAAAAGAAATTACAGTGGATATTCAGTTTTATTTAATAATTCTTGAAGTGTCTGAGATAGCCAAGGCCAACTTCTTTTCAAGGTAATAAATGGAGTAAAGGAGTTTATAAAAGTCACTTGTTGAAGCTACTCACAGAATTTACCTGTACAATTACAAATGTAAAGAATCACACTCAGGGCGCCTGGGTGGCTCAGTTGGTTAGGCGTCTGACCTCAGCTCAGGTCATGATCTTGCAGTTCATGGGTAAAAACCCCACATCAGGCTCTGTGCTGACAGCTCAGAGCCTGGAGCCTGCTTCGGACTCTGTGTCTCCCTCTCTCTCTGCCCCTCTCCTGCTTGCTCTCTGTCTCTCTCTCAAAAATGAATAAACATTAAAATTAAAAAAAAAAGAATCACACGCTCAAGGGGGCTGTGATAGTGTCTGACAATGTGGCGACTTAACATTTTCAGCCCAGTGGGGTGCTAGCTGCAGAAAGGGCACAGGTGATTTGGAGCTTTTTCCTATGCAGGTGACTTAAGCATATTGATTATGGGGCTTCAGTAAGAAATAGTAGCTTTTGGGTGTGTGCGTGCTTCAGCAGGGAGCATGCACCAGTGTGGTCGCTGGTCCAGAGCACTGGACTGGACTGCGATGTGAGAGCCACATATAAATATGGCTGGCATGTATGTCAGAGGGAAGCTCAGAAGGCCAAGTTCACAATATGTGGCCCCTCATATTCTACCCTTTAGGAATCCAGTGTACCTGTTGATAATTCATCATGTAAAAGATTGCATCCTGACCTTTTCTTCCCAGTCTTATGTCTCTTTCGCTGTCAGTGGGTCAAGGTTGCGAGACTGAAACAGCTTGCACTCCTGGGAAGGAAAAAGATTCAGCATTCTGAGTCTCCACTTTTGCATTTATTCTTGGTTGTTGGCTTTCCTGCTGGTATGGGTGGGGATGACAACTCAGATGCCAAAACAGTGGTGGTGGCGAGCCTGATACCAAAACAGGATGTACATGAAGCACGTTTTCTGTTAGTTTGGATTCTTGCTTGCACCAGAATGTGTGATCCCTTCCGCATACGCCACCACCCCAGCTCTTTCTTTGACTCACATGGACTTGGACTTAGTTCTGGTTTTCATTGTCATGGCCAGTCCCTGGAACTGTCAACACAACTGTTTAGTTAATGGTCTTTGTTGCAAGAATTGGAGGCATTTTGGTAGGACAGCTAAAAACAGTTAAGACAGAAAATGAAGTCAGGCCCAGTTAGCTCTCAGCATTTGATTCCACATGCTTGCTGTTTGCTGCAGGAGGATGGCACAGAAAAAAAGTGAAAACAGTACCAATGCCTCAAATTTAACAGCTTCTAGCAGCTGGCAGAGCACTTTCTCTTTAGTGCTAACAGCCGTCAGTGTGGAGGTTTGTATAATTGCCACCTCCTCGATGAGGCTCTTGAGGCTGGCTCAGGGGTCATGTGACTTGCCCACAGTCACACCATACCGAAGGACAGAGGCAGCGCCAGTCTGGTCTCCTGGCTCCAAAGCCCATGCTAATTCCTGAAGGTCACAGTCTAATGGTTCTCAATGATGTAGGAGTTTTATGAGATAGCCTGTCATACTTTCCTCTGCAGCTTCAGTATTGAAAATTGAAAACAGCATCAGATCAGGACCCATAGTTGAGGAAGTAAGGTGAAAGTTGGTAGTGGGGGTGAGAGTAACCCCGTCATTTTTGAGCACCCCCCCCCCCAGCCCAGTGAAATTGCTTCCAAATTGCTGCTCCTGTCTGCTGGCTGTGGGGCTTAAAGGCCATGGACATCTTTCCACTTCCATCATCATAACCCTTAGTTAAATCAGAGCCTCCTGATTTCTCTTGTGCCATTGATACTCCTTAGAAAATCTTACGTGTCCCTTCACCACAGTTGCCCAGACAAGTTCCCAGGATTCAGCACACAGTTACCCCTGTAATCCTCATAGATTCTCGAAAGCTGGTGTAGTGTGCCCCAGGTTAAGAGCCCCTGTTCTGCCTGGATACAGAATCATCTCCCTAAAGGTGGTGATGTCACACCTGTGACACAGCTGACCTCTGTGCTTCTGTCCCTCCAGTGTGTAAGTGACCCTCCCCCTTTCCTGTCCTGAGTCCAGCGATCCTCTGGGCTCCTCGCCTGCTGTGTTCTAAGACCCAGAACTGCTTTTCTATAGCTGCCTTCTATTGAGTGTGATTGCCAGGCTGCAGATACAAACAGTGGGGTGTGGAGTCCATCCCAGCTAGGCCCTCACCAGGGTGGGAGGAGAATGATCCTTTGACTCAGAAATGCACACTTGGCAACTCAAAGCAATGATCCTCAAAGGGACTCAGGAGATGAAGCTCTTTACTCACTTGTGGGCACCTACCTAGACAGCAGAGTTGAAAGTTTGAATGAAGCTGTTGAGAAAAGTTATCAAGTGCTTACTAGGTGTACTTTGTAGTCACTTAGCCCCTGACGGTGGAGAGTGAGCAAACAAAAATCCTTACTTTCCCATCTGCCGTGTGCTGCCTTTTCTCTGCCTTTAGGACTTAGAGAAATCTTGGTTTTTGAATGTTAGCAGCAGCAGAATCCTTGAGGAGCTTAATAGAGTAAAATTCTTGAAGCCCGGGAGTCTGCATTCTAGAGAGAGTCTTGCTCTCCAAAGAAGTTCTGATGCAAATGACTCTTGAACCTCACTCAGAGGCGTGCTGGGCTGAGGGATGCTGGCCTCTTTGCCCTTTTCATGTTTAGTGGTGGAGCGGGGTCTTGTTATTCTCCCCTCTCAGGAGTTGTGAGGCGAAAGACAGCCTGTCTTCATGCTTCAAGAGTTGATGCCAACTTTCTAAGACCATTGAGGCTGCTGGTTTATGAAATGGTTGTGTATAGAAGCTTAAGAACCCCGTTTTCCAGTGCCGGGGAAAGCCTGCCTCGCCTGCCTCTCTGATGGCGGTGTCAGTGGTCCATATGGCCAACTTAATGAATTGCCTGGAGCTGTGTGCAGACCTCCATGCAAGGGCCAACGGATGAGGCAGAAGACGCCTTCAACTTTGGAAGGAGTTTGGTTATGCAGTGACTCCCTGTTCTGCCACATTGGCCCCTTGGAGAGAGGGTTGGAGGGAAAAGGACTGGGAGAATGTGTGTCCCCTTGACATCTTTTGAGGTTGTATCTGTCCCATTGCCAATATTAGAGAAAGGAGAAGGGAGCATCTCTTTCTAGAGGAGAAGCCAGGAAAAGAAAGCAAAATGCAAAAGATCAGATTAAAATCAGAGGAGTTTTTGTTTGTGATTTGTGTGTGTGTGTGTGTGTGTGTGTGTGTGTGTGTGTGTGTGTGTGTGTACGTGTGTGCAGGTGTGTGCATGTGGTAACTATCACATTTTGGAGGGAAAAGAGATAACTTGACAGAGTTATCTTCCACACCCCCACCCCCTCCTCTTGCCTCTGTTGTGCTGAAATATGTACAAATAAAAAGATCTGAATTTTGGAATCAGGAGAACCAAAGTTTAGTCTCCCATTCTGTCGTTGATCAGGATGTGATGTCAGGGAAGTCAGTTTTCTAGTATGAAATGGGAAAAATAATAGGTTCCAAGAAGCTCGAGGAAGGTAATTCCCAACACACTATACAAACATCGGGGAAAACAAGGAAACCATTTGTAGCAAATCTATTTATGTTACTTTTGGGAGCCTTTTTGTCAGTCTCTAGATTGACAGGCACGATCCTACTTTATTTCTTCTCTCCATGTCATTTCCTCTAGTACCACTCGCAAACTGAGTAAAGCCCAGAGTCCTACAAGGCCCCTGTGGCTACCCCCTCACCGCCTCTCCTCACACTCTGTGTCCCTTCTGCTCTGCCACCCTGGCCTCCTTGACACCCTCTGTCGTTCGGCAGCTTCCCACCCAGGGCCTTGACTTTTGCTGTTCTCTCACCAGGAAGGCTCTTCCTCAGATGGCTGCAGGGCTCACTCCCTTCCTCAGGCAGGTCTCTGTTCAAATGACACTCCAGAAAGTCTCTCCTGGCCTTCCGTATGGCGAAACGTTCCTGCCCTCACCACTCTATCACTCAACCCCTGCTTTATACTTCATAGTGTGTATCACCTCCTGTGGTATCATATGTTCATTTGCTTCGTGTGTCATCGCTCACTAGAATGTAAGCTGTAGGAGAACACAGATATCCCAGCACGAAAACAGAGTCTGACACATGGGCTCTCAGTAAACATTTATGGGGAGAATGAGTGAGTAGTTTACTGTTAGCACATCTTAACCTCTTAGGAGACGTAAACCTCTGGACCCCACTTCCTCACCTCTTACTTCACCTGCTGCAGTTAGTGTAGTCCGCTAACCCTCCGGCATAGCTCTGAGACCAGCGGCCACTTCCTAAGTATAAGCAATCCTCTGGAAACTTCGCAGGCCTTATTTTGTCTCTCTTCTTCCACCTACTCTCTTTCTTGAAGCTTCCTCCTGACATCAGCTTTGCCTCGCCCTCTCCTGCCTCTGAGAGCCTCCTCGGGGTCCTTTTCTGGGCTCTCTTCATCACTAGTGATGAATTTAATCACTTAAATTCTGGGATTCTCAGGGCGCCTGGGTGGCTCAGTCGGTTAAGCGTCTGACTTCGGCTCAGGTCATGATCTCGCGGTCCGTGGGTTCGAGCCCCGCGTCGGGCTCTGTGCTGACAGCACAGAGCCTGGAGCCTGTTTCAGATTCTGTGTCTCCCTCTCTCTGACCCTCCCCTGTTCATGCTCTGTCTCTCCCTGTCTCAAGGATAAATAAACGTTGGAAAAAAAAAATTAAAAAAAAAATTCTGGGATTCTCTTAAGATTCAGCCTGGAAAATATTTTCTCCTCTCTCTGCATATCATATCACGTTATCCTTAGATGACATCACACACACACACACACACACACACACACACACACACACACACAAATGCACGTGTACATACATGCACAAATTGGCACATCTCCTGATAGGGTGTCTCGCGATCAGCTCATATTCAGCACGCCCAAAACTGAACGCAGTTTCTCCCACCCTGTCCCAAGTTACTCCTCCCATATCCCCGTCTGGGAGTGTTAGTGGCACAGCCGTTCACCCAATCATTCCATTTTATTCTTCTAAATGGCCTCTCAATCACTACACAACCTCGTAAAAATGAGTTCTTACTCGTTTGCCATTCCAGCTGATTTGAGGCAGGGGTCATCAGTAGATGCTAAAACCATGAGGGAAGTGGTGGTTAGGGAACAGGATTTTCACATGGGCTCAAGATATTACCCCACAGGTTGCATATTAATTACAAAGGAGGAATGCTACTTTTAAGATGGAGACATCTGTTACCTTTCAAACTTTGAGCACCATCAGTTGCTGGGCAACGTGGCCTTACATGTCTCCTGATATTAAGAAGTATACATCAACTGTATAGTTTCCTTGCCAAAAGTATTTAACATAAATCTAATCATGAGGAAACAAACTCAGAATATAGGACATTCTTTTGGCAAGACTCCTGGCTTAGATACTTAGGTCAGTGTCATGAAAAACGAAAAAGGCAAGAGTATTGTTCTAGATTGTGACTGAAGGGACAGCAGCCAAATGTAGTGCATGACTCCCAATTAAATCTTGGATTGAGGGGGGAAATCTAAACAGCTATAAAAGACATTTTGGGGGTGGCAACTGAGCAAATTCAAATATGGACTGTAAATTATATTGAATCATTGTTAATTTTCTTAGGTGTGATAAAGGTATTTTTGTTGTGTAGGAGAATGTCTTTATTCTCAGGAAGTTCCCAAGAATTTGGGGCTGAAATGTCTTGATTGATATCTGCAACTTTCAAGTGATTCTGTAAACAAAAATTGTGTGTGTCTGTACCCATGCATGTGAGAGAGAGAGAACAAATATGGCTGAAAGATAACTGGCAGATCTAGGTCAGAGTTATAGGGCTGTTCATTATTTGTTCTTTCAGTGTTTTGGTAGGTTTGATAAATTCAGAAGTAAAAGGGGACACGGGGAAGGGGAGCATGTGAATGTAGACATGGGGGAGTTGAAATGAATATGTGCCGATTACCAGCCGCATTTCTGCTTATTTTATTTTTTAATATAAAACATTAAGTTAGAAATACCACCCCTCCCACTCCCCTCCATGCAGGTCTGATTGTGTGCCTTCCTTGGCTAATGTGGTGACTACATATGGATCTCTGGATACAATTCTTTGTTTGTTTTTGAGATGGGGGGTGGGGGGGGGGGAGGGGGAGAATCCCAGGCAGGCTCCTTGCTGTCATTGGAGAGCCCAATGTGGGGCTTGATCTCACAAACTGTGAGATCATGACCTGAGCCAAAATCAAGAGTCAGATGCTTAACTGACTGAGCCACCCAGGCATACAATTCTTAATAGCACAGGAAAAATATCATGCCCCTTCTCTCTGGCCTCCATGGTTTCTGATGAGAAATTTACTGTCATTCATATTGTTTTCCCTCTGGCCGCTTTCAAGTTTTTTCTTTCATTTTCCAAAGTTTAATTGTGTCATGTCCTGGCATGAATTTATTTGGGTTTGAGATTTGCTAAGACTTTGTAGAATTATGTCTCTTGACAAATTTGGGAAGTTTTCAGCCTTTCCTTCCCTCCCCTTCTCTCTCCTCCGCTCCCCTCCCCTCCCCTCCCCTCCATTCCCCTTCCCTCCTTCAAGAGAGAGAGTGCATACACCCAAGAGGCGGAGAGGGAGAGGGGGAATCTTAACTGGCTCCACGTCTAGCGTGGAGCCCACTGCAGGGCTTAGTCTCACAACCATGAAATCATGACCTGAGCTAAAATCAAGTCAGATGCTTAACCAACTGAGCCACCCAGGCACCCCACAGCCATTTATTTCTTTAAGTTCTTTTTCAACCCACCGTTTTTCTTCTTCATCCAGGCCTTAGATGACAGAATGTTAGATTTTTTTATGGGTAGGGTTGACCTTGTTATCACTGGGCCATGGTGAAAGTCCTGACTTTTCACCAGCCCTCTCCTGACATCAGCAGGGATGCAGAGGGGGGGTGTCTTATTTCTGTGAGGTAGGGGTGTAAGTCCAGGTTCCCTGTTTTGTCTCCACTTATTTCTTGTGTGTTGGGGGGAGGGTATTTGTTACTGGTTGGTGGGAGTGAAAGACCCAGCTTTCTACTTGGCCTTCTCTGACGCCTCTGGGCAGGGGTATTGGGGAGCTTTATTATAATAAAACCCAAACCTTTTCAAGGATGGGAGTCTAGACTCCCCACTTGACTTTTCTGGTCAGGGGTGAACCCACTGTTTTTTTGTGGTGTCAGTCTGGAGTAGAACGATTATTGTCTAAAAGTTTTCTAATTTAAAAAAAAAATTTTTTACATTTATTTTTGACAGACAGAGCACAAGTGGGGGAGGGGCAGAGAGAGACAGAGACACAGAATACGAAGCAGGCTCCAAGTTCCAAGCCGTCAGCATAGAGCCCGATGTGGGGCTTGAATTCACAAACCGCGAGATCATGACCTGAGCTGAAGTCAGATGCCCAACTGACTGAGCCACCCAGGTGCCCCTGTCCAAAAGTTTTCTGTTTGCCTAGGTTGCCCTTTCCCTGGTCCTTTGGCCAATGAGAGTAGGTTTTGTTGGGACTTTTTTGTCTGCCTCCATTGGCATTTACAGATGGTTGACTTCTTCAGCTCCAAGTCTAGAATGTAAGAGATAAAAAGGAAACCCAGGGAACTCACCACTGTGTCATTCTTCAGGTCTCAAGGTCCCTTGCCAGTCTGCCTTCTTCTCTTCACCTTTCAGAACCTACATATGTTTGTTTGTTTTAATTTTTTTTTTTATTAAGTAAACTCTGCCCCCAACAGGGGTCTTGAACTCACAACCCTAAGGTCCAGATCATGCTCCTCCGACTGAGCCAGCCAGGCGCCCCTACTTTATGTTTGTTTTTTATATAACATCCAGAGTTTTTAGTTGTATTTAGCGGGAAGAGTAGAGAACAGTATGTCTGTTCCATGTCCCAGATGCACAAGTCCCTGCAGTAGCAAATGAAAGGTCTTTGTGGGCTGGGCTCTGCCTCATTGTCCCCAGATGACCTCCTCCTTGGTCCAACCATATCAAAATTACTTGTAGCCCCTTGAACTTGTCATGCTCCTTCAAACCTTCATGTTCTTGCTCTTCCTTAGCCTCGGATGACTTTCCGACTCCCTTCTTTGTCTGCCTGTGGTGGTTCTGTTCTGTTCTGTTCATACGGGTTTTTTCTGTGAAATCTACCTGGACAGTTCATACACTCTTTCCTTGGGCTAAATTTTGCCTCTTCTGTCCTTTTTTTCTAACCGGACCATGAATTACCTTTGAGGGCTGGAGCCCTATTCTGTATATCCTTGTCCTCAGTAACTGGCATAATAGTTACTTAAGAATTGTTTATTGGATATGGGGCACCTGGGTGGCTCAGTTGGTTAAGCGTCCGACTTCGGCTCAGGTTATGATCTCACAGTCCGTGAGTTCGAGGCCTGCATCAGGCTGTGTGCTGACAGCTCAGAGCCTGGAACCTGCTTCAGATTCTGTGTCTCCATCTCTCTCTGCCCTTCCCCTGCTCATGCTCTGTCCCTCTCTGTCTCAAAAATAAATAAAACATTTTTAAAAATTAAAAAAAAATTGTTTATTGGATAGATGGATGGATTGCTATATTTCTAATATCCCACCTGGGTTATTATTATATGTTTATTATATGTTTATCCCCTCACCTCCCACAAAACCCCCACTTATGTTCACCCCCTGTGTGTGACTCCTACTTCTACAGTGGAGAGAGAAATCCAGCAGCTTGCCTGAAGGCAGGCCTCCTTGGACTATGGCAGGACTCCATTGGCTTCTGTTAGCTGTACCATGTTCGTAGCTTTGAGTGACTCTGAATGCAGAACTGGTGGAGAGTTTCTGGCAAAAGTATCTTATTGAGGATGGAGCCATCGTTTTTATTATGTCAGCGCCTAATAAAGCCACATCCCAACCCAGGTACTTAATAAATATTCCTTAATGATAACGAGGAGATGAGTCTTGATGGCTAATTGCTGCCCTTCCTTGCTGAGATGCATTTCCAGAAGTGCTTTGTGGATCCTAGAAGACTTTCACTTGTCTACATGTTTAAGTAAATCTGGGGCTGGGATGGGAAAGCACTGGTTTAACGTCCTAAATTAATGTGAGAGGTTGGTTTTTAAGGATCCTTCTACTCACTCTCTAGTATGAGATTAAATCATGACGGCTTGACCCCCTTACTTCTGCATGGTAAGCCACAAAGCTCAGTGGACACAGTGAGCAGAGCATCGAACTCTGCCTTGGAAGCTGATGGCAGTATGTTTCTTAAAAACTTGAAAGTGTTTTTCTCTTTTTAGTTCACAGGGACCTCGTTTAAGGGAGAGAACATGAAAGGGGAGAAAGAAAATGGGTGCCAGAGAGGGGGCAGGGTCTAAGCTGGTGGTTGCAGCCAGCCAGGGATGAGACCCACAGCTGGAACTGAGACTGTGACAAAGAGCGTCACACCTCGTAGCCATTTCTGTTCATTTGAGTTTTCCTTTCAAGTATGTGTGCACCCTTCCCTGTGTGCGTGCGGAGCGGCATGAGTGTCCGGGGGGAGCCAGCTCCCAGAGGGTGGGAGTGAAGTGTCAAGAGCCGCCCTCCCACCCCAGACGCGTATATTACAGACAACATGCACAGTTTGGGGATTTGCGTCAGTTCTGTGGGGCTTCTCTTTCACAGACGGACTTCTAGGAGTTTCTGGGGAAATGAAATTTCTGAATAATATCCTGGCTCTTCTGACTAAGCCACTAAGGCAGAAAGGAGGAGAGAGATGGTCTTGGACCTCCATCTGGATGAACGCAGCCCTCCTCATTGGACACACATTTATGGGTCAACTTTGAGTCTTTCAGAGTTTTTCCGCAACAAGCAGAGGCCTAAACTTTAAAAGCTGTGTTCTGCTTTGCTGCATTTCCTCGTGTCCCATTCTGTTAGCATGGAAGCTTGAGGTGATTTTGACTCCACATTGCCGCTCACTCCAACATCAAGGAAGCCCAGGGTGTACGTTTATCACCCCTGCGTCTCTTTTACCACTTGCCCCCCCATGGCTGTGGCTTACAGCACAGCTGGCTGGATGCGCATGGGAATGCCTTCTCGACCCCAGACCCCTTGCAGTGAGAGCACCGGCTGCCCCACCTCCAGTCTCTCCCCAGGCGGACCCGAGGAGCCTCTCACAGGAATCCTGATAAAAACCCAGAGGGAGAGGGGCTGTTGGTCCCTTCTGTTGGAAGTACCTATTGAAGTTGCTGAACGTGCTCTCAGAGAGCAGTTAGCGATGGGGAAGGAGTAGCACAGAGCGAGTGGGGTGTTCACGGACTGGGAGAAACCAGCACACTTGTCAGGAGGTTGAGACAAAAGAAGAAAGTGGAGACAGAACTAGACCTGGGTTGGGGTCCGCCACTGTATGAATGAATGACCTGTAACTGTGGTGTTAGTTTCATCACCTATAAAATTGGAAGAAGGGTCCCTACCTCGTGGGTTGTTAAGAGAATTCAGGGAGATTATGATGTTGTTGTTACAAAGTGAAAAATCATTTTGGGGCGCCTCGGTGGCTCAGTTGGTTAAGCGTCCAACTTCAAGCCCAGGTCATGATCTCACGCTCCGTGGGTTCGAGCCCTGTGTCAGGCTCGGTGTTGACAGCTCAGAGCCTGGAGCCTGCTTCAGATTCTATGTCTCCCTCTCTCTCTGCCCCTCCCCTGCTCATGCTCTGTCTCTCCCTGTTTCAAAAATAAATAAAGATTAAAAGTAAATAAATAAATAAAATGAAATAGTCTTTGTGGGATTGGTAATTACTGTCTTGAATTCTTTTCTTGGTCCTCACTTCTGGTTCTCTTGATCAGGCCCTGAGCAGCTAATGACTTTCTCTGATCTTCTCAATACCCCTCCCGCTTGTTTTGTAGTGTCAGTGCTGAAGGCTGCGCCATGAGCTCCACGGTGAGCCCCAGCTTTTGAACCGTGGCTTTCTGTGCCTGCGGTCACTTTGAACCCCTCCTCTCCGCCTTCTTCACACCTGTGTATGCTCAGTGCTGTGGTTGAGCTGACCTTTCCACATTGCCTGCACTCAGCCCTATGTCCGAGCAGTGTGTGTAATTGAAGCCTCCTTGCCTCCCCATCCAATAGGGTCGTCCTTCTCTACTTTTTGAAGAAGTTAAGAAATCTATCCAGTGGAATGGCAAGAAGTCTGACCTGAGGGTGAGATAGAGTGAAGCTATAACCTCACTTTGTCACTTGCTGGCCTTTCCTACCCTCTGGAGCCTGTCCTTATCTGTAAATTGGATTGTTACCTACCACATGGATGAATCATGAGGAATATAAAAGTAGATAACATGTTTAAAATATCTAGAACAGTGCCTGCCACATAAGTAGGCACTCCATAAATATTCATCTCTCCTTTGCTATTACATGAAGATTCCCTAACCAAACAGGAAGTCCTGTATATGACAACCAGTTCTGCTTCTTATCCCCATTCTTTGATGCACTCCCCTTCCATCTAGAAATTCTGTGCTTTTGTGAGTTACTTTTCCAGAAATTGGATTTGTGCCTTACCCTTTGGGATGGCCAGTGTAAGTTGTTGAGGCAGCAGGCTAGCCAGGGTTCTAGGTAGATCATCTGTGGCTGTGATACCAAAACTAGCAGGTGTGTGTAGGAATTGAACCCATGATTCAGCTACATCACTGGGTTTGGTGACAGCAGCACCTCACGTTAATGTGTGTGTGCACCACTGGCTTCAGAGCACCCACTTTTATTTGATTCTTACAAGGGTTCCGAGAGGTAGGCAGATTCTCACTCTCCAGAAGAAGAAAAGGAAAACTGGGAAGGAGTCCCCTGTGTCACACCGGTAGTGATTGGTAGAACAGGAAAAGACCACAGACGCCTTGATTTTCTATCCAGGACTTCTATGTTTTGAACCCAGATGAGAACCAAAATTCTGGCTGTTCAAGTGAAAGCTTAGAGTTCTACCACAGACCCGTCTAGCTTTCCTGTCACTACTGTATGCTCTGTTTCCATTTCTTACAAGAATATTCATTAACTTATCGAATGAATTACATGCTAGGCAATCTAGACACTGGGGATACTGTCAGAAACAAAGGAAATAGACATGCCCTGATGGAACTTGTCCTAATGGTGGGAGGCTGATAATAAACAAGTTAGAAAGATGTGTGCTGTTAACTGTAAAGAATGTCACTCGGTGATGAGTGCTATGGAGAGAAATAAGAGAGGAAGCTGGGGGTGGGATGGGGCAGAAACTGTGAGTTTTCACTTTGATTCTTTGTACTTATTGTCTCATCCCTGTGATACGCCCTCTGAGAGTGGTCCATCACACCCCAGTACCAGATTTCTACATGTCAGGGCTTTTGGAGACTGGTTTTGAAGTTGAACCAGCTTTACCCAGCGAAAGCAGGTGCAGGAGCTGTCTGCTTACCCACTAAATTGCTCAAGACTACCCCAGATCAGAGCTGGGATAGCCTGGATAGTGCCTTGGAATGCTCTGGTAGGTTGGGGAAGGAGCCTGTGCTGTTTTTTCCTTAGAGATTATTTGTTAAATCTATAGCTCCCCCTGCTGTTAGAAAACAGGGTAGGCTCTTAACTGATTTTTTTTTTTTTTAATGATTCTTTTTTATCCTAAGATTTAAGAAAGTTTTGTTTTTTAAATAAGTACTGCTGGGACATTTAGATCTTTCTTCTGGGACTGCTGTTGCTGAGGCCCAGCCCCCAGGAGCAGGATGGGGGGAGGAAGCACAAAGGCCCAGGCAGGATAGGGTCATATCTGTGCTCCTGCTACTTTTAGCTTCTCTGTATGCCTGCACTCCTACCACAGCCAGCAGCCTAGCAAAAGTTATCTCCACACACAGTTTCACAGCTGTTCTGAAATTCTAGGGCAGCAGAAGTGAAACTGACCATGGTCTTGTAAATTTCTCTGCTCTTGCTATTGTTCCCTACTTGAAGTGAGTCAGGCCTTTTCATCCTCTTACCCTCAGGGTGTCCCAACTCCTCATTTGTCTTTATAGCCAAGTGCTTGACACAAAACCGTCTTCATGATGCCACATTTGAGGAGATTTGGTCTTGGTTTCGCCTTGTTTGCTGAGTCGAGAGCTGTGGGCTGTGTGGTGGTAGATTCAGACCACAGTTGAGTCCTCGACAGGGCCTGTAGTGAGCCCTTCTTGTCAGCTGCTGGCTGTGTGCACCAGGGTCAACCAGACAGTCACTGTGAAATTCTTTTAGTCCTTAGAGATGAAATTCAAGGTCATTTTAGCTGAAGTGAAAAAGGAAATGGCACCCAACGAGACCTAGGTCTTTCTGGTGTAACTGCCCTGTTCAGTTTGGTCACTTTGTGAGTCCTAATGAGGTTGAAGGAGTAAGGTGGACCCCACACGAGGCTGTGCTCCTCCCAGAGTGAGGTGGGGCCCAGCAGGCATTCTTGGAAGATTGATCAATAAGGATTGTGCAGCTAACAGTCTGGTAACAGGTCCAGGATACTTTTTTTTTTTTTTTTTTTAAACATTTATTTATTTATTTTCGAGAGAGAGAGAGAGAGAGACAGACAGACAGAGCACAAGCAGGGGAGGGGTAGAGAGAGGAGGGAGACACAGAATCCGAAGCAGACTCCAGGCTGTGAGCTGTCAGCACAGAGCCCAACTTGGGGCCCGAACCCATGAATCATGAGATCATGGCCTGAGCCTAAGTTGAATGCTCAACCAACTGAGCCACTCAGGCGCCCCTCCAGGTTACTTTTTTAAGCTATATTCCATTTTTGCACTTTATACAGCCCAGGCTTAGGTAGTGACTGTTCTCGTTAGGAATAAAGTAACCAGAACTGTTTTAATGGGGCAACTGAACCATAAAGATATGTGCTTACTCAGGTGCCATGTTCTTCTTCACTTCCGCTGATAAGAATTAGTATTTCTAAAATTAACTTGAATTAAAATGTCTTCTCCACCGTAAACTATAGCTGTGCACATGATGCTTCATAAAAGTAATTCTTTTATGATTCTTTTCTCAACAGCTTTGAAAAGTCCAGCTGCGTTTCATGAGCAGAGAAGGAGCTTGGAGCGGGCCAGGGTAAGACCTTTCTTCCCCAGGGGCCTCCAGAGTGCATTTGCAGAGCCCGTTGTATTGCTGCTGTATTCCTTCCAGTCTAGTGCGCCCTGGGGCCAGCCCTCACCTCGTTCTAGACCGGAGGCGCTGCCTTTTTCTATTCTGTCCCCACCCCAGCCACCTTGTGGCAAGATCTGAAAACGGGATCAGAATTTCTCTTTTCCTGCACTTAAGGGTATATGATGATTAGCAGTCCTCCCTCTTGTGGCTCTGGAGACCGCCGGTATTTCCCCGTCTTTAATTCCACTTCACCTTTTGTGGATGTTAGAACGCGAACAGCAGCCATTGAAAAGCTTGCTGAGGGCTGGTCCTCCCGAGTCTGTGGCTGCACTGCCCACACCTCTCCAGGACGGGCATTCCGAGGGACAGAAAAGGTCTCTGTTGCCCAGAGTAGCCAGTGTCCACTCAAGGCTGTGGAGGCAGAAGCAGGGCCCCTGTCTGAGCCCCAGTTCATGTTGCTGCACCTGGCCTGCCGCCTTGTCCCCCCTCAGTTTCAGTTCCCTCAGGGACCTGAGGGGGATATTCTGCTGCCCAGTGTGGGCAGAGATGGGGAAGTCACCAGAACATGCTTCCCCTCTACCCCTTCACTTTTTTCTTTTACAAAAAGGCAAGGAAAGAGAACCTCCCAGTAGAGGACCCTATAGGCCATGGATCCTTAAGACTCCCAACTCTTTCAGAGACTGAAATATTTACCTCTAAGACTTTCTTACTGTCTTTATTTTATTTTTTTTAATTTCTAACAAGAATTATGAGTAATTCTTAGAGTGAGCGGGAAGAATGAGGTCATGGACACAGAACAAAGCAGCAACAAACTGTGCCGTTGGAGTTACTGGGAGGAGTGGAGAATACGGCAGGGGTGGGGGGGCGATGGCATTGCCCATGCCCCCAACCCACTTGCAGTAAGACTTGGTGCCGTTACCTGGACTGCTTCTCAGTAGGCAAGGAGTTCATTGGAGCAGATTAGAACAGCTCTTATTTTACAGAGTACTTTTGTGAGCAGCACGACATCATTTTGTGGTTGATGCCCACCTCCGCTCTTACGAATTAGGTGCTCTTTGTCTTCATTTCATAGATGCAGCTAAGAGAGATTAACTAAGCTACACAGCTAGTAAGTAGCAAAGCTGGGACTCAAACTTTGGCCTGTGGATGCCACATATTTTCTTAATTAGTGCCGTATTCTGCCTTGGCTTTGGCCACTGTTCCCAACTTCAGGTGGCTTAGAAAAGAAGACTTGTGGTGTCCAACACCTGTTCTGCCACCTGCAGCAGCCATGGCAGTACAGTTGCCCTCTGCAGATGGGGCAGAGCGATAGGCCCAGAGCCCACAGCCACTTTAAACCGTCTCCTAAAGAGCTCAGCACCACCCCAGGGCTGGCACAGGGCTGCCCAGTCGGAGCACCAAGTCTTCACCTTTACCACACACTGTGTGCTCTGGTTTTTTATTTTCCGCCCTCGTCGACCTTGTCCTGTCCTATGTTGTCTTAGCCTGCCCTGTGCTGGTTTTGACCCGGTAATGGTCTTGACCTATGGTTTGAAAAATTCTGGTGCAGAGGTTAAGAGCATAGACTCTGGAGTCAGATGGATCTGGGGCCACCTGTACATTAGAACACAAGCACCAGGCATGTGCTGGCTCGGACACTGTTACGGGAATGGTTTAGTTCACCTGGAGTTGCAGAGATGCCGAAATGAGGACACTGGACTTTAGGGAACTAGGGCTATGACACCGTGTATCAGAATTAGTATTCCATATGGCGGCCACTCAGAATGAGTGGGAAATGTTCATGAGATCATACAGTGCTACCTTTTTTTGAACAAGGCATAAAATTATATTCAGTATAATTACAACTCTTTAAAATTAGACATCTTCTGCCTGGAAGAATGGAAGAAATAAATATCCCAAAATACTAAGTGGGTGATTAAAATTTTTTATTATTGTTTCACTTTCTAATTTTCTAAATTTTCTTTGATGAACATAGTTATTACTTTTATGATAGTACAAGTAATAAACTTTTAAGAAAAAATTAGCGTTCAGCCTCAGAGAGACAAATAGTCTGGATAGATGGGTGGTGCCCTGGGCAGGTGCATTGGAAATGGATGTGCCCCTTCCCCCAGAACTCCCCTTGCCTCAGAACCCTGCAGGCTCCAGGCTGAGATCAGGGGGCCTACAGAGGTGACCAGCCACAGACACAGCAGCCACGGCTGCTTTTTGGTTCTGTCCATTCCATAACTTGTATCCTGGATTTGAGATCTTCTTGGTGTGTTTTTTCTGTAGACAGAGGACTATCTGAAACGGAAGATTCGCTCCCGGCCGGAGAGATCGGAGCTGGTCAGGATGCATATTTTGGAAGGTGTGTTAGGCCGGAAATGCTTCCTCCCCTTACCCTCGCTGTTTTCACCATGCATCACCCACATGTCTTTTTCCCTCTGTCTTCTCACTCCCATTTCTGGCGACAGTGGGTAAGCCGAGCCTTAGCACGGTAAAACAGCAGGACTGTGGTAGCCACCACTGCTTCTGAGAGTTCCCAAAGCAGCAGTCACATTCTCTCATGCCGGCTTGCCCTTTTCTCCTCTGGCTGGGTGGTGGCCCCGGATCTTGTCTCCTCTTGGTATGAAGCCTGTTCTCCAGAATCTTTTAAAGATGCAGTTACTGTCTCTTCTCCTCCACTCATTCACTCGCGCCTTCATTCAGCAATCACTCAGACCTCTGTGACGCAAGTGGGCCCATGGCAGGTATGCTCCGCCAGACCCCATCACACACTTCTTTCCACTTTCTAGTGAAGGAGCAATTCTGGCTGCTGAAAACACTGTGACTCAATTCTTTTTTGTTGTTGTTCTGTATTTATTTATTTGAGAGCGTGCACGCATGTGCAGGAGCATTAGAGAGGGGCAGAGGAAGAGAGAGAGAATCTTCTTTTTAAAGAACCAGTGCGTCCTTTTTTTTTTTTTTTTTTTTAAGTTTGTTTATTTTGAGAGAGAGCAAGTGTGGGAGGAGCAGAGAGAGGTGAGGAGAGAGAGAGAATCCCAAGCAGGCTCTGCACCGCTCAATGCAGGGGTCAAATTCACGAACCATGAGATCATGACCTGAGCCGAAATTGAGTCAGAGGCTTAACTGACTGAGCCACCCAGGTACCCCAGAGAGAATCTTTTTTTTTTTTTTAACTTATTTTTGAGAGAGCACAAGTGGGGGAGGGTCAGAAAGAGAGGGGGACAGAGGATCTGAAGCGGGCTCCACACTGGCAGCAAGCCCTTGTGGGGCTTGAACTCATGAACCACGAGATCATTACCCAAGCTGGAGTTAGACACTCAACGAACTGAGTCTCCCAGGTGCCCCAGAGAGAGAAAATCTTTTTTTTTCTTTTTTTTTAATGTTTATTTTTGAGAGAGAGCATGAGCAGTGGAGGGGCAGACTGAGAGGGAGACACAGAATCCAAAACAGGCTCCAGGCTCTGAGCTGTCAGCATAGAGCACGATGTGGGGCTCGAACTCACAAACTGTGAGATCATGACCGGAGCCGAAGCCAGACACGCAACCGACTGAGCCACGCGGGTGCCCCCCAGAGAGAAGATCTTAAGCAGGCTCCACACTCAGAACGGAGCCCAACTTGGGGCTTGGTCCCATGACCTGGGATCATGACTTGAGCCGTAATCAAGTTAGACGCTCAACCGACTGAGCCACCCAGGCGCCCCTGTTCAGTTTTGAGCCAACTTTGGGGTTGGATAGGAACTTTTCTTAGTCCGAGCACCGCATTGTGTTGACAGAGACACTGAGACCCAGCAGAGACTGAATTGCCTTTGTAACACAGAAAGCTTGAGGGAGGATGAGGCACACACTTCATTGTCTGCTGCGCTTTCGGCTTTGTAGCCCCCTGTGCCCGGTGAGCTTTGCTAGGTGTGCCCATGCCCTGTCTGCAGTTCGGGGCCCCTTCTTGTGTCCACGTAGAACTTCAGGCTGGGCCGCCCTTCTCTGCCTGGGACACTCTGCATCCTGATGGCTTCTGCTCCTTCCCCAGAGGGAAGGAGAGTTGCTCTGGAGCTCCCAGGGTAGAGCCAGGTCCATTCCTACATCCTCCTGCACTCCATTCTCTCCCACGGGCAGAGACCTCGGCCGAGCCTTCCCTCCAGGCCAAGCAGCTGAAGCTGAAGAGAGCCAGATTGGCCGATGACCTCAACGAGAAGATTGCACAGAGACCGGGCCCTATGGAGCTGGTTGAGAAGAACATTCTGCCTGTGGAGTCCAGCCTGAAAGAAGCCATCATTGGTGAGGAGGCCCCAGCCGCCCTGCGTGGACATGCAGGCCAGATGCAGAAGGAGGGGCTCTGGGCTTCTTGCTGTTTGATTCCGGCTTTGACTTGGGAACTGAGGTGCAGAGTGTGAGGGCCCAAGAAACAGGCTGTGTTAGCTTGGGGCAGTGCCAGCGGCCTCAGGGGTCACACCAGAGTAACTAAACAACAGAGGCACCTCTGTCCACCTTCATCTCTGCATACCCAGAGGCTGTGTCCTCTCCCACGGGGGGCTGATGTGTGTAAACCCACGGAGATGCCAGGAATTAGAAATCTGTGCCTTACTGTCTCTTTGTCTTAGTGCAGTCTCTCTCAGAGAGTGGCACTTTCCACAGATACTTCACTCAGCAAATACTGGCTGACCCAAGAGGTGTGCTAGGTGCTAGGACCGCAGCCCCACAAAGCAGAGCAGGCCCCTCGCCCTTATGGAGCTCAGGCCTAGGAGCAGACACCAGCAGGTCAACAGGCAGCAGCAAGACAGAGACAGAAGCTGTGCCGGAGAGAGCCCTGGCTACGCTGGGCACACAGAGGAGGGTCCCCAGCCAGGCCCTGACAGTGGGGTGTGGTGCCAGAAGAGGTGACGGCCAAGTCCAGGGCTGCAGGATGAGTAGGAATTAAAGTATATTCGGGAAGAGAGGCGCTGCGGGCTCCAGGGGAGAGCTGTGCAAGGTGAGGAGCAGCCCGGGCGTGGAGCTGGAGGAGGGGGTATTGAGACGGGAGGTAGGAGGTGGGCAGAGTCCAGGACGTGCCAGGGCCTCGTGTGCCATGGGCAGCTGTTCGGACCGGATTCCTTTAGAGTTTGGTAACTGTTAGCACCGATGTGGCTCCTGGGCTACAGTGGGGCCGAGACCTGGTCTGGGCAAGGCCGTGCGTTCCTGCCCCTGGAAGGTAGCTGTGCCACCAGGGAGAGGGGGCGCAACTGCTCCCTTCGTTATAAGCAGTTAGATCTTTTTGGCAGGGCCCCAGGCTGAGTTGGGCCCTGAGCCCTGGGTCAGAGGAGACTTTGGTTTCCGGGGCCTTGTCTGCACCGCAGACAGTGGTTTGACAAGGTCGGAGGCAGCCGGCGTGCCGGGGGCTGCACACCCTGGGCCCCAGCAGCCCCTCTGCCATTGGTGCCGGTAACCCTCTTAGTTCACCGCTTCGCCCTGGCATTCATCCCCCCTCCTCTCCGTGTTCTCCTGCCCAGTCCTCACCAGATTCCACGCAGCCCCTAATCTCAGGCCCGCGTTTAGGTGACGGTCAGTTCTGGGCTCTCTAGCCAGCCGAAACCTGAGAGTCGGCATTGTGCCTGGCCCTGTGTAACGTTCTGCAGTTTACAGAGATGAACAAAATATGACGCTGCCCTCAAAGAATTCAGTACAATGAGAGGAGACTGATGTATGAACGAGTGATTTCTGAGTCTGGCCCCTGGTCAGGTGCCAGCGCTGCGTAGTGAGAAGGTCACGGTCCTGTGACCTAGTAGCTGAGTCACCTGGCTTGTGGGACAGTTTTCAGGTCCACAGTGATGGATATAAAGGGCCCCGCACAGTCTTTGGCGCCTGGGGAGCCTCACAGAAGGGCGGCTGCTGTCGTGGACGACGTGGGGTGATGGTGGGTCAGGTGCAGTGCGAGCTCGGCTGAGAAGGCGTCCTCTCAGCGATGGGCACGGTGATGAGGCCCGGAGAGCGGTCACGGACAGTACGGCACATTTGGGGTCCACCTTTGCCAAATGGGGAGCGTACGTGACACTCCAGGCACGGGGACAGCATGGGCAGCGGCCCGTGGGCGTGTTAGGACGTAGTTTGTTTGAGGACGGGGTACGTAGTGACCAGTGGTGACTTGAGAGAAAGGAGCATTTGCCAGCCAACGCCAGATCCTGTGGGTTTTGGGGAATGAGTAGGTGGCAAGGAAGCGTTGACAGCAAAGGCAGGCCGTTTGTTCAAGACGTGAGCGGAGAAGGGAGGGGGAGGGAGAGGGTGGGCTGGGAGGAGAAATCGATGCAGGTGTGTGGCTGAGAGGAAGGAGTCAGAGGAGGAGATGGGAGGATGGGAGGGGACAGACTCAGGCCAGGTCTGTGGAGGAGGAGGAGAAGCTGGCCGTGGAGAGTGGGGAGGGAGCCCCGGCTGTCCTGAGGCCCGCTGTAGGTGGGGGCCTGACAGGGGCTTTGCAGAGGCTGGCCTCCCGCTGTCTTCCCCACACACTCCCCACGGCCACTCCCAGCACACGGCTGCCGCTCGCGTGCTCACACGCACATCCCTCCCCCAGGTCACCCCCAGCTGATCTGTAAGATTCATGGCAAGATCTCTCTTCCAAGAAGTCCTCCCTGAGCCTCTCCTCAGCGTCTGTGTTTCCCTCAAGCAGAGGCGACTGGACCAAAATCAGAGGGCGGGGGGGACTCTGTCTCTCCACACCCTGCACCTGGCCCAGACCCGGCCACCCTAGGGAGAGGAATGCACTCTGCGGGGACCCTGGCCCACACTGGTCATTGGGCTTCTCCGGTGTGGCCAGCCACTCCCTCCGCTTGGAGTGTCCCCGGGGGTGGAGCCGAAGCTCCTCCGTCCGGGATTCCGCCGTCCGGTGCTGGGTGTCGTGCGGCTGCTGTCCCGTGGCGTGTCTCCTTGCTGGGAGGAAGTGGGAGAAATCTAGATGTGTGACTGGCCTGAAGTACACGACAGTAACGGGGCTCCATTTCCCCCGAGTGCTGCACATGTGGCCCCCTCCAGGGCAGATGAAAGGAAGTGTAGGAGCCAGCCCAGCGATGGGCATCCCGGGCTCCGGAGCTTCAAGCTCAGGCACATCCTTCCCTGGTCCCAGGGGAGCAGAGAGCCTCAGGCTGTGGCCCCGGAGAGGAAGAGTCTGCTGGGAGAGTTACTAGTGTGTTCTTGTTCCTCATCTGTGGTCTTTCCACCACAGCAGATTTCCCCAGACATGCCCGACAGCTCACCTCCGTGCTGTGACCGCTGCCTCAGTCCCTCCCGTGTGAATGGCAGACCAGCGCAGAACCTCTTCCCCCAGCGGCACTGAGGGGGTGGTTGTGATGTGAATCGTGTGAAATACCTACTTGTCTCCTTCCTTTTGTGTCCTGGCGTTTCCACACTAGGGCCCTGCTCCCCCTGCTTCTCCCTCACAGCCTGGCCCCAGGAGCACGTGCACTTGAGGCGGCCAGGGGCCCTGACCACGGGGCAGGGCATTTCTAGCCGGCAGGGGGGCTTTTCTTCTGGTGGCCGCTGCCAGATCTTGGGTCTCCGGGAGTCACAGGCCACTAAAGGGAGGTCACTGTACTTCAGTGATCCTGTTTCACCTGTGCAAGCAGGTGTACCTTTTCCGGGAGGCCCTTAGCCTGTGCGTGCCCTTTAGGAAGTGGAGGCAGCCCCGGGGAGGAGCCCTCATTGCAGGGTCCACAAGCCTCTGGGGGAAGAGAAGAGTTTTGTGCCACCATAGGATGGAAGTGAAGTGCGTTTAACAGGAGGGAAGCAGATGAGATGAAGGAGGCTGCAGGATGGAGGGAGGCAGGGAAGGAGGGAAAGTAGGGCTTGACCTTGGGGACTGGACACAGTGAAGTCAAAAGCAAGGGAGCACTTGATAGCTTAGTAGCCAGCACTCTTCCTGCCTTTGTTTGGGGGTCCTGATGAGGCGCTCTCCTGGAGCTCTTTTGCTGGTCTTTCTCACGTCGGCCTCGCTGGGGGTGGGGAGGGGCCAGAGTGGGCACCTTGCGGGGACAACCCCCCTTCCCATTCGCGGGCACTGGAGGTGGACTGTCACCATGGCTTTGGCTTTCAGTGGGCCAGGTGAATTACCCGAAAGTAGCGGACAGCTCTTCCTTCGATGAGGACAGCAGTGATGCCTTATCCCCTGAGCAGCCTGCGAGCCACGAGTCCCAGGGCTCGGCGCCGTCCCCCTTGGAAGCCCGAGTCGGCGAGCCACTGTCCAGTGCCACCACCCTATCCCCCACTCAGGTGAGCTTGCCCCTGCTGGATGCTTTCCCTGCTCCCCAAGGGCCCCAGACCTGCTGGAGCTGCCCAGGGTGAGGTCTCGCCTGGGCCAGGTGTGGTGGGGAAGCTGGGGATGTCCATGGCTGCCTGAGTCGCAGTGGTGGGGAGCGGGGAGGCGTCGGCAGCGGGCCCTGTTTTGGCCAGACTTCGCCAGCCTGTGGTCCCGGGCTGGGGCTGCCTTGCAGCAAGATTCCTGAGCCTCCCTGGCCTGTCCCCGCGTCCAGTTGGAACAGCCTGCTTCTCCCGAGTTCAGTTCAGTGGCCTTTTCACTGCCCTCTGTGTCTCCATGTTCCAGCTCCCTCAACCCTGCCCTGGGGGCCGGGTTCTCACCCCGCCTCCCATCTTGCCCACCGGTGGCCCCCTGCCCGTGATGGCTCTGGAGGAGATGCCTGTAGCCGCCTCTAGGCAGGGCAGGGCTGGGATGGACCCCCTGATAATGGCCGTGCCCCCTGGGGCAGCGGGAGAGGGAGGCTGTCCTCACCTCCAGCCCTTTCTCAGGTGGTGTCGTCTCAGCTCCCAGTGGGCCCGGATTCCGGAGAAACACTTTTCCTGACAGAGCAGCCTCCTCTGCCTCCCAGCCTCACCAATGGAACCACAGCCCCCCCTGCCAAGCCCACCCCGACGCTTATTAAGGTACAGGTCCCCAGCAGCTGCCCTCCCCTCCCCGGGCCCCTCCAAGCCCTGCCGTGATTTCATCCCAGTGTGGGGCCAGCTGGGGGTGGGGGGCGGGGGGAGTGCACCAACATAAGTCACGGAAGTAACATGGGAGTTTCTCCTCTTCTCTCTGCGGACGCTGGCTGTCACCCTCATAACTGCCATTTCCTGAGCACAGTGGCTCTTATTCTGCCCTGCCCGTGAAAACACACCCCCATCCAACCCCTCTGGTCTACTGACACCACATGAGGCAGTAATCGGAGTCTGCTCTAGGAGTGACAAAACTGAGAAGGGAAATGATGGGCGCCAGGTCACACAGGGGCTGCTTTGGGCTTTTTTTTTTTTTTTTTAAGATTTTATTTTTAAGTAATCTCTACACCCAACATGGGGCTTGAACCCATGACCCCAAGATTAAGAGTTGCATGCTCAACCAACTAAGCCAGCCAGGTGCCCCGGGGCATTTTCTGTTCTCTTCCTCCAAGACCTGACCTAACATGTCTGGGGGGCAAGGCTGACCACCAATCCCCAAGACACCTCCTGGGGGACCTTGGTGTGGGGGACACCGTGTGGGGCACTGAGGTTCATGGAGCTCAGCAGCCCCACGACCCAGGGTCCGTCCTCCCTGTCCCACAGAGCCTCCTACTTCAGGGTCTCCGGGATTTCGCTCCAGACTGCTGCCTCTCCACGCCTGCACCTCTGCTGTCCCCCTCAGCCCCGGGGCAGCTTCCCTTCCTTCCTGCCCCGCCTGCTTCTCCCTCTCATCTCACCATCTGCCCCCCGACACACACGCTGCCCTGGCTGGAGCCAGCCGCGTGCCTCTGCTGCTGCTCCCAGCCTGGGAGCCATCCAGGTTCCCATTCCCTCACTGGAGCCGAGTCCTTGCTGTGCCTCCGGCTGCTACCTTTCTGTTTATGGGGCTCCCTGGTGACCTCCTGTGTGGTGTCCCCACCCTGTGTGCACCATCTCTGCAAAGCCCCCCGAGGCCCTGCTGCTGGCAGGAAGTTTCGAGTGTGTGGCTTCCCCATCCCAGAGGAGACAGTGAGCTGCCCCACTGGGGTCGCAGTGCCCAGGCCGTTCATTCTTCCGGGTGCCTCTCACCTCTGGGGTCTATTCCTGGCGGCCACAGATGTCGGAGTTTTTCCTCCAAAAATCCACCTCAAGCCTGTTCCTAATCGCACAATTGGTGCCTTTCTTTATCCATACACATTTGAAAGAACAGCGTAAATCTATTTGTCTCCCCTTCCTCTTGCGTGGGGGATTCCTCAGCCTTGTGGGCTGACTCCCAGCCCCCGGCGCTCGGGGTGACACGTCTCCTGAAGTACCTGATGTGGAGGCTGTGAGCTCCATCCACCAGCTGTTCGGTACTTCGTTGTGTTTACTCTTAGCTGGAGGTCATGGTGACGTCCGCATTTGGTTGATTAGTCTCCGGGCCAGAGGCTCTTTTAAGAAAGAGGGGCTGTGCCGGGCCTCCCCCCGGCACCCTCGTGGCCACTGATGAGGCCGCTGTCCGGTAGCGGGGGAGCGGACGGGTCCTTCTCAGAAGCCCCACGCTGCCCCCTGATGGCGCCTGCCGTCTCCTCTGCCCTCAGCAAAGCCAACCCAAGTCTGCCAGTGAGAAGTCGCAGCGCAGCAAGAAAGCCAAGGAGCTGAAGCCAAAGGTGAAGAAGCTCAAGTATCACCAGTACATCCCCCCGGACCAAAAGCAGGACAAGGGGGCGCCCGCCATGGACTCCTCCTATGCCAAGATCCTGCAGCAGCAGCAGCTCTTCCTCCAGCTCCAGATCCTCAACCAGCAGCAGCAGCAGCACTATAACTACCAGACCATCCTGCCCGCCCCGCCAAAGTAGGAACCCGCTCGCCACCATCACCCCTACCCCGCCCGACTGGCCGACGCCGGGCCTGGTGCGGGTGAACCCAGATCCTTAAGGAGGCTTTGTTCCGGATCCTCACGCCCCGCACCCGTCTCTGCCCCAGGGGTGATGCTGGCCAGGCTCTCATCGCTACCCTTCCTTCTTCTCAGGCCCGCAGGTGAGGCCCCGGGAAGCGGCGGGGCCCCCCCGATACGCAGCCTCTCCACTGCCGGTAGCGGCTCCAGCTCGGGTGCTCCTGGTCCCAGTGGGTTGGCACGTCAGAACAGCACCTCACTGACTGGCAAGCCGGGAGCCCTGCCTGCCAACCTGGATGACATGAAGGTAGGTGGGCGAGCCCCCTTCCTGCTGGGACACTGGGACCGCCGCCAGGCTGGCCTCCCCCCTGGGGTCTGGCCTAGTGTTTCTATGTGGGGAAAGCAGCCGGTGTAAGACCCACGGCGGTGGTAGGCAGAGCAGAGCTCCGGACTCTGGTCTCCTCCAGCAGAGGCCCTTAGAACCTGCCCCAAGGCTCGCCTGGCCCCGGTCATCGTGATACCTGCCTTGTCATCACAGTCCTTACCATTAAGTACCGCAGCCGGCGTCTGTCTAGGGCCTTGGGGCTTATCAAGCCTTCTTCTGTGACTGCTCTTCCTTCGCCTTTGCCGTGTGGCATGAGAAATAGGGACTGTCCCCACTGCCTCGGGATGAGCACGTGGAGGTGTTGAGGGCAGAGGAGCTCGTCGGAGGTGTCAGACCCGGCCGGTGGCAGAGCCAGGATTCAAATGTGGGGCCGCCGACTTCAATTCCCCGCCTTTTCTACTTTGTCCGTTAGCGCCCCACTGAATGTGCTGCACGCACGTGGTTCATCTGCCTGGGAAAATAGTTTGGGGCTTGGGACACTGACCCTGCTCGTGTCCTGGGACCTCAGAGGGTGGGTCATGCTCAGGGCCTGGCCGGTTTCTTCTGCCCTGATCAGAAGATGGAACAGACCAAACTCTCCCTGGAGAGTTTGTCCTCAGAAGCAGACCAGCCCCTCCCGAGTCATGATCCGACCCCAGTAGGATGCAGCCCTCGTGTGGGTGGCTAGGCACAGGCTCCAGGGTCCATCAGACCTGGGTTTAACTTCGAACTCTGCTGCTTGCTGGGTGAGATCTGGAAGTCATTTTACTTTTGTGGTCTGTTTTCTCACCTGTAAAATCCAGTTGGTTCAATTAAGTAATTGAGCAGCAGGTACTGCGCTGGGGCTGGGGACAGCTGAGGGACCATCGTGCCCAGATGGAGGAGGATGGGCCCAGGACACACACACACGTCTCACCCTCCAGGCTGTGGGAGGGGCAGGGGCTCCTGTATCTGCAGTACCAGCGGGACCCAGATGAATGAATCCTGGTGGACAAAAGGCTCGTCCTTCCCACCTCCCCGACTGCCCTCCTGCCTGGACCCAGTTCTCTCTGTCGCTCTGCGGCCCTGACTCTCGGCCCCTTGCAGGTGGCGGAGCTGAAGCAGGAGCTAAAGCTGCGGTCACTGCCTGTCTCGGGCACCAAGACAGACCTGATCGAGCGCCTGCGTGCATACCAGGAACAAGTCAGCCCTGCCCCGGGAGCCCCCAAGGGCCCTGCTGCCCCCTCCATCTTGCCCAAGGCTGGTGAGGTGGTGGTCGCCTTCCCGGCCACCCGGCTAAGCACGGGGCCTGCCCTGGTGGCAGCGGGCCTGGCCCCGGCTGAGGTGGTGGTGGCCACGGTGACCGGTAACGGAGTGGTGAAATTTGGCAGCACGGGCTCTACACCCCCCGTGTCTCCCACCCCCTCAGAGCGCTCACTGCTCAGCACGGGCGATGAGAACTCCACACCCGGGGACACCTTTGGAGAGATGGTGACGTCGCCGCTGACCCAGCTCACCCTCCAGGCCTCACCGCTACAGATCCTTGTGAAGGAGGAGGGCCCCCGGCCCGGGTCCTGCTGCCGGAGCCCCGGGGTGCGGGCCGAGCTGGAGGGGCGTGACAAGGACCAGATGCTGCAGGAAAAGGACAAGCAGATCGAGGAGCTGACCCGCATGCTGCGCCAGAAACAGCAGCTCGTGGAGTGGCTGAGGCTGCAGCTGGAGCAGGAGAAGCGGGCGCAGCAGCCCGGCCCCGCCCCCGCCCCCGCCCCCCTCAGCACCCCAGTGAAGCAGGAAAGCAGCTTCTCCAGCTGCCAGCTGAGCCGGCAGCCCCCGGGTCCCGCACACCCCTTCAGCCCCAGCCTGGCGGCCCCCGCTGCCCACCACGCGGACGCTTGTCCCCTGGTGCCCCCAGCCGTGGTGGTGAAGCAGGAAGCCGTGCTGCCGGAGCCTGAGCCAGCCCCCGCTCCCCAGCTGCTGCTGGGCCCACAGGGCCCCAGCGTCCTCAGGGGGGTCACACCTCCCACCCTCATCACCGACTCCACAGGGACCCACCTTGTCCTCACCGTGACCAATAAGAACGTGGACAGCCCCGGCCTGGCCGGCGGGAGCCCCCAGCAGGTACCTGGGTGGAGGAGGGGCAGGGGCTGGGGGAGACCGTGAAGATGCTCTGGTGACAGCCCCGTTTACCAGGCGCCCCCATGGCTGGGCAGACTGGGCTGGTTTCCCTTCACCTTCCACTCGATCCTCTAAAATGAGGGGTCACCATCCCCACGTCACCAAGGACGGGTGCCGAGACTTGGGAAGATTAAGGGGGCTGCCCAGGACCCCAGAGCCACGAGGGTGGAGCCATCAGGGACTGCCCAGCTCTGGACCTGGGCAGCCCCCACCCAGGCCGGGGACCATGCCCGCCTCTGCTCCGTAGGGGTGGGACAGGCCCCGGTGAGGGTCAGGGAAGCCCTAGCCTGGGAGAGGCCGAGCCTGGTGCTAGCCCGACTCCCCTCCCACGCCCAGAGAAGCCAGCTGACCCCCACTATGCTGTGCTGGCAGCCAGCTCCCTGCTGCTGCCACCCTCACAGCCCAGACCCTCCACCCTGCCCGGTCCAAAGGTGAGGCTGCTTTAGGCTTCGCGTGGCTTCTCGGCCCTGCAGAGCTCTGGGGCGGAGGAGAGGACAGTGACAGGAACCAGGCACCTCAGGATGGGAGACCGAGGCCCCTGAGCAGCCTCAGGCAGACGGGGAGGAGAGGCTGAAAGAGCCCAGAACCCCTCCTTTCCCAGGTGGCTGGTACCAAACCCACGTGGCCAGTGGCCTCATGTCTACCCCACCTTCTGCAGCGTCAGAGGTCAGGGCTTCCCCCATCCCCTATCCTTTTCTGCCCCGATGGCTTCCATGCAGGCTTCCTAAAAGCCAGGGCAGCTAACAAGTGGTCCCGGCCCAGAAGGTAGGCGCCCCTGCCTTGCCCTCCCGGATTGTGCAGGGCCCTGGGCCTCCTTTCCTCATGCCGTCACCGGTTCTCTCACTGTTCTCCTGTCCAGCCCTTGTCCCAGCCTGGTTCTCCGGCAGCCCCTGGCCCACCAGCCCAGATGGACCCAGAGCACCCATCACAGCCCCTCTTTGGGACCCCCACTTCTCTGCTGAAGAAGGAGCCGCCTGGCTATGAGGAAGCTGTGAGCCAACAGCCCAGACAGCAGGTGAAGAAGGTAGACTGGGGCCTGGCCAGGGTGGGGGGCTGCCTGGGCTGGGCTCCCACAATCCCCCCCCCCCCAAGCCCAGCTGGAGGATAGGGGCAGGCAGGAGTGGGTGTTACAGGGTCAGAGTGGGCCTTGCGGGGCTGGGGGGCAGAATGAGTGAGCTCTGGGAGCCTGAGCACAGGCCAGTGGACTCGGCAGGTTTGGCTGCTGGCTCAAGGGCAGAAGGAAGGGGCTCTGCCCTGAGCCAGGCTGGGAGCCTCCTGTTCTAGATTGTCATCTTTTTTTTTTTTTTTTTTTTCTTTTTTTGCTATTTTGTTTCACAGGAAAATGGTTCCTCCAGCCAACAGATGGATGACCTGTTTGACATTCTTATTCAGAGTGGAGGTAAAGCCCAGACTCCCAAGCTGCCTCCCCAGCCAACCTTCTCCTTTTTTCAGAGATTGTTTTCAGTCCTGGGGTGGTTGATGTATTGATTTTTGTCTAGTTATGGAAAGGACACTTAATGGACGAAAGGCCCCATAGTTTGGATGTAACAACAGCTGAGACACGTCCCATCTCCATGGCTTGGGCAAGAACCAGCTAGGGGGTGCAGCCCTCAAGTAGCAGTGCTTTACCCCAGCACCCACTGCGTGGTGGGCACTGTCCCCGCAGCATGGGGTGTAGTGATGAGCAAAACGGAGACATTTGCCTTTGCACGGTCTAGTGTGATCACGTGTGAGGAGTAAATACTATGGAAAGTTGCGGGGGGAGGGTCTGAGGTGCCTGAGAGCGGTTGGGTTGGCCTTGTTGAGCTCCCTGGGGGGCACCCGTGAGGCCAGGTGTGTTGGAGGAGCGGCATGAGCGCAGGAGGGAGAGGGGGAGGAGGTGCACGTCGGGGCAGAGCACGAGCCCTCACGGGCGCCGAGCAGGACTTGGGCTCTGGATGAAGTCAAGTGGAGGGCTGTTCCAGCTGGAAGGGCAGCTGTGGGAATCCAGGTGAGGCCAGGGGGCCTGGGTCAGGCTGTAGTAGGGAAGTGGAGAAGCACCTGAGTGTGGGTGTATTTTACAGAGCTGGTGGCTTTTCTTACGGACTAGGCAAGTGGTGGGATGACAGGAGAGCAGCCATGGACGAGAGGGTATGAAGGGTTCGGCCGGAGTCACCAGCCTGGAGCTGCAGGACTTCCGGGGTGAGACGCGGGGGGCGCGCTGGGGTGCATCAGTGCAGCCCGTCAGGCTCAGGTGTGTCTCCCGAGACCGCCAAGCAGGGCAGTCTGTCACGTGAAGGCAGGTACCGGGAGTTGTCATCGGGATTGACGTTCAGAGCCAGGAGATCTGGCGAGCAGAGAGGAGGGTGAGGCGGAACCCAGGGGCACGAGATGACGTGTGGCCGTGGGCAGAGTGGGAGGGTGCCTTCAAGACGGTGAAGTCCTGAAGTCCGGGGCTGTCACCGGGCAGTCGGGGGAGACAGGAACCCAGACCTGGTCACGGGGTTAGCACTGTGGTGGCCAGTGGTGGCCTCGACCAGGGCTCCGCAGTGGGACGTGGGCAAGGGGCTGGGGCTGGAGGAGCCAGCTGGTCTGGAGAGCTCTCTGCAGAGGGTTTCCTGCGAAGGGAGCAGAGAGCCAGCCTGTTCGCATGCTGGTGGAGGAGGTCCCCGAGTGCGGGGAGGGCACGGCGCCCGGTGGGAGCTGCGGGAGCTTGTGGAGGTTCTCTGAGG
Source organism: Panthera pardus (assembly GCF_024362965.1). Lineage (NCBI taxonomy): Eukaryota > Metazoa > Chordata > Mammalia > Carnivora > Felidae > Panthera > Panthera pardus. The sequence continues at coordinate 2,298,142 of NW_026526991.1, read as the reverse complement.
GCTTTAGTGCTGGTGTAGGGAGAGGGTTAGCGAGACGTACCGGTCAAGCAAGAGCTCGGCCATGGAATGGTACCCTTTAAAATGGTGACTCCTGGGGGCGCCTGGCTGGCTCGGTCTGTGTGGAGCATGTGACCCTTGATCCGGGGGTTGTGAGTTGGAACTTCATGTAGGGTGTAGAGAGTACTTTAAGTAACTTATTCTTTTAAAGAATAAAATGTTTTAAAAATAAATAAAATGGTGAATTTTACCTCAAAAAAGAAATCCCGCGGAGCTTAATAGCTGTTGTTCCCCTCAAGGTCATGGATTCCTAGGAGCCTCCACAGGTTCTGGAGTCTACAGTGGGGCCTGAGGTACATTTCTAACAAGCACAGGTGGCACTGAGGTGGCTAGGCTGGGCGGTGCTCGCAGGCGGTTGGAGGCTGGTCTAGAGCCCGGGACAGAGGCCTGGGCACAGACAGGGGGAGTTCCTGGGAAAACTGAGATTGTGCCGGAAGCAGAGGGAGGAGGCCAGGCCTTGAGCCCAAGCAGTGAAGAGATGGCAGAGAAAGGGAGCCGGGCGTGCTGCCTGCCACCCAAAAAACACACAACTGGCCAGAGCCAGGGCATCTGTGCCGGAGAAGGCCTTTGGACGGGGTGGGTGGGGGCCAGCAGGGCCCCCCCGTGGTGGCAGCTGGGGAGACTGAGCTTGGGGAGATCGGCATGCCCAGAGGGGACGGGGGTGGGGAGAGGACCGGGAGGGCCAGGAGCAAGCCTGGTTTCTGCAGAATTTTTTTTTTTATTATTGTGGTTAAACACAGAGAAAATCTGCCATTCTAATCTCAAAATGCACAATTCAGTGGCATTAAATACATTCACAGTGTTGTGCAACCATCACCACCATCCATTCGTAGATCTTTTTCGTCATCCTATACTGACACTTGTTTCCCAGTAGATGGTAACTCCCCCTTCCCCTCCCCCCCAGCCCCTGGTAACCTCTGTTTTCTTTTCTGGCTCTGAATTCGCCTATTCTAGGGAGCTTCGCATCAGTGGAATCCTATATTATTTTGTCCTTTGGTTTCTGGCTTGCCTCACGTGGCAGAATGCCCTCCAGGTTCATCCGTGTTGTAGCAGGTGTCAGAATTTCCTTCCTTTTTGTGGCCGAATGGTAGCCCGCTGTAGGGATAGAGTACGCCGCTCATCTGCTCGTCCGTTGGTGGACACCTGACTTGTTTCCGCCTTTGGCTGTTGTGAGTACTGCTGCTGTGAACACCGGCCCGCTAGCCTGCATGGCTTCCCGCAGCGGCTGCGCCATTTTCATTCACACCAGCCACGCACAAGGTTTCGGACTGCTCTACATCCTCACCAACACTTTGGATTTTTTTAAAAAAAATAATAGCTGACTTGGTGTGAGGTGGTTATCTTTTTTTTCTTTTTAAGTTTATTTATTTTGAGAGAGGGAGAGAGAGAATCCCAAGCCAACTCTGTGCTGAGAGCACAGAGCCCCAGCGTAGGGCTTGAACTCATGAACTGTGAGATCATCATGACCTGAGCCAAAATCAAGAGTCGGACACTTAACCCACTGGGCCACCCAGGCGCCCCAAGGTGGTGTCTCCTTATACTTTTGACGTGCCTTTCCCCTAGTGACTAATGAGGTTGAGCGTCTTTTCCTGTCCTTACGGGTCCTTTGCAGATCTTGTGGGGTCTCTGCCTTCGGTTCCTTGGGGTTGAGTTGTAGTTCTTCACTCTGGATGTGACCCATCAGATACATGGTGTGTGGACATTTCCTCCCATTCCACGGACTGTCTTTTCTCTTGATGGTCTTTTCAACGCACAAAAGTTTTAAATTTTTATATGGTCCAGTGTGTGTATTTTTGTTGTTGTTACCTGTGTTTTTGGTGTCACAACCAAGAAATCGTTGACGAGTCCAGCGAAGATTTCCCATTTCCCTCTGAGAGTTTTGTAGTTTAAGCTCCTGAATTTAGACCTTTGACCCATCTGGAGTTAACTTTTGTATGTGGTATAAAGTCGGGCCAGCTTCGGGTCCTGATTAATCAGGCCTGGTTTCTGACATCCGTTCACTTTCTTGCTTGGCAGAAATCTCAGCAGATTTCAAGGAGCCACCACCATCCCTACCAGGGAAAGAGAAGCCCCCCTCGACAGCAACCTGCGGGTCGCCCCTGGCCGCACCGTCCCCACCCTCCGCCGAGCTCCCCCAGGCCACGCCACCTCCCTCAGGCTCACCTGCCCTCCCTGGGCGCCTGGAGGACTTCCTGGAGAGCAGCACGGGGCTGCCCCTGCTGACCAGCGGGCACGAGGGGCCAGAGCCCCTCTCCCTCATTGACGACCTCCACAGCCAGATGCTGAGCAGCTCTGCTATCCTGGACCACCCCCCCTCACCCATGGACACCTCGGAATTGCACTTTGCCCCCGAGCCCAGCAGCGTGGGCCTGGACCTGGCCGACGGCCACTTGGACAGCATGGACTGGCTGGAGCTGTCGTCGGGAGGCCCCGTGCTCAGCCTGGCCCCGCTCGGCACCACCACCCCCAGCCTCTTCTCCACGGACTTCCTCGATGGTCACGACTTGCAACTCCACTGGGATTCCTGCTTGTAGCTCTCGGGCTGCAGGGCCAGGATGGGAGGGGCTGGAAGCTGGGGAGAGCCTGATCCCACCTCTGTGTGGTCGTGAGTCCTGACAATCATAGGCCCCGCTCTCCCCGCCCCAGGAGACTGGAGCAGGCCGTGCCGCCCCCTGGCTCAGACTCACCAAGGAGACAGGCTGCCAAGGAGCAGCGTTGGTCTAACCCCAGAGTTCAGGAGGCCCGGACAGGCCAGGGCCGTTCTATTGACCTCCTTTTGTGAGGTCGGAGGTGCAGTCTGGCTGCGGTTGGCTCAGGCAGGCGAGGCCCAGGGTCACTCTCTTTCCTTCTAGTCCCCTTTCCCTATGAGGGAAGAAACCAGCTTGGGCCTCTACCTCCCCATCCCCTCGATGCCAACCCCAGGGTCCCAGGCTTCTGGGAGGGGAGCCCCTTGCCATTTTAGTGTCTTGGTGTAGTGTAACCATTTAACGGTTGGTGGCAAACGTTTTCTGTACAGGTGTATATACCTCTATATTCTATATCGCCATACATATATATACATATATTTTTGGGGGCTGGGAGGTGGATTGGAGCTCCCTCCCATCCTGTGCACAATATAGAAGGGCCCAGAGACCACTGCTCCTGGGGTTAGATGCAGCCTTCGTCAGCCCCATCACGCGTGTTTGACATGTAGACACCCTGCCACCGCCTGTGCCCCACCTGTGCCCTGCTCCGTACTTGTGCCACAAGGGCAGAGGTGCCTCCTTGGCCACCCGCCCACATTCCGTCCCGCTGCCTCATCGCAGCCACCATGGCCCTGGGACGGGAGGTGGCGGAGGGTGGGGGGGGGGGCGTCAGCCCTCAAACTGAGGCCTCCTCAGCTCCCTCTGGCCTGTCACTATCATTAATGGGATTAGGGATGGAATCACCAAACCAGTGCCGGGACAGAGGTCGGGAAGCTGTGTGGACTTTTTTAAAATAAAAACAAAAACACTGACTTTGGTCCATTTTTGTTCACGGAACAGGTGGGTGGTATGGCTGGGTCCTAGGCTTTCTAGATGATTCCAGGAAGGACAGAACCTTGGACATACAGCTGTGGCCCTGGCTGGACAGAAGACAAGAGGTGATTTCTCAAAGACACACTTTATTTACAAACCAAAGAGGCCAGGGAGCCTCTGGCCACCCCCATCCCCTTCCTGAGCAAAAACTGACACAACAGACCTGGCTCTCCACCTCCTCACAAGGTTTTTGGTCGGTACAAACTCTGAAATTGGGGCCTGGGGTCTCTGTAAATGCCTGTGCAGAGCCCTCCCCCGGGTACCGGGAAAAATAGGCTGAGCCCCACCTTCTCCTGCCTCCCACTGTCCTCCCGTGACACTCCTGGGTGCCCCCAGGTGGCGTCCCGCTGTGTCATGGTGCCTGGCCAGAGCTCAAATGCGTCTTTCCCTTGACCCCGCAGCTGAGAATGGGCCTGGGCCACCTCAGACCCCATCCCAGAGCAGGCCCAAGACCGGCCAGGACCGTGCTGTTCTCTGCTTGCTTGAGGAGGGGGCTGCTCGGGAGCCTAGTGCCTGGGGGAGGTGTGGGCTTGACGGCCACCGTAGGAGGAGCATCACCCGTCTATGTCCCAGCTGAACAGGTGGTGCTTCACCAGCATGTCCTGAACACCCTCCTTCAGTGGCTTCTTCTCCTCCTGCACACAGGGACAGTCCCCCGTCATGGGCGCACAGCAGGCGCTAGAGCCACGGCACGGAAAGCCCAAGGTGGCGGGGCCGGAGTGGTTTGTGTAGGTGATGCCGGCACTTGGGGTCCCCACGGGCCCTCCCGCCTCAGCCGGCCAGGAAGCTTTGGGGTGATCTGCCAGCTCAGCTGCCTGGCCTGCCCCACCCCAGGCGGCCCCCAGAGGGGAGGACAGGCTGTGGGGCTGAGGACTGACCCCAGCCACCCACCTCTCTCTTCACAGGAAGTTCCCAGTCCTGCGAGAGGCTGAAGGCGAAGCAGCACAGAACGCTGGAGGTGAGGGAGGGAGTGGAGAGGCCGTCAGTCTCCCTCAGGGCAGCTCTGCCCCAGCTTCTCCCACCCCAAGCCACGGGGCAGGGCTTCCGAAGCAGGGGCGGGGACTCACCGGAGCTCACATTTGATCTGGACCCAGCCAGGGCTGCGCAGGAAAGACCAGGGCTGGTACCACTTCTCCACGGTAGGCAGGCTGGAGCAGAGCACCTCCAGCCACAGGTGCAAGACCTGCTCGCTGGGGACAAGCGGGCAAGAGTGGGCTGCCCACCCCCAGCTGCCTTCCCCGCGCTGTGACCTCATCAGGTGACTGCGCCTTCACTCTTAGCCAGGTCTCTGCGGAGCGCCCCGCTCCAACACGCTGAGGGACACGTGCAGGGGCCCACCCATCCCCCAGGGCCCCTGCCCCATGGCCCTCGCTCCCCTCAGCCCCGTCCCGGCTCCTTCCCTCTGTGTCAGACTCCACCACACCTGCTGCACAGGGGCCTCAGCCCTGCTGGTCAGCCCCGGAGTGAGGCCCACAGCCACGTTCTGAGCTCAGGGAGCTTTGCCACCACAAACCACCCCTCCTCCCACCCTGGCCTGGGTCACAGCAGCCTGGAGGTTGCCCCCTCTGCCAAGTGGCAAATCTAGACACCACACTCACCCTGACCCAGGTCTGGGCCTCACAGATGCCCAAGTTACCCTCAGGCAGGTGCCCCCTCCCTAGTTCTCTGTGGTGGCCTCGTTTCTGGTGAGCCCCCTCACCGGTCACCTTGCTGAAGTGTGTGCCTTCCCCAGCCCACAAAACGATGGCTGGTCTCGCACCTGAGGAAGGCCCTTGGCACCCCGGAAGGCACCCCAGCTGCCTCGTCTGTCCAGCTCACAGGCCCTCGGCCCAGGCTACCACTCATCTGACAGGACGGTCACTGGCCCGCGGTGGGCAGATACTCACTTGAGTCCCACGCAGATGAGGGAACGGAGCTTGACATCCATCTGTGCGTGTGCAGCGTCATGGGTCACGTTCACAGACTGCACAGCCTGGGAGGGCCCAGCTGTCACTCAGGGGGCTCCAGCTGCCAACCCAGGAGGCCCGGACCACCCTCCACCCACTTACCCGGTAGAGCAGCTCCTCCGGGGTCAAGACTTTGCCATCTTCATCCAACCTGAGGGAGGAACCGAAGCTGCCGTGGCTGCCCTGACATGCAGGGCTCGGGCTGTGCCCACCCCCTCCTCCCAAAACCGCCAGGAGACCCTGCCAGGAGGACGCTAGGCAGGGTGGCTGGGCCTGTTACCTGTACGTCTTACACAGCACCAGGCGTGAATACACCGAGTCAAAGTCTCTCTCCACCTCCCGGCCTGCTGCCTGGGGGTCAAGGTGAGTGTAAGGGACACCAGGATAGATACCAGATCAAAGTCACAGGGTCCAACCAAGCGCATACTGCCACCCATGAGCTCCTGTGCCAGCTCTACGGGGCCCAAGGAAGGGCTCAAGGAGGACAGTTGGGGACGTGGGTCCAGCCATTGACTTACCTCCTCGATGAACAGCCAAGGGTGGCAGGCACCTCCCAGCAGGGACGGCTTCTTCAGCCCATGTTCAAACAGGGCCTTGAGAGCTGGGCAGAGGGTCCCTCGAACCAAGTCCGTGACCCCCTCTGTCACAGCATCATCCCCCGCGATGGAGTACTGACGGCAGGGGACAGGGTCTGAGAGGCCCCAGTCCCACGCCTGCGGCCAGACACCCCTTCCCCGTCCTCACAGCCACTGCCACCAGCCAGCATGCGCCAGGGTTGAGGCGGCGGCAGCAGCTCCCAGGGGCAGCCGAACCTTGTGCGCCCTCTTACCTCTTTGCTCCGTTCATCCAGGACTTCCACAAACTTGGCTGGAAACCAGCCTGCGGGGGAAGCAGGGCCCCGTGGGGGCCGCGTGAGGGCAGGCCGGCAGGCTGAGGAAGCCCGGCTCCTGCTGAGGCCGGAGGGTGACAGAAGGGCTCCTGGTTTCAATGCCTGGCCCACCCCTCCTCCAGACGGAGGCCTCACCTCTCAGGCCGTTCAGCTCCCCGACCCAGCAGTGCTCATCTTTCTGAGATATGATCTGCACGGTAGGCAGAGAGGAGGAGGAGGCAAAGCTTTGGTTGCCCAGGCCCCGTGCCTACAGCCATGTGGGTGGAGCAGGGACAGATCCTGGGCAGCCCGGGGTCACCCCGCTTCCCGCGGCCAAGCTCCCCACCTCTCGCTGAAGCTGCGCCTACGTGCCCACGCACCGTGATGATGTCGTTCTTGCGGAAGCCCAGCTCATCGTCGTCGTGTCGCTCGAAGTCCAGCAGGGCCTTGGCTCGGCGCCGGTGGCCGCGTGAGCATGCCACATAGTTCTCGTGGTCCCGCTGGTGGCTCTCCATGCTGTAGTCCGGGCTCAGCTCCTGCCCCAACAGCAGAGAGGTCCGCTGAGGAGAGGCGCCTCCTCGCCAGGGCCTCCGCTACCTCAGGATGGGGCCAGGGAGGGAGAGCCCCCAAGTCGAGCCCACAACTCACCACACTACAGTTTTTGGGGTCTGTGCACTGGAAATGGCGGGCAACGCGCAGGATGGCTTCCCGGAGGTCGGCCACCAGTTCCGTCTGCTTGATGTTCTTGGCCTTGAGCGCCTCCAGGTCGTCCTCCCCTGGGAGCCCCAGTGAGCTATAGCAGCCCTGGCCCCTGGCCTGCACCCCCCTCCCCAACCCCAAGGATGCTCAGGGTCCACGTGGGGGTCTGAGGACAGACGCCTCCCGGTCTACACCGCCACCCTGCCCTGCTGGGGCGCTGGGAGCCACAAGCTGGAACTCGCAGGCAGGGAAGGAGTCCCTGAACCCAGCCTGGCACCGGCAGCCATGGCAGTTCTCACCAAAGAGCAGGGAGGTGATGCCAGACTTCCTCCGCTGGGTCCGGCGCCGCACGACCTGCAGGCAGGGAGTGTGGGTCAGCGGCAGCCGGCAGGGGTGGTGAAGCTAACCGAGCTCCTCCTGGGGCCAACATCTCACTTGTGCCACCTCATCTGAAATGGCCTCCGCAGCCGGCTCTGAGCATCAGAAATGCAGTCGGTTCAAAGCTGGGTCTGCCACACAGCCAAACGGCAGGTCACAGCAGAGATGCACAGAAGGCCAAGGGCAGCGGGTCATTCCACAGCTGTGGTCTGACTGGGCCAAGCCCCGGGTGCCGGGCTGGGGAGGGGGCAGCAGAGCAAGGAAGGGCTGGCGGGTTCCCTGCAGCCTCTCTCACTTCGGGCTTCCTCGAGGACCCCCACGCTGGGGGTGAGGTAGGGCCTCCTTCCTCATGGGCCCACCTGTGACAGGTTGGTGGTGGCACTGGTCCCTAGGAGTTGGCCCTGGTCCGCAATGAGGTAGGCCAGGTGCTTGCGGCGCTGCGTCTCCACGGCCACGTCCGTGAGGGAGCCAGCCAGCCGCATGGCCTCCCCCAGCAGCAGCTCCGCGTCCTCAATCTGCGAAGGGATGTCTGACAGCGTGTTGAAGATGGAGGCCGAGTTCTCGGACTGGATCAGCTCCTCCTCCTGAGCCACACGAGGGAAGGAGTGGGGGGAGGGAGCGTCACTGCCAACGTCAGGCCCGTGAGCTGACCCTGCTCACTGTCCTCAGGTCTGGCCCCACCGTGGGCCTCTCAGGAGGGGCCGGTGCTCAGGCCACAGGAAGCTGAAGGCTGAACCCCACTCGGCCCCCAGAGGAGGGGTGCCAGAGCATCTGCGTCCGGCCCCAGTGGGGACGGGGCTACAGCAGCACCTTGAGCCGCAGCATGCCCAGCGTGGTCTGGAACAGCACCAGGGAGCCCTCGTAGAAGAACAGGTCCCAGAGGCGCAGCAGCAGCTTGATGTGCACCACGCTGGCGAAGGCCGTGAGGAACCAGTGCAGCGTGATCAGAGACAACTCTGTGGACACAGACGGGAGCCCCTGTGGCTGGGACCAGGGATGGGCAGCACAGCCAGCAGGGGATGGAATGAAAGGCGGGGGGGTGGGGGGGGGTGGGGGCTCCCAGGCACACAAGCTGGGGAGAAGCTGGAGGGTAGCTCCCACAGAGCAGCAAGAGCCTTGACCACTCCAAGGGGAGGGACGAGACAGGCTGCCAGAGAACAAGAGCACGACAGAGACTGTGATGTGCTGGGTCTAGGCTCAGCCATCACCAGGTGGGAGCCTTCCTCCCAACGCAGTTGGCTGCCCTGTCCGCTGCTGGCTGCATCTGGGGACCTCAGACTTGTGATACCTGAGAGGGACACAGGACCCCCAACCCCAGAGAAGAGGGTGGGTGCTGGCCCTTACCGATGTCGTGCTCCTGGAGCAACTTGTCCAAGCGAGGCAGGTACTGGACGATGAGGTGGCGCAGGACCCGCTGGTCTGTCTGGACTCCCAGCAGGGTGGTGCTGAAGTAGGAGGCGGGGAGCAAGTCCTCGATGATGGCGCACATCATCCAGAAAGCATCCTCCTCCTCCAGGAACAGCAGAAGGCAGGCAGCCACCTGGCCAGGGCAGGGGGACAAGGGGCCTCTACCCGGGTCTCCATGTGAACTAGAAGCGGCACGGCCCCGGAGGTCCCATCGTAGACCGCGCGCTCTCCTCGGGGTTGGAACCAACATACTTGGCAGCCCCGGCCCTCCGCGGGGCCCCCACCTCCAGCCCTACCACCCATCCTACTGCCCAGGACGGCACTGTTCGCCAGTGCGGGGACACCCCCTTCCCCCTCCAGGATGTGCTCACCATGCCCGTGCCCTGGCAATAGCCGATCTCTGGGTAGAGCCAGGCCAGCGCCCGGAGAACCCTGCGCAGGCGGGGCACCCCGATGCTGTTCACGCTGGCGAAGCAGACGTTGCTGGGCATGGTGCGGAGCAGGTCCTTCTCGATCTGCCAGCAGCCCACCCACAACGAGGCCCTGTGAGATGCAGGCCCGCACCCTCCACACTGGTGACACCTAAGGCACCACCCTGTGAGGGAGGCTGGGAGACCTCCGTGTCAGACAAACCCCAGGCAGGCTCACCCAGAATGAGGGTTCCTAATGCTCTGGGTCAAAGCGTATGTGCTTCCTTCAGGATTAGAGCTCAGCTAGTGTGTACCTGATACCACCAGATTCACCAGGGGATCTTACAAAAACAGAACGACACATCCCTGGGCCTCAAGCCAGAATCACAGAATGAGAATCTCTAGAATGAGGCCCGGAAATCTATACTAATCTCCAGGTGAGGGGTGCCTGGTGGCTCCATCAATTAAGCACCTGACTCGTGATTTTGGCTCAGGTCATGATCTCACTCACGGTTCATGGGATCGGGCCCCGCACTGGGCTCCGTGCTCATGGTGTGGAGCCTGTTTGGAATTCTCTCTTCCTCTCTCTGCCCCTCCCCCGAGCACACATGCCTGTGTGTGTGCATGTGCATGCACATTTGCATAAACTATCTCTCAAAAATAAACATTGTTAAAGAATAAAAAGTCTCCAGGTGATCCTAATGTGCACCCAGGTTTGGTCATCTTTTAACAATGGTCCCTTCTGCCTACAGGGACCCAGGAAGTACAGGCTTGCTCCAGACACATGTCTGTGAGTGGAAGGGCCGCCACACAGCTGCCTGCTCTCCTGGGCCACCCCTGCCAAGGACAGACCAACAGGGTGGGTCCCCGTAACCCCAGGCGGCTTACCGCCCTCCTGCAGGCCCACACGTAGTTTCTGACCAGAAAGCACTTTCTGAAGGGCCCCTGGTGCCGTCCCAGCCTCACCTGTTTGGCAGCAATGGTCTCATCGTTGGAGCTGTTCTTCACCATCTCTCGGTAGGACAGCTCGGAATTCCTCTTCTTCTGCAGGGCCCCAGAGAGCCGCATCCACAGCTGAGGGGGAGCCTCCATGAGCATCCAGTGGGACACCTGAACCCCCGCGGGCCCTCTGCAGGTCCCTCGCCACCTCACCTGTGGCCTCATGCTGTGTGGGATGCCCGCCAGCACCAAGGAGCGAAGCTTCTCAGAGCGGGGCAGAGAGACAGCAATCTTGTCCCACGTGAGATCCCCCACGTCATGGTTATGGGTGAACTCCAGGTGGGCCTGCCAGCGCAGTCTCTGTGGAGGGTCCTCCATCAGAGACACACCTGACGGCCTGCCGGAACCGGGGTTGGCACCGTCTGCCAGGATAGAGCCGGGAGATGCAGCGGTGAGCAGGGATAGGCCCTGGGCTTTAGGTCCAGTGCCCAGATCTGGCCAATGAAATCCAGAGCCACGTTTCCAACAGCTTCCTGTGGCTCCAGGTGCATGTCCAATAGGCATCCTCACGAGCAAATGCGAGCTTTTTAATTTCTCTCTCAAACCTGCCCCTGGCCAGTCCCTCCCAGATCCAAAGACACCCCCCCTCCACTCTCCAGATGCTCAGGCTTAGATCTCAGAAGCCCTTCTGGCTCCAGCTCAACTTACTCCCACATTCAACCCACAGGCAAAATATGTTGGCAGATTCTCACCACTTCTACCACCTCTGATATGGCCCTTGACCAAGTCATTGACTTCCATCTGGGCCATCGTGAGGCCTTCTCACTCGCCTGGTTCCACCCCTGCCTCCCTAAAGGTGTTCAGCAGTCCGAGTGCCCCTTGTCAGACACAAGTCAGACCACGTTACTCTGCTCACTCGGACGAGAGGCCTTACGAGGCTCGGTGACCACATCTCTTCAGCCTGGCCCCTCCGTCCTCATCGCCTACTGCTCTCCTCTTGCTCCCTTGGCTCCCGCTATTCCTCACCAAGTCCACTGCCAGCTCAGGATCTCTGTCCTTCTTATTCCCTCCCCCGGCTATGCTCACTGCCTCACTTCCTTCTAGTCTCCATCCAAATGTCTTCCCTTGGAGAAGCCTTCCTTCATCGCCTAACACACAATCCACCTCCCTTCTCCACAGCCCCAGATTTCTTCAGAGTTCTTCTTGCCCCCAGCATGCATGTATTTGTTTGCTGCCTGGGAATTCCACAAGGCCAAGACCACCTTTGGTTTTGTTCGAGGCACTGGGGAGGCAGCAGTGGAGGGTGGACAACCCGCGGACGGCCCCTAAAATGGTCACGTGAACACTGACAAAGCTCCTGTGGGCACCAGGCAACACGAGGGAGCGTCAGCCTTACAAAGATCCTTGTTCTCACTCATTGTAAAGCCTCGCCCTCAGCCTCAGCTTTCCAAAACTTCACCATTCGAGAATTTACATACACACAGCAAAATGCACAAATTTTAAGTGTATACTTTGGTGAGTATCAATAAACAAATGTCTCAATGTGGTCCCCATCATTTCCATTATGCTAGAGAGTTCCCTGTGTTCCTCACAGGCCTGGGTTTTAACTTTCATGTATCTGCCTGCAAACCAGAGAACAAGGAAAACTTGTGTCAGAACTGGAACATGAGCGACCTGAAGAGGACTGGCCTCAGCCCAGTAAACTCCTGCAGGGCTAGTGCTGGCCTGAGCTAGGGTGGCCTGGGTTCGGGCAGACAGCCTTCCTGACAGCCCGCCTGGGAACCAACAGGTGTATTTAGAATAGAAAACAATGGAAATGGCCTAGGAGCCCACTTACATAAGAGTAGTTATAAAATGTTATGATAAATCCATTATAATGGCATATAATGCAACCACTGAAAAAAATGCTTTTAAAGAGGTCCTGGGACGCCTGGGTGTCTCAGTCTGACTCTTGATTTTGGCTCAGGTCATGATCCCATGGTTCATGGGTTCAAGCCCTGCATCAGACTCTGCGTTGACAATGTGGAGCCTGCTTAGGATTCTTTTTGTCCCTCCCTCTGCCCCTCCCTTGCGTGTGTGCACGCGGGCGGGCGCACACACACACACACACACACACACACTAAACTTAAAAAAAATAAGTCTTAACTAACAGAAGGAATGCTATACAAGCAATATAAAAAATGAATAGATGACATAATTTTAGTTATGAAAAGTATATAAAGACACACACACAAAACCAGGAAAGGAATAAACTAAAATATCAGCAATTATATTTAGGTTGTGGGATTAGGAGTCACTTTGTTTTTATTTTTATACTTTGCTGTATTTTTCAACTTCACTAAATGAACATTATTGCTTTTATTATCAGATGTGCAGATCAATAAAATTAATCTAAATTTTAAAAAATCAGAAGTTTCCATATACTTATAACAGCATGCAGCACCATTGATGAAGAAGCAGGTGAAACACCCAGAGCCCGGGTCACAGCTGCACAGTGAGAGTCACCAGAGCTGGAGCTCCAGGCGCCAACAAGATTACAAGAGACACCAGCAAGATTACACCAGGGGCTCCATCTTACCTTCCTTGTCCACGCGGAAACCGAACTCATCGTAGAAGAACTCTGGTTGCTCCACTGACTCTTCCTTCTAGAACCACGGTGAGGAAGAGTCAGTTGTATGGCCACAGGTCTGGCACCACAAATTCTATAAAATGCCACCTACATTGCTGTCTGTTGAAATTCTACTGGCATTCAAGACTCAGATCGAAGGCCACCCTTCCTTGAAGCCTCTGTGGTTATCACTCAGCTACAGGGGCCACCACCCTCTCAAACTGGCCTAGCATTTTCCTTGTTCTTCTTAGAGGTCAAAGATAATAAGATCAGGGTAAGAAACAGATTTTATGCATCTCTGCATCCTGATAACACTGGACACACGATGCCATAATACTTTTCCTCCGACCTAATGACTGATTCCCAGAGGACATAGAGCTGCCATGTCTGATGGTGGCTTCTGAGCCTGAATGACCACAGGGGTGTGGCTACCCACTCCCAGGAAGCTACAGCAGTAGGTTCCCTTTGGCGCCACAGCCTGGGAGCAGAGCTGTACCTGCGTGGACTTGGCCAAGATCTCCTGGGGCCACATGCTTGGAGTCAGGGCTGAGAAGGGGCCACTGGCAGAAGGTGTGTGGCTTCCTAAAATCGAGGAGGACCAGGAATAGGAGATGAAGAAAATTCAGAGCATTCCGGGGAAAAATTCAAGTTGGGATCTCCCCCACTCCCCCCAACAGCAAAGGGACCGCACCATCTGAAGTGGGATGGTGAGGGAGGGGAAGAGACCTAGATGAGCAACTTTCTGGAGGAAGGAAAAGAAAAAGCGCCACATGTTACAAAACATAACCAAATTTCATCTCCTTGGCTCTTCCTCCACCCAAGTGTGAGGTTCGGGGATACTGGAGATCTGAGCAAAGTTATGGTAATCTTATATGACCCGCAGGAGGACCTCCTCCTTTCTCCCACTCTTACCCTCAAAGGTCTGCCTGTTTCCATTCCACTGGATGGCCCTCCCAAGTGAGACCCTCCCCTCCCTCTGGGCAGCCTCTCACCCATCTCCAGCCCCGGGCCTGCCTCCCACCTGACATTGTGCAGAGAGGCAGGGCAAGTCTTCAGCAAATCCACACTCAGAAGGCTTCCTAGCCTATTATCATACAGCTGGAAGGCTCCTCAGGCTTCATCTGGTCCAGAAACATTTGCCCTAGAAGGAGAGCAGAGGGGAAAGTCATTCTAATGCAGCCCCTCTGCTGGGTGTCTTTTCTACCCACCACTGTGATTTTCCTGGCTGAGGGGCAGTGAGAAGGAAAAGTCACACTTGAAAGAAAAGGTTCCTATTCTGACCATTTCATCTGAGAGAGGACACAGGATATGTTCTGAAGCAGCTGTTGATGTTTTCAACAGTTCTGTGAGCCAAGGGGAGTGTCCACTCAGTTCCCATTGTTGTTAAAGGAGTGAATCCTATATACAGACTTCCGGATGCCCTAGGCTCAGGTACATATTTCTTCCGAGAAGAGAAGAGAAGAGAAGAGAAGAGAAGAGAAGAGAAGAGAAGAGAAGAGAAGAGAGAAGAGAAGAGAAGAGAAGAGAAGAGAAGAGAAGAGAAGAGAAGAGAAGAGAAGAGAGAGAGAAAAGAGAAAAGAGAAAACCAGCCACCACCCAAACCTCCATGAATAAGTTTCCCCAAGCCAGAATCTTTGAGGAACCATTCAGTAGAACACAAATTAGCTTCTGGATCAATGCCTCTAATTCACCTCAATACTGACATTTACAACATCATCCAGCCGTCCAGCTTTACCGTATTTGTCACCAGCCTTGCAGCTGGGAAACCAAGAGACCACAGTCTAATTTAGATCTCTCCTGCTGCCACTGAAACTCCTGCCTCCCTCCCTTTTATTGCCTTCTCACAAAATGAGGACTCAACAATAAAAAAGACAAAATGGGCAAAAGATCCACATATACATTTCCCCCAAAAAGAGATGTTAGTGGCCAAAGAGCAAGTCAAAGGCGCTGGATATCACTGCTCATCAGGGAAATGCAAATCAAAACCTTAATGAGATACCACCTCACACCCACTAAGATGGCTGTAGCAAAAAGAAAGTGCTGACAAGGACGTGGAGAAAGTGGAACCTTACACATCCCTGGTGGGACTTAAAATATAAAATTAAGCAGCTGCTGTTGCAAACAGTCTGGCAGTTTGTCAAAAAGGTAAACACGGAGTTCCCACATGACCAGTAATTCCACTCCTATAGTTATTCACCCAAGAGAAATGAAAGCATGTCCACCCGGAAACTTGTACACGGATGTTCACCACAGCATTATTCATTTTAGCCAAAAAGGAGAAAAAATCCAACTGGCAAATGGCTATACAAAATGTATGGACTGTCCATACAACAGAAAACTCTTTAGCTGTAAAAAGGAAAGTGAAGTATTGATACGTGCGGCCCTATCAACGAACCATGAGAATATTATGCTCAGTGAGGAGGCCGCTCACAAGACAATGAATACTGTAGGATTCTATTCAAGTGAAATGTCCAGAAAAGGCAAATTCATAGGTAGAAAATAGGGTAGTGAGTGCCAAGCTTGGGGATGGGGGGAGCAGTGGGACTGCAGAGTGACCACTAACAGGGTTTCCATTTGGGGAGAAGAAACATGTTCCGGAATGGGATAGTGGGGACAGTTGCACAACAGTAAGAAACACTAAAACCACTGAACTGTACACTTTAAAAATGGTAAATTTTATAGCATGTGAATTATATTTCAATTTTTAAAAATAAGAAAAAGCCATTGTCTGGCGTGTCCTCTCAATTTCTCACTTCCCATTTCTAACCTGCTCCTATTAGATCTAAAAAGAATCTGTTATTACTTGAGCTTCAACAGAAATGCAGTTTCTGGAATAGCTTCTTCAGCCTTTTCTGAATATGAAGCCTTTAATTCCAACTATGGAATGAAAGGCTTGGACTCTGTGAAATAAAAAGGAAGTAGCAATACGGAGAGGTGGCTGAAATATTTTAGGACAAGCTGCCTTCCAGTTTTTTAAATCATGTTCACCCAGACCCAGACCTAAAAGAAACATCTGCTTTTGTCAATTTTTCAGGTGGCCATTGCTGTTCTGGCCCACAGAACTTCTCCAGACTCTCTGCCACAGAATTCTGGTAGGCCAGAAGGGTCAGGTGACTGAGAAAGAAGCAAAAAAGAAAAGCAAAGGGAACTTTTGAGAAAACATCACCCCATAGGTCCTTAGCTCGAGCCTATGCTCACAGTGGCCATGTGAAAAAAGTCCCCATTCTCTTCAAAGACCTATCTGCAAATCTGGGGGCAAGAGTCATCTCGTAGCTAGTAAGTGCAGCTCAACTGGTCACTAACCTCCACCCCTGCCTCAGACTCACCCTGACCATGCCACATTTGGCCTAAATGCCCATCAGGGAGGCCTTGCTGCCCAACTGGGAGAGCTGCTTCCAGACAAGCTCCACTGAGGGCCAGATGGCAGAACCTGCTTCCCTAACAGGTCAGCTGTCCTAGGCTTGCCTGTTCTGCGCAAGGACGGTAATGAGAACTGAATGTCTTCCTTCAGTGTAACAGATATGTAGGGCCTGGTTTCAATCAGAGTTTTGTGCTGGATAGAACATTACATATTTTTACATTAAAGGGACTGAGAAGTTTTAAAATCATGTCATCATTTAATCCTTATAACATGTTTTGAAGTAGATGCCTCTATTCGTTATACAGAAAAAATTAGCCTAGAAAAGACCCACGTACAGTTTTCCAAACAGACTCCAATAACGTAGCCTCCTACAAAACCATGCTACCTCCCATCTGGCCTGGTGCATTGATGTCACACAGCCACCAGCTAGATCATCACCAGCATCCTCATCACTGACACCACAGAGGTAGTGATTTGGTTGTTTTTTTCTGGAGGGACAGAGAAAGTGTGAAGGAAGCGGGTGTTGCTTACAGTGGAGGAAATGAGCTGTCTCCAGCTGTGGAGAGCCAGGGAGACAATTCCGACCTTGACCTGCCTCCCACTCATTCATTCACTCAACAAGCATTTACTGAGCACCACCACAACCCAGGCATGTTTTTTGTTTTGTTTTGTTTAAGTTTACTTATTTTGAGAGAGAGAATGAGCACAAGCGGGGGCGGGGCAGAGAGAGGGAGAGAGAAAATCCCAAGCAGGCTCTGTGCTAGAGCCTGGAGCGGGGCTCATCCCACGAAGCATGAGATCATGGCCTGAGCAGAAACCAAGAGTCGGATGCTTAACATCTGAGCCACCAGGCGTCCCCGGGCATGCCGGGCATGGTTCTAAAGGCTGAGATGCAACAGCAAAAATCCCAAGTCCCAGCTGTTACGTTACAGTAGAGAATCAGACAAAAAACACAGAAATAGCGGAGCCAGATCATGACAACTTCAGTACTGTAAGAAAAATAAATCAAGGTAAAGTGTAGAGAGTATAGAAGAGAGAGGCTATGTATAATAAAGTGGTCAGAAAAAAACTTTTGAGGATAAGGGGACATCTGAGCAAAGACTAAAGAAGGAAGTGAAGGATCAAGTCCTATCTGAGGGAAAAGGGAGACAGGCAGAAGGAACAGCTGGTGCCTCTGAGGCAGGAACATAATTGGAAGGCTGAAGCAGAAGCAAGGCAGCCAGCAGGCTGGGGACCAGGAAGGAAGAGCAAGAGCAAACCTGAGTGGGAGACACGGCAGGAGTCACAGTGGGCCTGACAGTGTGTGCAGACTTTGTATCTTATTCTCAGGGAGTTGGGACATCACAGCAGGGTTCTGCGCAGAGGGGAACCTGAATCTGACTTAGGTTTTAAAAGCTCTCTGGCTGCCGTGCAGAGGCAGGAGTGCCACTGGTGGGAATGACGTTGGCTTCACTACAGTGGGACCGGCAAGAAATGGTCAAATTCTAAATACACTTTAAAGAGGCTCTGCAATAATACGCATATGCCACATCTCCCGCCAACTGCCCTTGAGTCTCCAAGTCCCCAGTAGAAGCCGGATATGATATTGCTAAGCTGGGCAGGCAGGTTTTTCCTGCCTCTGGTCACTATGGCAACTTCCTGAAAGCAGCCATCTGGGAGTTGGTGGAAGCAGCTAAGAACTTAGCCACGTCACCAGCTGCCCTGCTGTTGTCACAGGGGTACAGAGGCAGAAAGAAACTTTTGAAAAACAGGATTGATGCAAGCAACTTTGAGGTGCCACAGAAGGATTTCTTTTTAATTAAATTTACATGCTTAAAGGAATCTTTTTACTCTGCCTCCAGTATATTTCTCCCTAGTTTGCAAATCCTACAATTTCCTGAAAGGCAAATTTTGTTCACAAACCAAAGACTGAGATGAACCTGTAAATCTGTGTGTGTTAGGAAGGAGATTTTATCCTTCCTCCACTCTTGACCTTCTATCCTAGTTTTCTTGACAATACAGCAGGGTTGCCACAATTGCAGAGGTGGTCATACATTTGCCAAGGAACACGAAAGCCCAGAGCAGCAAAAACAGAAATATTTGTATTCTAAAGGGGCTGAGATCCCAAAGGCTGTTTTTCTCTGTGAAAAAATGATAGGACAACCGAAAACTATTGGTAACAACTAATTGGGAGGGAGAGGTGCAAGGGCAGGGAAGTCCAAGAAAGGCTGGTGTAAGAGGATAATGTAGCTACTACAGACGCTTTAAAAAGTAAAATCTTAGGGGCGCCTGGGTGGCTCAGTCGGTTGAGCGTCCAACTTCAGCTCAGGTCACAATCTCAACAGTCTGTGAGTTCGAGCCCCAGGGTTGGGCTCTGTGCCGACAGCTGGGAGCCTGGAGCCTATTTAGGATTCTGTGTCTCCCTCTCTCTCTGCCCCTCCCCCGCTCATGCTCTGTCTCTCTGTCTCTCTCTGTGTCAAGAAATAAATAAACATTAAAAAAAAAAAGTAAAATCTTAAAGACCTAAATGTGAAACATGAAACCATGAAACTCCTAGAAGAAAACACAGGCAGTAATTTCTTTGAAATTGGCCTTAGTAATAACATTTTTCTAGATAGGTCCCTGAGGTAAGAGAAACAAACACAAAAATAAAACTATTGGGACTACACAAAATAAAAAACTACTGCACAGCAAACAATCAATAAAATGAAAAGGCAACCTATTGAATGAGAGAAGACATTTGCAAATGATATATGCAATAAAGGGCTAGTATCCAAAACATATCAAGAACTTGCGCAACTGAACACACACAAAAAAGGCAAATAATATGAATTAAAAATGGGCAGAGAACCCGAATAGACATTTTTCCAAAGAAAACATACAGACAGCCAACAGACAAACAGAAAGATGCTTAACATCACTCACTATCAGGGAAATGTAAATCAAAACCACAATGAGATACCACCTTACATCTGTCAGAATGGGTAGAATCAAAAAGACAAGAAAAATAACAAGTGTTGGCGAGGATGTGGAGAAAAAGGAATGCTCCTGCAGTATTGATGCAAATGCAAACTGGTGCAGCCACTGTGGAAAACAGTATGGAAGTTCCTCAAAAAATTAAAAATAGAAATACTGTATGATCCAATAATTATACTACTGGATATTTATCCATAGAAAACAAAAAATTTCATTTGAAAAGACATATGCAGGGGCACCTGGGTGGCCTCAGTCGGTTAAGCGCCCGACTTCGGCTCAGGTCATGATCTCACAGTTCGTGGATTCAAGCCCCACGTCAGGCTCTGTGCTGACAGCTCAGAGCCTGAAGGTGCTTCAGATTCTGTGTCTCCCTCTGTCTCTGCCCCTACCCCACTCGTGCTCTGTCTCTCAAAAATGAATAAATGTTAAAAAACATTTTAAAAAAAGATATATGCACTCCTATATTTACTGCATTATTTGCATTATTTACATTGCCAAGATAGGCAACCCAGATGTCCATCGACAGATGAATGGATAAAGATGATACTGAGGTGCCTGGGTGGCTCAGTCAGTTAAGGTGTCTGACTCTTGATGTCAGCTCAGGTCATGATCACAGGGTTATGAGATCAAGTCCTGTGTCAGGCTCCATGCTAGGCATGGACCTGCTTAGGATTCTCTCTCTCCCTCTCTCTCTGCCCCTCTCCCACTCATATGTGCTCCCTCTCTCTCTTAAAAAAAAAAAAAAAAAAGAAGGGGCGCCTGGGTGGCTCAGTCGGTTAAGTGGCCGACTTTGGCTCGGGTCATGATCTCGCGGTCCGTGAGTTCGAGCCCCGCGTCGGGCTCTGTGCTGACGGCTCAGAGCCTGGAGCCTGTTTCAGATTCTGTGTTTCCCTCTCTCTGACCCTCCCCTGTTCATGCTCTATGTCTCCAAAAAAAAAAAAGAAGAAGAAGAAGATGTACTGTTCACACACATGCACACACACAATGGACTACTACTCAGCCATAAAAAGGATAAGATCTTGCCATTTGTGACAGCATGGAGAGACCTAGAGGGTATTACACCAAGTGAAATAAGCCAGAGAAAGACAAATATCAGATGACTTCACTTTTATGTGGACTCTAAAAAACAAAACAAGCAAACAGACAGAAAGCAGAAACAGACCCCATAAATACAGAGAACAAATTGTTGGTTGCCAGAGGTGAGGGAGGTGAGGGGTGTGGGCAACATGGGGGAAGGGGAGTGGGAAATGCAGGCTTCCAGCTATGGAATGAACAGGTCATGGGGATGAAAAGTACAGCACAGGGAACACAGTCAGTGGTACTGTAATGGTGATGTATGACAGATGGTAGCTACACTTGTGGTGGGCACAGCATAACACGTGCAACTTGTCTAATTGCTATGTTGTACGCTTGAAACTAATATAACATTGTATGTCAACTATACTTCAATAAAAAAATCAGACAATAAATGATCAGTGGTACATGAACATTTTATTGGAAAATATTTTGAGTACTTTTCTCAAGGTAGGGTACAGAAACATAGGGATTCTTACTGGTTTTTCTTACTGGCTTCTCTTCCTCAGCATACCTCTAAAATGTATGTGGGCTCCACCTCGGCCCTTGCTTTCCTTACTCAGAGCTATTCCGGCAACCTCATGCGCTGTCCAAGCCTCACAACCACTCTTTCCTCTGAGGACACCTTTCCCCCCAAGCTCCAGGCTCCTATTTCCAGCTGCTTCCTTCTGCCAACATTATCTTCCTGAAATGTAAATCTGATCCCTGATCTCCTGCTTAACTCACACCTAGAATAAGGGCCACATTCTCTAACAACACAAAGGTCCTACACCACCTGCTTCCACCTCTCTCTCCCCACATCTACCTTACACTACAGTGATGCTGGTCTACCCTATCAGCTGCCCAAATGTCTCCATTCTTTAGTGTATAGTGGTCTTCTCCTTATGTCAGGTAGACTCCCATTTATAACAACTCGACTGAAACAACACCTTGTTACAGAAAGAAGCCTTCTGTAGTAACCCAGCCTCGAAGATGGCCCCAAATGATTCCACCTCCTGGTATTCACATCCTGTGTAGGTCCTCTCCACACTGAACTCCAGCTAACCTCTGAGACCAATCAATACAGCAGCAGTAACCATGCATAACTTCCAAGGATACGCCATAGATGGCACTGCAGCTTCCACCTTGGTCTCTTGTATTACCTGCTCCGGTGGGGAAGTCAGCTGCCATGCTGTGAGGACACCCAAGAAGCCCATGGAGAGGGCACCAACTTCGCAAGCCACTTAAGTGAGCCACCTTGGAAGCAGATCCCCTAGTCCCAAGCTTTCAGATGACTGCAGCTCCAGCCCAACATCTAACAGCAATGTCATAAGAGACTCTCTCCTCTCATGAGCCACAATCTCCCAACCAAGATGCTCCTGAATTTCTGACCCATAGAAACTGTAAGAGATAATAAATGATTATTTTTGTTTTAAGCCACTAAGTTTTAGGGTGATGTGTATGCATCCAAGATAACTAATATACCTTCATGTCTCTTCTCTGCCTTTAGCTGAGGTTCTCTCCCTGTGCTCCTATAAAGCCTTGTGAATAAGTCTATCACAGCACTTATCCCATAGCATTTTTATCCCTTTTTCTTTTTTGGCCCACTGACCCCACAAAACTAGACTGCATCTTGCTTCCCTCTGTATCCCTGGCACTCAGAAGTCTCTCAATAAGCATTTATCTAACATGTTAGATAAATAAGACGAATGAAAGCACAACAGCAAATGAAAAAAAAAGTAAATAGAAAAAAAAAGTAAAAACATTTCATACCATGGTAATAACTAACTGGTATTTTATTTATGCCATATTCTCCCTTCTTCTGGGTGTCTGGAAAATAGCAACCTCCCTACCACACTAACCCCAAACTTTTGAAACTGCTTCCCTTACTCACTTTTTTCCATCTACATAATTCTGGGAAGCTGTTTACATTTATGTGACTTCATCTCTCTGACCCTAGTTGATTGGTTCTGGGTGAACACAGATGTGAAATGGACCAATCATACAACTCAACAGCTATTGCCAAACATGATGAGACCAGGCATGAGTGTCTTTCCCAAAATAGCCTAATAAATCCCTTCTCGGAGGTTTTGAATTTGAGACCCAGAGAGCCAAGGAGATCAGACCCTTTGGTGATGGAAGCATTCATATACATACAAACACACATGAATATATATATACACACACACATATATATATATATATATATGTATGTATAACTATATGTATTTACATATATATGTACATAAACATACATAAACTATTTTTTTAAGTTTATTTGAGAGAGAGAGAGAGAGAGAGAGAGAGAGCGAGCATGAGCAAGGGAGGGACAGAGAGAAAGAGAGAATCCCAAGAAAGCTCCATGCTGTCAGGGCAGAGCCTGACATGGGGCACAAAGCCACAAATTTTGAGATCATTACTTGAGCCAAAATTAAGAGATGGACACTCAATGATTGACTGAGCCACCAGATGCCCCCATAAAACTACTTTTTTTAAATATAATACTCAGGGTGCGCCTGGGTGGCTCAGTCAGTTAAGCATCTGACTCTTGATTTCAGCTCAGGTCATGATCTCAGGTCATGTGAGATCGAGCCCTACATCAGGCTCTGCACTGACAGTGGGAAGCCTGCTTGGGGATTCTCTCCTTCTCTCTCTGCCCCTCTCCCTGCTCGTGCGTGTGTACACACTCTCTTAAAATAAATAAAATCTTTAAATAAATAAATAAATAAATAAATACAATACAATACAATACAATACAATACAATACTATACTATACTATACTCAAGGTGCCTGGCTGGCTCAGTCAATAGGAACATGTGGCTCTTGGTCTCGATTATCATAAGCCCCATACTGGGCATGGAGCCTACTTAAAAAAAAAAATGATGAAATAAAATACTCAATGCTGTAAAAACTAGTTTTGTGAAAGAAAATTAGTTCGGGGCACCTGGATAGCTAAGTCGGATAAGTGTCTGACAGGCTCAGGTCATGATCTCATGGTTCGTGAGTTCGGACCCTGCATTGGGCTCTCTGCTGTCAACACAGATCCACTTTAGATCCTCTGTCCCCCTCTTTCTCTGACCCTCCTCTCTCTCTCTCTCAAAATAAATAAACTTAAAAAAAAAATTAGTTCACTCATGAATTGCTATAAATTGGTATGTTTCCCTTGGGAATGGAATACCCATAAATATTTTCATACTCTTTGATCCAGTAAGTTCCTCTGGAAATGTAAAGAAACAATTCAATAGGGGCGCCTGGGCGGCTCAGTTGGTTGAGCGTCCGACCTCGGCTCAGGTCATGATCTCACGGCTCGTGGGTTTGAGTCCCGTGTCGGGCTCTGTGCTGACCAGCTCAGAGCCTGGAGCCTGCTTCAGATTCTGTGTCTCCCTCTCTCTCTGCCCCAACCCACTCGCATTCTGTCTCTGTCTCTCTCAAAAATAAACATCAAAAAAAATTTAAAAAAAATTCAATAGAAGCAAAACAGTATGTGCATGAAAATGTTTACTTCAACATTTTGATATAATGACACAATAAATGTGACTCAATCATTTCAAAATTCCAACTATGGACTTCCACATCTGGCCAAGACAGTTACAAGGATTTACTTTCCCAACTTGAGCTAAAACAGAAAAATACATGAAACAATGGTTTTCAGACATTGGAAGACAGCGCAGCACAGGACAGTGAGCCCTGAGACAGAGAAAACAAATCATCATCCCAGTTCCCACCTGGGATAGTTTGCGCGCTGGCCCAGGACACAGAGTGGAGAGCTAGAGGAGGCCAAAGCAGAGCAAAGACATGGAGAAGGGAGGCTTGCACAGAACTTGCAAAGAACTCCCAGAAATCTGCAGAGGGTGTTCCCAATCTTCATCTGAATACTGGTCACAGCATGTGTGTGAGGAAAGTACCCAGGGTTGGCTTTCAAGAAAAACCTGAAAGGAAAATGAGGAAATACCTGAAGCTCATCCCACTGGGTCATCACAATGCATTCTCCCTTTTATACATTGTGGAATGCAATTTGCTAAAACTAAGTTGAGAATACCTGGATCTATGCTGACGAAGGACATATGATCTGTTTTCTTTCCTAGTAACGCCTTTTTTGGTATTGATGTCAGGACAACATTTGCTATAGAATGATTTGGAAAGTCGTCCCTCCCTTTTCAATTTTCAGGAAGAGTTTGTGTAGAAGCTGGTATTACTTCTTCCTTAGATGTTAAATACAAATCACCAATGAAATCTTCTGTCGCTGGAGTTTTCTTTGTGGAAAGGTTTCCAACTACAATTTATTTAATAGTGATGAGGTGATTCAGATTATCTTTTTCTTCTTGAGTGAGTTTTGGTAGTTTGTGCACTTTCAAGGAATCTGTCCATTGTTTAAGTTGTTGAATTTACTGGTGAATTTAATGCAAAGTATGCAGAAGAACGGGGGGGGGGGGGGGGGGGGTGGAGGGGGGGGGGAGTCATAGATAACAAAGATAACAACAGAAATCAGTGAAGTGGACACAAAAATATAGAGGAAAAATCAGTGAAACTAAAATTTGCTCCTTAGCGAAGATCAATAAAATCAATAAACCTCTGAAAAAAAGTGAGAAGACAGAGAGATTACCAATATCAGGAGAATGAAAGAGGATATATCACTACAGATCCCAGAAACAGTAAAAAAGATAATAAGAGAATATTATGAACATTTCATGTAAGTTCCACAATGCATAAAAAGAACACACCATCAAGACCAATTGGGATTTGTCTTGGGAATGCAAGACATGTTCAATATTTAAAAATCAATCAATGTAATTAAGTGTAGCAACAGCCCTAAAGAAGAGAAAAACTATGTTTATCTCAACAGATACAGAAAAAAAATGTTTGATAAAGGCAATATCCATTCATGATTTTAAAAAAAAATCTCAATAAACTAGTCATAGAAGAAAACTTCACTTTAATAAAGGAAGATCTACAAAAATCCTACAGTTGTTGGGGTGCCTGGGGGCAGCAACTCTTGGTTTTTGGCTCAGGTCACAATCTCATGGTTCATGAGCTTCAAGTCCCACATTGAGCTCTGGGGCTGACAGCTTGGAGCCTGGAGCCTGCTTTCAGGGTTCTGTCTCCCTCCTTCCTCTCTGCCCCCTCCTCCGCTTGCGTTGTCCCTCAAAAAATACATTTAAAAAATGTTTTTTAATCCCACAGTTATTTATTTGTTTTATGTATTTGTTTATTATTTATTTTTATATATAAAAATATTATTTATATATTTAAATAATATATATAAATATATAAAGTAATAATATAATATATAATATATTTTAATTATATATATTATTACATTATTACTTATTAATATATTATAATATATAATATAAATATATATAAATAACATAAATAATATAAATAAATATATTATCATACATATAATATATATTGTATTTATTTATTTATTTTTATTTACTTTTTTATTCTGAAACAGAGTGGGGGAAGGGCAGAGAGGGGAGAGGGACAGTGAGAGATCCCAAGCAGGCTCCACACTGCGAGTGCAGAACCTGATGCGGGGCTCGAACCTACAAAACTATGAGTCATGACCTGAGCTGAAATCAAGAGTCAAACGCTCAACCGACTGAGACAACCAGGTGCCCCTACAGTTAACATCTTAATGATGAAAGACTGAATGCTTTAACCCTTAAGACTGGGAACAAGGAAAGGATGCAAGCAATAATTTCTAATCAAAATCCTAGGATTTCTTGGAGAACATTGACAAGTTGATTTCTAAAATTTAACGAATGAGCAAAGGAATCAGAATACTCAAAACAATTTTCAAAAAGAGAAAAATCTCACGGTTCATGGGCTCAAGCTCTGCATCGGGCTCTGTGCTGACAGCTCAGAGCCTGGAACTGGCTTCAGATTCTGTGTCTTCCTCTCTCTCTGCCTTTCCCCTGCTTGCACTCTCTCTCTCACAAAAATAAACATTAAAAAATTTTTAGAAAAAAAAAGCATAAAGCTGGAGAATTCACACTACTTTATTTCTATACTTATTATAAAGCTGCAGTACAGTGTGGCACTGGCAAAAGGACAAACACATAAAACAATGGAACAGAACAGGCAATCCAGAAATAGACCCATACATATTGCCAATTAATGTTATGGTTAAACTGTGTTTCCCCAAAAAAGGTATGTTGATGTCCCAACCCTCGATACCTCAGAATGTGACCTTATTTGGAAACTGGGTCTTTACTAATTTAACCAACTTAAGATGACATCATTAAGGTGAGCCCTAATTCAATATGACTGTTGTCCTTATAAAAATGTGGACACAGGGGCGCCTGGGTGGCTCAGTGGATTGGGTGTCCGACTTCAGCTCAGGTCATGATCTCACAGTCCGTGAGTTCGAGCCCCGTGTCAGGCTCTGTGCTGCCAGCTCAGAGCCTGGAGCCATCTTCGGATTCTTTGTCTCCCTCTCTCTCTGCCCCTCCCCTGCTCATGCTCTGTCTCTCTCTGTCTCAGAAATAAATAAAAACATTAAAAAAAAATAGATAAAAAAAAATGTGGACACAGACCTACAGAGAGGGAAGACAATGTGAAGAGACACAGGGAGAACACTATGTGAAGCAGAGACTAGAATTACACTGTAACAAGCCAACAAACATCTGGGGCTACCAGAAGCTGGAAGAGGCAAGGAAGGATCCTTCCTCTACAGGTTGCAGGATAAGCATGGCCCTAATGACACCTTGATTTCAGACTTATGGCCTCCAAAATTGTGAAATAATATTACTGTCGTTCCGAATCAGACAGTTTGTGATACTTTACTATGGCAGCCATAGAAATGAATGCAATTAATTTTCAGCAAAAATACAAATGCAATCCAATGGAGAAAGAAGAGTCTTTGCAACAAATGGTCCTAAAAAAACTGGACAGTCATCTGTAAAAAATTAACCTTAATCCATACCTCACACCACATACAAAAAATTAACTCAAAATGGATCGCAGACCTAAATGTAAAACCCAACACTAAAACTTCTATTTTTTTTTTTTAAGTAAGCTCTAGGCCCAACACAGAGCTCAAACTAATAACCCCGAGATCAAGAGTTGCATGCTGTATGGACTGAGTCAGCTGGATTCCCTGAACACTAAAACTTCTAGAAGAAAACAGGAAAAAATGTTTATGATCTTGATTAGGCAAAGATTACTTAGATTTTACTCTAAAAGCATGATATATCAAAGAAAAAAGGTGATAAGTTGGACTTTAACAAATCAAAGCCACAAATGGTAGAAACTATTTTCAAATCACATATCTGATTAAGGACATGTATCTAGACTATTAGGAATTCTCAAAACTCAGTAAGCAAAAAAACAAGCAACCCAATTTAAAAAAGGAGGGGCAGGGGCGCCTGGGTGGCTCAGTCGGTTAAGCGTCCAACTTCAACTCAGGTCACGATCTCGCGGTCTGTGAGTTCGAGCCCCGCGTCGGGCTCTGGGCCGATGGCTCAGAGCCTGGAGCCTGCTTCCGATTCTGTGTCTCCCTCTCTCTGTGCCCCTCCCCCGTTCATGCTCTGTCTCTGTCTCAAAAATAAATAAAAACGTTAAAAAAAAATTTTTTTTAAAAAGGAGGGGCAGAGATTCAAACAGAAACGTTTTTAAGGGCAGCTGGCTGGCTCAGTTGGAAGAGCAGGAGACTCCTGATCTTTTTTTTTTTTTTTTTTAATGTCTACTATTTATTTTTGAGAGAGAGAGAGAGAGAGAGACAAAGTGCAAGCAGAGGAGGGGCAGAGAGAGGGGGAGATAAAGAATCTGAAGCAGGCTCCAGGCTCTGAGCTATCAGCACAGAGCCTGACACAGGGCTCGAACTCATGAACCGCGAGATCATGACCTGAACCGAATTCAGATGCTTAACTGACTGAGCCACCCAGGTGCCCCCTGAGACTCCTAATCTTGAGTTTGCGAGTTCAAGCCCTACATTGGGTGAGAGGCTACTTAAATGAATAAAAAGAAACATTTTCAAATTATATATATAAATGACAAGTATGTGGAAATATACTCAATATCATTACTCATTAGGGAAATGCAAATTAAAACCACAATATTACCACACACATATTAAATGACTAAAGTTTAAAAAAAAAAAAAAAAAGCTAAACACTAACACCACCAAAACCTAACAATATCAAGTGATGATGAGGATGCAGAGCGACTAGAACTCCCCTACGTTGTTGGTGGGAATGCAAAATGGTACAGTAATTTTGGAAGTTTCTTATAGAGCTAAACATAACATAATACAACCCAACAGTCCTACTCCTGGGTATATTTATCTAAGTGAAATGAAAATTTTTGTTCATCAAAAAAATCTGTATGTAAATGTTTACAGCGGCTTTATCCATGATTGCCAAAATCTGAAAACAACCCAATATCTTAACTGGTAAATGGATAAAGAATTGTGATAAACCCATATAATGGGTTACTAATCAGCAAAACAAACAAAATAAAATAAGCAACTACTGACACACTCGACAACAGACAAACTTCAAGTGTATTATGCTAAAGGAAAGAAGTCAGATTGAAAAAGATACATACGGCAGGATTCCAGCTTTAGGACATCCTGGAAAGAGCAAACTACATATAGGTACAGAAAACAGACCAGTAGTTTCTATAGGATGGGGGTAGGGGGAAGAGTTAACTATATAGTTACACAGGGTAATTTGTGGGGTGAGAGAAATTCGGTATCCCGATTGTTGGTAATTCCGTGATTGTATGTATCTGTCAGAGCCTGCAGACTTGTACACTAAAAGGAATGAATTTTATCATATGTAAATTATACCTTAGTAACATAAAAGAAGAAAAAAAACATTATGCTTAGTGAAAAAAGCCAGACACAACAGGATAAAAATTCCAATTATTGGGACTAAGCAATATGGATACTATTTATGATCTAACATTACATGAAAACACTATAATGCAGGATGCACACCCAGAAATATGTAAATTCTTCAGTCATTCACTCCCTAAATATTTCTCCAACACATGTTATGTGCTAGGACAACAATGATTTACAGCCTAGAGGGGAAAATCAAACAGAAACAAATAAACAGATGGACAAATAAATGAGAATTCCCAAATGTGGGAGGTACTCTGACTAAAACAAAAGGCTGATGTGATATAGAATCCAAGGAAGGAATCTCTGAAGTACTGTTTGGGTTGATAACTGAAGGACAGGAAGCTAGCCTTGCAAAGATCTAGGAGTGGAGAGTCATAGGACAGAAGGAATGACAAATCCAAAGGCTCTGAGGTGGGTAAGACCTTGGAGGGACAAAAAAGAGCTCAGTATAACTGAAACATGATGAACAAGAGAGACAAAGTTAAGAGGGAACGGGAGAGGTCTACCTCTGTGCTGACAGCCTGGAGCCTAGAGCTTGCTTTGGCTTCTGTGTTTCCCTCTCTCCCTGCCCCTCCCTCACTTGTGCGCTCTCGCTCTCTCTCTCTCTGTCTCTCCCTCAAAAATAAACATTAAAATTAAAAAATAAAATAAAAATAAATGTTTCTCAGATATCCAGTTGGAGAAGATAAGTAGGTGGCTGGATATACAAGTGTACATCTTCATGGAACTGTCAGAACTAAAGAGATAAATTTGGGAGTCTTTCATTCATCTACCCAATCAACAAAAAAAATTTCTGAGCAACCACTATGTGCCAAACACTGTTCCATGTGCTAGGGAGACAGCAATAAAACAAGACAGACAAAACTCTTGCTCCTGTGAACCTGCAGCTTCCTTATCTGTAAAAGGGGATGACAAATGAGAAAATGTAAGTAAATACTTACCATAATACCTGGCACATAGTATGTACTTAGTAGATGCCAGCTATTAACATTAGTGACAGAAAAAGACAATATAATAAGTGAGTAAGATAATTTCAGAGTAATAATACATACTATGAAAAAAACCCCACAGAATAATAAGTTTCAGAGTGATAGGTAGGGGCAGATGGGCTATTTTTGAGGAGTGGTCGGAGAAGGCCTGAGGAGATGACATTTCAGCTGACACCACAGAGATGACAAGGAACCAGTTCTGCAGAGACCTAGAAGGACAGCCCAAGCAGAAGAGATGGCTCATGCAAGGGTCTTAAAGAACTAGAGTTTATTACACTGGAGAAATAACAGGCTAGTGTGTCGGAGGTAGAACGATGAGGGGGGAAATAGCAGACAGCTCTGGAGAGGCAGACAGGAGCTAGCTTACAGAGAGCCTTCTACCCATGGTAAAGAGGCTGGGTTTTTATTTTAATGGGAAGCCACTGGAGAGCTTTGATTGAGCAGGGGCGTGACATGGTCTGACTCATGTTTTAAAGAAATCCCACTGGCTGCACTGGCTGCTGTGTAAAGAATGAACTACAGAAGGCCTAAGGATAGAAGCTATTATAGTTACCCAGGAAAGAGATAGTATCTCTGACTAAAGTAGCTGAGATGGTGACAAGTAACTAGATTCTGGATACAATGTGGAGGTGGAGAGGTAGATAACAGAATAAAGAGTCAATGACAACTCCTAGATTTTTTACCTGAGCAACTGTGCAGGTCCTATTAATCAAGATAAGGAAGACTATGGGGGAGAGCAAGTTTCAGGTTTAGAAATCAAGAGATCTGCTTTGGTCATGTTAAGTCGAGATGCCTATTAGCCCTCTAAGTGGAGATGTCAATTAGGCAATTGTGTATATGAGTATAAAGTTCACAGACGTCAAAACTACAGGTGTGAATCTGGGAATCATCAGGACTAGCTGTCCCGGCTAAGGAGAGAATGCAGAGTAGGAGGTCTAGAACCAAATCCTGGAACATTCCAACACTTAGAGGTTAGGCAGGAAAGGAACAGGAAATAAGATTTGAGGGGTGGCCAGTGAAGTAGAAGGAACACTAGTAGTGTGTGGTGCTGTAGAAACCAAGAGGAGGAGGAAGAGGAGGAAGAGGAGGAGGAAGAGGAGGAAGAGGAGGAGGAGGAGGAAGAGGAGAGAAGATGATGATGATGATGATGATGATGATGATAATCAGTGTCATGTACCACCCAGAGGTAAAGTGGTAAGAGGACAGAGAATGGGTCGCTGGTTCTGCAAGCTGGAGGTTTTTGGTGATCTTGACAAGAGTTTTAAGTTTTGTGTTTTTTTTTAAACATTTATTTATTTTTGAGACAGAGAGAGACAGAGCATGAGTGGGGGAAGGTCAGAGAGAGAGGGAGGCACAGAATCCGAAGCAGGTTCCAGGCTCTGAGCTGTCAGCACAGAGCCCGACGCGGGGCTTGAACTCACGAGCCGTGAGATCATGACCTGAGCTGAAGTCGGACGCTTAACCGACTGAGCCACCCAGGCGCCCCAAGAATTTTAAGTTTTAATGGTGAAGGTGACAGTCCAATTAGAGTGAGCTGAAGAGAGAACAGGAGAAAAGTGGAATCATCAGCATCAAGACAGTACATGATTTAAAATACAATAACTGGACACCTGGGTGGCTCAGTCGGTTAAACATCCGACTCTTGATCCCGGCTCAGGTCATGATCTCACAGTTCGTGAGATAGAGTCCTGCGTCCAGCTCTGCACTGATAGCACAACCCCTGCTTGGGATTCTCTCTCTCTCCCTCTCTCTCTACCCCTCCCCTGCTCATGCTCACGCTCTTTCTCTCTCAAATAAATAAACAAAACAAAATGTGAGATAAATTTTTTTAAAAAGCGTAAGTGGGAAAAAAAGTGCAAATATCAGAAATAGCTTATCTATAACTGTGAAAAAGATCTCCTTCTCTTCTCATTTGTAGCTAACACTTTACTAACACTGCTCAGCATGAATCTGACATCTTAGCAACCTGTGAAGTCAGGAACTCCCCAAGCTGCTAACAGGTAAGTCTGTCATTTTTCAAGTTACTATAACAAGTTTCCCCCCAGTAGTTTAAGTAATCACTGGAAAAACAAGTGACAACACTTTAACAGTCAAGTTTCCAAGGCACCATTTTTCCTTGTTGTTGTTTTGCTGTTTTTAAAGCCTAAACCAAATCCCCAGGTGTGACTTCACCTGGGGCTGTAGTTGCTTTCTATTATATTCAAGTACAACACTTTCCAAAGGCAAAGCCACCGAAAGCACTTTAGTGATTTTTTTAAAGTTTATTTATTTTGAGAGAGAAAGCGTGAGCAGGGGAGGAGCAGAGAGATGGTGAGAGAGAATCCCAAGCAGCCTTTGCACCACCAGCACAGAGCCCACTGCAGGGCTAAAACCCATGAACCGTGAGACCATGACCCGAGCCGAAACCAAGAGTCAGACTGACTGAGCTACCCAGGCAGCCCGCCACTGAAAGCATTTTAAAGGAAAAAAGATGCTTATAAACCAGGAGACTAGAAAAGTACAGCAATTGTAAGGTGGGCTGTAAGGGGAAAATGCTATTTCCAAATCCAAAAACTTTTACAGAAATATTTCCCTGTCCCCTGAATTTCTCCACAGTTCATGCACCTGGTCCCCAGCCACAACCTAAGCTGGGGTCTGGTGGGACACTGGCTGTTAGAGCCTAAGGCTCAGGAGCGCTTCTTTCCAACACCTCTGAGCACTCTGAACAGAATCAATTCTTTTCCAATGAGAATACAGTCAGATACAAACACAAATGATAAACTTAAAACTATAGCAGGATAAATTTGGGTTCCAGGTCAGGAGAAAATCTCTAGAGTATAAACACAGTCACTGGGTTTCTCTTGGGAAGTTCTGCACTCTTCTCTGACTTTTGTACTTATGCAACATTAATGGAAATCAAAATTTTAAAAAATTCTGTCACAAATCTGCTACTCCAATAAATCATTTTCTTCCCTTCTGTGTTCTTAGTTTTTCTCTATATACGCACAGTTCTAACAATACATATTTTAAAATATTTTTCTGTACTGAGCACTAAATTACCAAAATTTCCCCAGTAACCAGAGTTTTTATAGCCATATATTCTGTAATTGACTTATCTAGTCATCTGTTGTTACAGCTGAGCACCTAACAGCAAAATCTGCAATAAAAACAATTCTATGAGAAACTCTCCCTTTGAAAATTGTTTAAATGAAATTAACGAATCTGTCTCATTTCGGAGAGGATTTGGATTTTTGAAGATTTGCCTTTTCTACTCTAAAGTGCCAACTTTTGTATTATAAAGGTGCAATCATCAAGATAGTATGGTACTGGCACAAAAACAGAAACTCAGATCAATGGAACAGAATAGAGAACCCAGAAATGGACCCACAAACTTATGGCTAACTAATCTTTGACAAAGCAGGACAGAATGTCCAATGGAAAAAACACAGTCTCTTCAGCAAATGGTGCTGGGAAACTGGACAGCAACATGCAAAAGAATAAACCTGGACCACTTTCTTACACCTTACACAAAAATAAACTCAAAATGGATGGAAGTCCTAAACATACGATAGGAAGCCATCAAAATCCTAGAGGAGAAAACAGGCAACAACCTCTTTGACCTCGGCTGCAGCAACTTCTTACTTGACATGTCTCTGGAGGCAAGGGAAACAAAAGTAAAAATGAACTACTGGGACCCCATCAAGATGAAGAGTTTCTGCGCAGCAAGGAAACAATCAGCAAAACTACAAGGCAACTAACTGATGGGATGGGAGAAGATATTTGCAAATGACATATCAGGTAAAGGGTTAGTATCCAAGATCTATAAAGAACTTATCAAAATCAACACCCATAAGAAATAATCTAGTGAAGAAATGGGCAAAAGATATGAATAGACACTTTTCCAAAGAAGACATACAGATGGCTAACAGACACATGAAAGGATGTTCAACATCACTCATCATCAGGGAAATACAAATCAAAACCACAATGCTCCTGGGTGGCTCAGTTTGTTAAGCATCCAACTTTGGCTCAGGCCATGATCTTGAAGTCCATGAGTTTGAGCCCCACACTGGGCTCTGTGCTGACAGCTCAGAGCCTGGAGGATTCTGTGTCTTCCTCTCCCTCTCTGCCCCTCCCCTGTTCACATTCGGTCTCTCTCTCTCTCAAAAATAAACATTAAAAAGAAATTAAAAAAAAAACCACACACAATGAAATACCACCTCGCACCTGTCAGAATGGTTAAAATTAACAACTTAGGCAACAACAAACGTTGGTGAGGATGCAGAGAAAGAGGAACCCTTTTGCACTGTTGGTGGGAATGCAAACTGGTGCAACAACTCTGGAAAACAGTATGGAGGTTCCTCAAAAAAAACAAAACAAAACAAACATACAACTACCCTATGACCCAGCAATTGCACTACTAGGTATTTATCCAAAGGATACAAAAATGCTGATTTGAAGGGGCACATGCATCCCAATGTTTACAGCAGCACTATCAAACAATAGCCCAAGTATGGAAAGAGGCCAAGTATCCATCGACTGATGAATGGATAAAGAAGATGTGGTGTGTACACAGACGATGGAATATTACTCAGCGATCAAAAAGAATGAAATCTCACCATTTGCAATAATGTGGATGGAACTAGAGTGTATTATGCTAAGCAAAATAAGTCCAAGAAAGACAAGTATCATATAATTTCACTCATGTGGAACTTAAGAAACAAAACAGATGAACATAGAGAAGGGAAGCAAAAATAAGATAAAAAGAGAGGGAGACAAACCATAAGAGACTCAAATACAGAGAACAAACTGAGGGTTGCTGGCAGGGTGTTGGGTGGAGGGATGAGCCAAATGGGCAAGAGGCATTAATGAGGGCACTTGTTGGGATGAGCACTGGGTGTTATATGTAAGTGATGAATCACTAAATTCTATTCCTGAAATCATTATACTTTATGTCAACTAACTTGGATTTAGTTTTTTAAAAATAAAAAATAAAAAAAATAAAGTGTCAGCTTTGTAAATAGAAATAGAGGTATGAGATTAGGTTAATAACAGATTATTCGTATTAGAGTTTAATATGATGCCATTTGAAGCAGTTAACCTAATGACCCCTATACTTAAAATTTTACAATATTATAATTATAGCACAGTGAGGAATTACTATTTTAATAGTTGGTTCCAGAATGCCTCCTAGAGTTGGGGGTGGTGGTGGTTAATCTTTGTTTTGAAAAATACCTTGATAAGCTCCACACATTAAAGTGGAAGGTAAATCTTGAAGGAGCGGAAGAATTGACAGATCTGTCAATTGCCGAGCAAAAGAAGAAATGAACAGAAATATGGAAGCAGGGGAGAACAGAACTAGAGGCGGCCTAGACTATAAAGAGGAGGGGAAGAGAAGTCCAAAAACAAGGTGAGGAGCTGCATCCTTTAGAATAAAGGGACCGATGAGACATTAACACTCAGTGTGCCTGTGGGCTGGGGGATCTGGAGGGTGAAGACAGTATGCCTCTTCAGGAAAGGACAATCTAAACCCCAAGTGAAGTTGTGTTCCTGCAGGGTAAAACCCCTTTGCCATCCCCTATCTTCAGTAAAGCCTGCCCTACTCCTAAGAGTCTCGAAGGTTGTTTGGGGAATAACCAATGGAAAGGTCTAAAAATAGGGATAATTGGGGCGCCTGGGTGGCTCAGCTGGTTAAGCATCTGACTTTGGTTCAGGTTATGACCCCCAGCTCATAGGTTCGAGCCCCACATCGGGCTCTGTGCTGACAGCTCAGAGCCCGCTTTGGATTCTGTGTCTCCCTCTCTCTCTGCCCCTCCCTGGCTTGTGCACTCACTGTCCCTCTCTCTCTCTCAAAGATAAATTTTAAAAAGTTTAAAAATAGGGATAATAATTCCTACTTTATAGAGTTTTCATGAAGATTAAATGGGTTAAATCTGAAAAATCTGGGGGAGGGTGTTGGAATTCCCACATAATATGGGCTTATAGGGCTTGTGACCATTTTATTAAAATTTCAAGATAAGTGATTTCAGCTGATCATGTAACGTAAAAGTTTTATTTATCTCATTTCCTTAGATTGGTATATAAAATAACTACTTTTTGAAAATATAAGCTATATTCCAGGGGCACCTTGGTGGCTCAAATGGTTAAGCATCCTACTCTTGATCTCCGCTCAAAACTTGATCTCAGGGTCATGAGTTTAAAGCCCTGTGTTGGGCTCTGCACTTGGCATGAAGCCTACTTTAAAAAATAATAAAAATACAAGCTACCTTTCGACAATATCATAGAGTTTATGGCTCCCTAACTTTACAATGTTGTTCCCTCCCCTTAAATAATCCCAACCAGTGGTTCTCTAACTGTGGAGTGCATCAGAATCATCTGGAGGACTTTTCAAAACCCAAAAGGCTAAATTTCTTTTTTAAGATTTTATTTTTAAGTAATCTCTACACCCAACACGGGGCTCAAACCTACAACTCCAAGATCAAGAGTCATGTGTTCTACTGACTGAGCCAGCCAGGTGCTACCCATAAAGCTAAATTTCTGCATCTGAAGGTCTGAGCAGAGCCTGAGGCTGTTCCTTTCTTACAAGTTCCCAGGTCATGTTGATGCTGTGGTACAGGGAACACACTTTGAGAACGACTGAGCTAAACCACCCTTTGACCATTCTTTCGAATTCTAGCTCAGATGCAACCTCCTTGAACACCTTTCCTTCCAACCTTCATGCCCTCTACCCCCCTTCTCTGATAAAACTAATCACTGTACCTACTGTTTATTTCATAGTATACTGTAATTTATATATGTACACATCTGCCCTATATCTATCTGGTACCTAGCCCAGGGCCTGACCCGTGGCAGGTGTTGACTGTTTGAGGAGGGGATAGCAAACTCCTGGAAGATACCCACATGCAACAAACTCCTTTGTACGCTCCTGTGCTGGGCTTCTTCTGCTCCCTCTGCTTGCAACACCCTCCACTTTACCTGACTCAAGGCTTAGCCCAAACATTCCCTCCTCCAGGAAGCCCTCTCTGACACTCCTTCTGCCTCAGGTTTGTGTCAGGTGCCCCTTTTCCTGTCTGTCTATAACATATCATACAACATACTTAATATACTATCTATAACATATCAATCTACAACATTTATCTTCGTAATAGCTACCACTCACTGAAGGCTTTCTAAGTGCCAGGAACTCTAATAAGCAGAACTGGATTAAAATCTTTGGAGATCTTTTGGTCAAGCAACTCCCACTTCTGGAAATTTATCCCACACCTCAGGAAAATGACTCCTACAGAAGCACACTCCCTACAGCATTGTTTGCGATGGAAAAATATTAGAAAACCTCAATATCCATTAGTAGGGGAATGGTTAAGTAAGTTACACCGCAACTATATAAGGGAACAGTGTGCAGCTGTCAAAAAAGAGAATGGATCCGCTATTTATGTACTGACAGGGAATGAGCTCCAAGATACGTTGCTAAGTGAAAAAAGCAAGGGCAAAACAGTGACAAGAATGGTAAACATCTATACAAAAATGAGGACATTTTCACATAAGACTTAGAAGGCTGCCTGTGAGAGAAACTGGGTGGCAGAGAGACTTTTTACTTAAATACCCCTTTGTACCTTTTGAATTTTGAACTATTTGAATGTGTTACCTATTCAAACAAGCATGAAAAAAAATTAAAGACCTTTAGAAAGCCATAGAATAGAAAGGTTAAGGTGCTCCCCTATTTAATCAATATAAAAATAAAAATGAGTATGGAAGTCTAACAACATTTAGCTTTTTTCCAAGATGACTTTTGCTATTTCTACGAAATGTCTCATGCCAAGCTATTTCCATTTCCTCTTTGCATTTTGTGTCTCTGCTTTATTAGCGCCCTCAGTACGTGCCTGATCTATTAAAGGTCAATCCATAGCAGATGTTCATTAGATCTGGTGACAACACTCTAGTTCTTACAGTACAGGGTGTGCAAGGGTTGTGACCCTTCGGTTTTCCCCCCGCCTTGCTGGCTGCTCCTCTGGAGTCCTTTCCTGGTTCCTCCCCTGCCAGTTCTTAAACTGCCGTCATGTTCTGTCCTAGATCCTCCTCCAGTTTCCTGCACACTCACGGGCTCTCATGGCTTCGGTTCACACCTACAAGCAGATGATCCAGTTTCCATCCCACAACATATTTCTCCCCCAGATTTCAGGCTGGCACATCCAGCTGCCCACTGGACCACTCTGCCACAGTCCTCAAAATACCATGCTCTCAAATGAAGTCATCATGAACTCTGCCCGCCTCCGGTGGTCCCTATCTGAGGAGACTGGCATGACAACCTATCCACCGCTTTCTCCAGCCAGAATTGGACCTCATGGTTAATGAATTCTCCTTCATCTTCCCACCTCCACCCTTCAAATCTTAGGTCTTTCCTAATGTTTTCGGAAATTTCCTGTTTCTCTCCAAACTTTGTCACTTCTCGGTTGGGGCTGTCATCATTTTTCACTATCATGGTTTTTGGTTTTTACAAGTCTCTCGACTGGGGATCTCTACCTCCAGTCTTGGCCCCGTGCCCCACACCCCATCTGTACTCTGCAGCCAGAGAGGTCCTTTTAAGACGCAACTGATCATTTCCTTCTCTTTCAAACCTTTTTGCTTCCTTCTGACTTTAGGAAAAAGTCCGACCCTGCATGACCTAGCAGTCCCACTCACCATTCCAGCCTCATTTCTCAACATGCACCTCTCACTCGCCCTCAGCACATGCACCATGCTCCAGCCAGAACATCTTTTCTCAGACCTCAGAACCCCGTTTCTCTCACAGCATGCTGCTAAATCAATTACTCTTCAGTATGTAAAAAAAAGTCTTGAAATGTGGGCCCCACCAAACACCACGATAAGGCAGCTGGTGGTGCTAATCTTCTAAATTGGCTCCATACTTCAATCATCCTTGTTGAAAACATGTTTATTGTTCACCTCACCCTTTATCTCCCTTAGAGCTGAAGACATGTGAGGTGAAGACCCACTATCTCATCTACATTTGTCAACTGCCTTCCCCCAAACTGGCATCAGGAGCAGAGTGGTGACTTCAGTAATCAGTTCTATCTTGAGCTGCACTCCTGCGCCCACAGGCTTACAGCTGGACTGCTGTAATATTTTCTTTGTGACCAGTGAGAGAGGGTGCTCTTTTAAATTTTTTTTTTTTTACATTTATTTATTTTTGAGACAGAGAGAGACAGAGCATGAACGGGGGAGGGTCAGAGAGAGGGAGACACGGAATCCGAAACAGGCTCCAGGCTCTGCACACAGAGCCCGACGCGGGGCTCGAACTCACAGACCACGAGATCATGACCTGAGCCGAAGTCGGCCACTTAACCGACTCAGCCACCCAGGCGCCCAGAGAGGGTGCTCTTTTAGGCAACAGTTAGGTGCGATTGTGCAAGGCAGAGCACAGACTGTGGAAACACAGAGCAGGGGAACAGGAACCTCACCCCAGCATCCCGCACAGCATCTCCTATGCAGACTTCTGACCCATGCTAGGCTACTCTAGGTCTTTCCATAAAACAATTAATTATCTGAGGCAGTCTGGTCACTTCCCTGAGTCCCTTCCAGGAACATTCTCCTAGGATTTACAGCCTGGCAGTACCCAGGATGGTGATAAGGAAAGCAAAAGCAAAGTACTACTCGAACCTTCTCAGTCCCACTATGAAGGGCAGGGGGCGGGGGTAACAAACACTCAGCAGTAAAAGTCAGACAAATAATGGTTAGCTACCTGCAACTCAGGCAGCTCTGAAATACAGCAGACACAAGTTTCTAAGGAAATAAAGCCCCTTAAGGGCTGTCAAAAAAGGCCCCTGAAAAATTTATATTTAAATTGTTAACATAGGAGCATATGGCACATAAAAGGAACAAGACAGATGGTTAGCAAAGTTCCTATTTCTCATATAGTTAAATCACAGAGGTCAACAAACTGCATTATCTGTTTTTGTTGTTGTTGTTTTAGAGCGAGAGAGAGAGTATAAGCACCAGTGGAGAGGGGCACAGGGAGGGAGAAACAGAATTCCAAGCAGACTCCATGCTTGGCGAGGGGCCCAATGTAGGGCTCGATCTCACAACTGTGAGATCATGACCTGAGCTGAAATCAAGAGTCGGACACTTAACCAAATGAGCCACCCAGGCTCCCCAGCAAACTGCTTTAAGTCATTTATTTGGCCAGACTGTAAAATTACTGGGAATTTCTCATTTACAGATATGAAAATACCTACATAATAACTCGAAAGTATGGTAATCCACTCCTATTTACTTTGTGGCAGTGAGTGGATGGGGGTATTAGAAAGAAGGTACCAATGAAAGAAGGAATGATGTATTTATTGAGCATTTAACATACTGCTAAACATACTGTGTACTAAGCTGTCCCTCTATTCCACACTGACCAGCACAGCTGTCGTTGGCAACTATGCAGCACAATCTCCAGGGAAAACCGAAGCTACTTGTGGGTGTGTGAGAACAAAACACCTTGGCTTGGGGTATGGAGCCCAGTGGAGCCCAGGTTAAAACATAACATAAGCAGCTGGATTAAGAAACACCAATTTTGGGGCACCGGGGTGGCTCTGTCAGTTGAGCGTCTGACTTCAGCTCAGGTCATGATCTCACAGTTCATCAGTTTGAGCCTCGCATCGGGCTCGCTGCTGTCAGCGCAGAGCCCACTTTGGATCCTGTCTTCCTCTCTCTCTGCCCCTCCCCAGCTCATGCTGTCTCTCTCTCTCAAAAATAAACATTAAAAAAAAAGGAACATCAATCTTTGTGAAAATTCCAAATTAAGCAGATAAATCAGGAGTGAATTCCCATATTATAAGAGCAAATTAATTTCTCCAACAGATCTGCACCAGTATTTAGAGATCATTAGCTTCTTCGATACCGGGTACAGGACAAAGGCACTTAGCACAGCCATGAACGACAGAGTCATGCATGACACAACTAGAAGGATCTTTTGAGTTCGTGTCCCGCTTGTTGTTGTTGTTGTTGTTGTTTTTCCCAAAAAAAGAAACTGAAGCCAAACAGGTCCAAAGACTGATTTAAAACCATACAGTGAACAGGTGACACAGCCAGACCAGAAGCTAAGTCTCTAATTTCCACTATTCAAAGCTAAAATTGAATCAAAAACTTGGGGAAAACATGGGAACCAGCAGACTGGATCACACTTAGACCAGCATCATTTACCAAAAGAAATCCCAGGAGAGATGTTATGAGAGGCTGTCCTGCTGTTGTAAAAGTTCGGATTAAGTAGACCACAGCTTTTTTTTTTTTCTTTTTGTGGACCTACCTTCCATTAGATAATCTACTTTTTGTTATCTCTTTGTATATCATACTTAATACTGCTGATTTAAACAATCAGGTCCACACACTTAACTTCTACATTGTAGGAACTACAGTACCATTTTGAACTAATCACTGAAATTCTTGTCTTATCCAGTCCCAGGTAAGTTCGCACTGCTCTCTTTGCTCATGTTACTCCAGGAAATTTATCCTCACTATTGCTCAGGGACTTTCATTCATCTCTAAATGGCTTTCTATCATGTTCCCTTCAGTGCTACATTCAAGCCTTCTCCCCATTTCTTCAGACCCCCAACTGTTCTCTGCTGCCACTCACTCCCTCCCAGCTGATGACCTGGTTTCCACTCTAATGACGCTGAGGTCATTCAGCTAAGGCTTCCTCAACTTCCTCCTCCTCCTGTCAAAACTGCTCCATCTTTGGGTGCCTCGGTGGCTCAGTCAGTTGAGCATATGACTTTGGCTCAGGTCATGATCTCACGGTCCAAGAATTCAAGCTCCGCATCGGTCTCTGTGCTGACAGCTCAGAGCCTGGAGCCTGCTTCAGATTCTGTGTCTCCCTCTGTCTCTGTCCCTCACCCATTCATAATGTCTCTGTCTCTCTCTCAAAAATAAATATTTTGAAAAAAATTTTTAAAAACCTGCCCCATTTTGTCACTATTTTCTCTTCCCACCTTCCTCCCAGAGGAAGATGCAGCTTGCTTCCTTCACAGGCTAAGTCCTCCAGCCATAATAACCTTCCACCCACTTCCACAACTGCATCTCCAGTCTTCCTCTCTGCTGGCTTTGTGTGCAGTGCATACGCTCGGTTCACCCTCATCCTTAATTCCAACAAACCCAAACAAGGCAACTTGGACCTACTCAAGCCTCCTACCTTTCCAGCTCTCCTTCCTCTGCCTCCCTGCTGCATTTTCAAAGGCAGAGTCGAATCACCAACTTGCTCCTCCGTCAACTTGCTCCTTAAGCTTTTTCCACTTAGCTTCCTCTCTCAGCACCCAGACTTTCAGAGGTCTCCAGTGGTTTCCTTGTCACATATGGAGTCCTCATTTCTTTAAACTCCCTGCAGCATTTGACTCTGCTGACTTACCTGGGTTTCTTGAAACTGTTCTAGGACTCTCAGGGCACTGACCACACTGGTTTTCCTTCCCTACTTAACTGCTTCTTTGCTGACTCCTCTTCTTCCCCAGACCCCCCAAAAAAGACATTCTCCAAATCACGCTTCTCTTTTTTAATCCACTCCTAATGGATTCCTACTGGGGAATCCGTTCCTGTTGCTAAGGGGGACTTAGCTGTCACTACTGTACAGATATGCCACAAGTCTCTACCTCTAGCCATAGCAACGCTCCTGATATTTCCAACTTCCTGCTGGATGGTTTCAGCTGACTTAATCATTACACATCAAAATCTGGGGTTCTCAAATGAATCTATTTTTATTCCATCTCAGATGATTCTTTTCGATTTTCCTATTTCTTCTTCTAAGACACTCAGACTCTTAAGCTTTTAGGGTAATTTCTGGCTCTTATATTTGTCTTATTCTCACAGTGAATCAGTTCCAAAGTCTATTGATTTTACATTTAAAAGTATGTCTAATCATGTCTATCTCCACTGCCTTAACCCAGACCCTCACCCCACTTTTCTGGGCCACTGTAACAGGTTTCTGTGCCTCCAGACTCTCTTTCCATTCATGTTAAATAAACACTAAATCTTTGCTGAAGCACAGCACTAATTACAGAGTTCTCTCATCTTCTTCAGTGGTCCTCAATCTACCTTCTGAGTCAGCTCTTACTTTCCCTGCACGTACCCTATGCCTCAGCCATCTAGACCACTCACTGCTATCTCATCTTGTTTCTTTTTTCATATTGTTTCCCGCTTTGAAGGCCACCTCCCATTTCTGAATGTTCAGATCCTATCCAACTTTCGGTGCGCAACTCAAATGCACTTTTGTGAGGCTTTC
Source organism: Panthera pardus (assembly GCF_024362965.1). Taxonomy (NCBI): domain Eukaryota; kingdom Metazoa; phylum Chordata; class Mammalia; order Carnivora; family Felidae; genus Panthera; species Panthera pardus. Next base: position 2,254,832 of record NW_026526991.1, on the reverse strand, counting down.
CCCAGTCCTTTCTCTCAACATTTACTTGTACCTATCAAATGCCACTTACGTACTTACATTTCTCTCATTTTTAACTAGTGTGTCTACCTTATCTCTAATAAACTGGAAGCTCCTTAAAGCGTGAATTCTTGTCAGCATTTAGTACTTAATAGGGATTTAATAAATGTTTGCCCAGTGACTCATCTAATTACCTGTTTTATGAGGTACCTACCTGAATACACCTTCCTTAGTAGTTTCAGATTTGGTGAAGAAACCTATATTCACTTTATATATACATGGTACAGTAAGAGCAGGAAGTCCTGGGTTTGACAACTTGTTCTGCCACTTAGCTGTGTGGACTTTGAGTAAAATATTTAATCTCTCATAGCCTCAGTTACCCTATCAGTAAATTATGGTGTAGTGCCTGCAGATTAAAGTGCTGAAAAAGTATTTAGAACCCCTAGCACAGTTTCATATACTTAGCATAGAGACAATATTTTCCAAAGCTGGGCCACAATATAACCTATCCCACATGCTCTTCTTAAAATGTGACACTGACACGCTTTCCACTGAATAGTGGGGTCTATGTACCCTCTCTTTGAACCCAGGCAAAGCTCAGTGACTGCCTCAACCAAGAGAATATGGTGAAAGTGACACTATGTGGCCTCTGGGGATATGTCATAAAAATGCCATGCACTTTTACCTTATTTCCTTGATATAGAAGCTCTTGGAACACAGTTGCCACGCTGTGAGGTAGGTAAGGTCAAATGGAGAGGCCACGTGTGGGTGTTTCGGCCAACAGCCTCAACTGAGATCCAGCTGATGGCCACCATCGACCCCAAGACATGTGAGTAAGGAAACTTCCCAGATGACTCCAGCCCCAACTCCAGCTAAACTGCAATAGCTTGAGATACCCCGTGCAAGAACTGCCTGGTGGTGGGGCACCCGGCTGGCTCAGTCGGCAGAGCATACAACTCTTGATCTCAGGGTCGTGAGTTTGAGCCCCACCTTGTGCATAGTTTACTTTTTTTGAGAGAGAGAGAAAGAGAGGGATGGGGGGACGGAAGAGTGGGGAGACAGAGGGAGGGAAAGGGAGGGAGGGAAGAAGGGAGGGGGAGGGAGGGGGAGGGGGGAGGGGGGAGAGAGAGAGAGAGAGAGAGAGAGAGAGAGAGAGAGAGAGAGAGGGAGGGAGGGAGGGAGGGAGGGAGAGGGAGAATATCTTCAGCAGGCTCCATGCCCAGCTTGGAGCCCAGCATGGGGCTTGATCGCACAACCATGAGGTCATGACCTAAGCTGAAATCAAGAGTCACGCACTTAACCACTGAGCCACCCAGGTGCCCCAGAGTTTACTTAAAAACAACAACAACAAAAAAATTGCCTAGTGGAGCCCAGTCAACTCCTGAGCAAGAGATAATAAAAATAATTGTTTTTCTGAGCCACTAAATTCTGGAGTGACTATTACACAGCAATAGATAAACTAAAAATCCGGTGCCCAACACATCCAGCTACTATTGACACAATGCCACTGTAAATCTCAGTCAGTCTCCTCCCACCCCTTACTTTTTCAAACTGACAGACCTCATCTTTTTACTTTAACCTCACATGGCAGGCATCATCCTTTCATTTAATATAACGAGTGCTTACTATGGGTCAGACCCCATTTTAGACTCTAGGAGATAACAGTGAACAAAACAGAATCCCTGCCTTATGAAGCTTTCAGTCTAGTCAGATAGAAAGAGGGCCAAATGAATCCATAATGTCAAATAACAATTGTTAATGTAATTTAATAAATTACATAGTAATTTATATACAATGTTAGGTAGCGATAAGGGTGATCCTTCATGCTTATTATTTGTCCTTTTCTAGAAATTAAAGGAATCTATTATTCTACCACAAAAACACAAAGTATTCAGAACCATCTCAGTTTAAAATAAAATAAAGGATGTAATATTATTTTGTTTTGTTTCCAAAACATTTCCGAACAATGCCTCACACATTTGTTGGTCTTTCTGGCCATAGTGGCCAAGTGGAAAATCTATAAATTCTAGGTCCCTTCATTAGGTAATAACCATTCATTTTATCAAAGTAATTTGGAATTTTTTATTGTGTCAGTGAGCTTCCAGATTTACCTTTTAAATTTTGTATAATAAATCAATATAATATTTTAGTTTGTGCTTTCTAGTTCTTAAATGCAATATCTTGTGTTGTTAAAATACTTGTGCTTTTCCTAATGGCTTACATCGGTTAGTAAAATTTTCCTGTAACTTTTTCCTAAGCACTTGGTTCTTCTTAATATCGATGAATATAATGTGCTTATATTATGTGAATTAATGTGAAAAGAAAATATAACTTACAAAAATAAAAGCTGCAGCAACTTTTAAAGAATATACATATTTATAAAATACACATGCATTCTGCAACATACATCTATTTTAAAAAATGAACTTTAATTCACTTCCAAACTTTACTATCCTGTTTCTTTATTTGCCTACAGCATTTTCTAAATTTTTTTTAGTGTTTATTTTTGAGAGAGAGAGAGAGAGAGACAGAGCATGAGCAGGGAAGGGGCAGAGAGAGAGGGAGACACAGAATCTGAAGCAGGCTTCAGACTCCGAACTGTCAGCACAGAGCCTGATGTGGGACTCAAACTTACGAGCCACAAGATCATGACCTGAGCCGAAGTCAGACACTTAACTGACTGAGCCACCCAGGCTCCCCTATAGCATTTTCTACCTATTCTTGAATCACAAAACAAAAATAAACCACACACACCAAAAAAAACCCCACTCACACAAATCCACTAATATTTTTTTCTGGTTATAAAAGTCATAGATACTCACTGTGGAAAAACTGGAAAATTTACAATTAATGAATGAATAATGAAATGAATGCCCAGGAGTGCCTGGCTGGCTTAGTTGGAAGAGCATGTGACTCCTGATCTTGGGGTTGTGAGTTCAAGCCCCAACTTGGGTATAGAAATTACTAAAAAATAAATATATAAACTTAAGAAAAAAGAAATGAATGTCATCCAAATGTTTACTGATTACTTTTGAGTAATGAGGATAAATGTAATTATTTAATCTCCCTCTCTCTCTCTCTCTCTCTCTCTCTCTCACACACACACACACACACACACACACACACACACACACACACACTGCATAAAGAAAAATGTTAATGGGGCGCCTGGGTGGCTCAGTCAGTTGGGCGTCGGACTTCGGCTCAGGTCATGATCTCGTGGTCCGTGAGTTCGAGCCCCGCGTCGGTCTCTGTGCTGACAGCTCAGAGCCTGGAGCCTGTTTCAGATTCTGTGTCTCCCTCTCTCTCTGACCTTCCCCCATTCATGCTCTGTCTCTCTCTGTCTCAAAAATGAATAAACGTTAAAAAAAAAAAAAGATTTTTAGAAAAATGTTATCACACAAAAACATTTCCATCATTACAGAAAATTCTATTGTGTAGTATTTCACTATTATACTGCTTCCCAGGACTGGGTATTTTTTTCTTCTTTCCTTCCTTCTTTCCTTCCTTCTTTCCTTCCTTCCTTCCTCCCTCCCTTTCTTGCTTTCTTTCTTTCTTTTTTTTTTTCCTGCAGAGGGAGAGAGAGTGAGAGCACATGAAGAGAGAAGCCCAGAGCCAGAGGGGCAGAGTGAGAGAGAGAATCCCAAGCAGGCTCCACACTGAGCATGGAGCCTGACATGGAGCTCGATCCCAAGACCCAAGCTGAAACCAAGAATCAGATGCTCAACTAACTGAGCCACCCAGGCGTCCCACAGCACTGGGATTTGTAGTTAGGCCTCTTGTTTATGGGATTACAATTTCATTGACCAGGCAAATATACACACATGAAATGGTAAACAAGACAAGGCCAGTTAAAAATAAGAGAACTACAAATATTATCGAAGTTCAAAGAAATAAAGAGATAAATACAGGTAGATATGGAACAGCCTTCATAAAGGAGACACATATTTATTTATTGACTTAATAATTCATTGAGGGACATGAATACATTGTGCTAGGCTCTATAAGGGGCTGACCTAAGCAAGATTTAGGGGCACTACAGTTTAATAAGAAGATTAACTGTCAACCACCACCTTCACCCTATTTCTGTCATTAATGAACTGTATGATATTGGGATCTCTAGTCCTTGTGAAGGGGATGATCTCAGACGTCTAGTCTTAAAGTGCTATGATACAAAGAAAAGAGGAAATGAAAAAGGCACCAGAGAATAAGGAAAGCAACTAACCGAAAAGATCCAAAGTTGACAGAATGAGCTATGTTCCTAGAATACAAAGCAGAATGAATGGTGATTTTGCATGGAGGAAATATTCATACATTCAATATATATTTATTGAGTGCCTATTATGTGCCAGGCACCATGCTACAATGGATAAGGATACTATAGTGCTCAAAACAGATAAAAATCCTTTGTTTCTAGAATCTGGCATTCTAGAGGGGAAACAAGTAATTAAAAAAAATAAATAAGAAACTATATTGTGGGGCACCTGGATGGCTCAACTGGTTGAGCGTCTGACTTTGGCTCAAGTGATGATTTCACAGTTTGTGAGTTCAAGCCCCACACTGGGCTCTGTGCTGACAGCTCTGAGCCTGGAGCCTGCTTCGGATTCTGTTTCCCTCTCTCTCTGCCCCTCCCCTGCTCATGATCTCTCTAAAAAATAAATAAACATTAAAAAAATTAGAAAATAATTTCCTTAGGGGCACCTAGGTGGCTCAGTTGGTTAAATATCTGACTCTTGATTTTGGCTCAGGTCATGATCTCATGATTGGTGATTTCGAGCCCCATGTTGGGCTCTGTGCTGACAGCATGGAGCCTGATTGAGATTCCCTCTCTCTTTCTCTCTCTATCTCTGTCCCTCCCCCGCTCATGCTCTCTCACTCTCAAAATAAAAAACTTAAAAACTTAAAAAAAAAAAAAGAATTTTCTCATAATTGCAGAGAACTTTATAGGTCATTTAGTACAACCCATTAGATTATTATACCCCTATTACTCCTCCCAAGTGAGCAACTTGTCTTGGCTTGAACTATTTTAATTTTTTTTTCATTTACTTACTTATTCATTTATTTAAAGTAAGCTCTAAGTCCAATGTGTGGCCTGAACTCATGACCCTGGGATCAAGAGTTGCATGTTGTACCAACTGAGCCAGTCAGGTGCCCCGGCTTGAACAATGTTAGTGCCTAGAACTACCTCCATAGACCAGACAGCCCATCCATCCTCAAATAGCTCTTTTAGACTCTAATAGCACAGAAATCTGTTTCCTAGTAAAGTCTAGTCTTTACTCTTTTTTAGGGACACTTTGTACACTACATGCTTCAAATATTTGAAGACAGTCTTCAAGTCTTCTCTCAGATTTCTCTTCTCTTCAGGTTAAAGTTAACCAGTTGTTTTAACTCTTTTCTAAGTGACATGGCCTTATGCTTTGTAATGGTAAGTTAAGGGAGTCTCAACTGCAAGCCAGAAAAACTGACTTTGGGTAACTTACATTATGTAACATAAGATTTATTGGAAGGATAGGAGGTAGAGCACAGAACTGAGGAAAAGCTAAAGAATCAGGTCTTTGGGAACAAATACAGAGCAGTTCCAGTATCCACATATTAGGAATTAATCCATGGTTGTGATGAAGGAAGCTTGTCACTGTGTCACTCAACCTAACATTCAAATGAAAAGAGGAATACATCTATTTGCCTAACATCTATTGGCCTAACCTGGGTCACGTACCCACCTACTAGGTCAGGGATGGACTGTTTCCTCAAAGCAAAACTGAGCTGCTATTCCCTGAAAAACCTACACTGGATGCTGGGCAGCCTGAAACAACTTATGTTCACTAAATTCTCTCAAAATGTGATACCTCAAATCCAACATAAGAATCCAGGTGTAGAGGAGGAGGAAAGCCAAGGTATAGCCCCCTACACTTGCTGTATGACCTTGCGCAAGTGACCGAACTCTGCCTCAGTTCCTATCTGTAAGTAGGTGGTGGTCACAACAACACTTTGTTGTACCTGCAGCAACCAAGTAAGAAAATGTATGTGAAACACTTTATAAACTCAAAGCTAACTACAGTAGCCAACACTTGCTGACTGCCTATCAGAGTCACATTGCACAGATTATTTTATTACACAGATTATTATTTTTATTTATTTACATAGATTATTTCAAAACAACCCTATGAAGTAGAAGATTATGAGCACGAACTCTGGAGTCTGACTACCCAGGTTCAAATTCTGACTCCATCACTTATTTCTGAGACCTTGAACAAGTTACTTAGCTTGTGACTGTTTCCTCACCTTAAGTGGGCATAATTCTAACAACTGTGATTATGAAGACCGAGGTAATATAAGTAAAACTCTTAGAACCGTGCCGAGTATATAATAAACACCCAACAAATATTAGCTGTTACTATGGTGGTAGCAGTAGTAGGTATCCCAATTTTACAAATGAGCAAAATGAGGCATTGGGAAGTTACATCACTTGTGTTAAGTTTTCAGAGTGTAACGTGGATGAGCAGAATTTGAACTTCATTGTAAGTGTTCCTAATTACTATACTCCATACACTTTGAAAGTGGAGGGGAAAAAAAAGTGGTATTTGGACTTTAACCCTAACTTCAAGTCACACAAATTAAGGATATTTACAAACGAAACTCAAACACAAGAAGAAGGAAATGAACTGTTGATACACGTCTTTAGAATGTTAGCTAGAAGGCTAATCAGATCTCTAGAGAAGACCAGGAATATTCATATTATTTTGTTAAGGAAGAAAAGTCTCTTACCTCTATTGGAAATCAGCCCCTTACCAAGGGTAAGCCTTCTGATTAGTGCTTTCAATATGATTTTTTTTTTTTTTGCTTTTTTAAAGATTTTATTCTTAAGTAACCTCTATATCTAACATGGGGCTCGAACTTACAACCCCGAGATAAAGAGTCACATGTCCCACTGACTGAGCCAGCCAGGCGCCCCTCAATCTCATTTCTAATGTTTGTTTGTTTGTTTATTTATTTAGAGAGAGAGAGAGAGAGAGCGCTAGCGTGCGAAAGGGAGCACATGAGCAGGGGAGGGGCAGAGTGGGGGGCGGGGACAGAGGATCGGAAGCGGCCTCTGTGCTGACAGCAGAAAGCCTGATGCAGGGCTTGAACTCACAAATCATGCGATCATGACCTGAGCCGAAGTCGGATGCTTAACGGAGTCACCCAGGTGTCCCCTGAATCTCATTTCTAATGTTACTTTTATTGACAAAGTTACTTAATAATGCCAAAGAAGTTAACTTCTCCAAAACAATTCACATTAGCAGAGAAAAAAACTATACATACCAAACCTGCATCACACTTCGAAAAAGTAGGAATGTGTTTATAACCGAGAGAGAGGCATAATGTTAGAAGATGCAGTTAACTGTCCACCAAAAAAAAAATAAACATTTCTCATTTATGAATTAAGACCATCAATGAGGCTAAATGTTCGAAAAGGAGAGATAATTATATGGATACTATCCAAACAATGGTGTCTTCAAAATCAGTTCCTAAGCCACACTAAAAGTAAGCTTTGTTATTTGTCATACAGTACTACTTAGAGTACTACCGTGTTCTGAATACCACATCCGATGAAGTATTCATTCAACAGATACTTAGTGATTACCTAGGGGGAAGTGGTGAAAAAGACAGAGGCCCTACTCTCATGGAGCTTACACTGTAGGCAGGTATTACAAAAAAGAAATTGAGGCTCAGTTCCCAGGACTGTCAGACTCTATTTCGACTGTATCATCTCTCACTGGCAAGATACAGCTTCTCCTAAAAGTCTACACCTAATCATGCAGTCCTGACAGCATGGAACAATTTAGTTTCTCTCTGGTGGCAGTCCAGAGTCACTTTCTCAGTGAAGTATTCTTCCCCCAACTCCCAAGAGCAAAGATTGCTTGGTCAGTAGTTTAACACATCATGTTGACATGTATACAATTCTTTTTCTTCCCTCATTAGTCCCTAACTCCCCCAGGGCAAGAACCATGTCTTAATCTCTTTGTATGTCTAGAAGATGGTGGAGCAGATACTCAATAAATAGCTGAGTGCAGCTCACGAAAACATTTCAACAGAGTAGACAGTGGGAGCCAGACTGCAATGAACCAAGGAGTCCAAGGAAATGACGGGCATAGTGTTTGCCCTTCAAGAACAAGCCCAGAAAGGAAAAGAAGAGAAATGGAAGTAGTTCAAAGAAGAAATGTGATCACAGGAAGGTTTTATATTTTTTTCAGAATAAGCAAGATTTGAACTTATTTTTTTTGTAAGGTAGTACAGCACAATTAGAAAGAGCAGATGGGGCACCTGGGTGGCTCAGTGGGTTGGGTTTCTGACTTTGGCTCAGGTAATGATCTCACAGTTCGTGGCTTCAAGCCCCACGTCAGACTCTGTGCTGACAGCGCAGAGCCTGGAGCCTGCTTCCGATTCTGTGTCTCCCTCTCTCTGCCCCTCCCCCACTCGTGCTCTCTCAAAAATGAATAAACATTAAAAAAAAATAAAAAATAAAAAGAGCAGAGATGGCAGAGTCAGATAGGCTTGAATGTGAATCTGTTACTTACAGTGTCTACAGGCAAATCACTTAACCTCTGTACTTCAACTTGACATACATAAAAAGAGAACGGGGGCACCCGGGTGTCTCAGTTGGTTAAGCAACCAACTTCAGCTCAGGTCATGATCTCATAGTTCGTGAGTTGGAGCCTTGCATCAGGCTCTGTGCTGAACACACAGCGCCTGCTTGGAATTTCTCTCACCTCTCTCTCTGCCTCTCCACGGCTTGCGCTCTCAAAAAATAAATAAACGTTTACAAGAAAAGAAATTTTAAAAAAGAGAGAGAATGATAATACCTACACCTCACTGTGACAATTACAGCACTTGGCAAACAGAAGAAATCCAATAAATGGTATTGATGATTATTACTGTATGCAGAAAGAAGCCTGGTCTCTGATGTTCTAAACCCTCTTGCATAGCTTGTGCTTCAGTCTGGATTTCCTATCTCAGTCTATGTGTTACTGTGTGATGGCTCAGCCAGTTGAGCGTCCGACACTTGATTTCGGCTCAGGTCATGATCACGGTTCATGGGTTGGAGCCCTGGGTCAAGCTCTGCGCTGGTGGCATGGAACCTGCTTGGGATCTCTCTCTCTCTCTCTCTCTCTCTCTCTCTCTCTCTCTCTCTCTCTCCCCTCCCCCCCCCTCACATGCAAGCATGCACACACTCTCTCTCTCTCAAAATAAATAAGTAAACATTTTTAAAAATATGTATGATGGCAAGGAAACAAGATCCTTACTTCTTTGTGTACCACCCTCTGTGCTATTCCACTTCCTTGTGACAGTCTGCATGAGCTCATGAATGGCTGCTGTGGAAAATTACTGATGTCACCAGCTGAGGAAATAGACACAATCCGGAGAACAAGCCAATGAAACTGATGTTAAATCATCAAACGTACAAGATTCTGGGCTCCTGCCAAAACTCATCGAGCACTAAGAAGAGAGAAACTGAAAACACAAACACACAGGACATTGTTTAACTTCCTAAGCCAACAAGGTGTTCCCGGCATCCACCCCAGGCACAGATAGATGGCTGTACGATAAGAGAGAGGGGTTTCTCCAGAGTTCCTGTCTCAATATTTCACCCTAATGTCAGATTCATTTCTGTCAGGTGCTATTCCAGTTCACCAACTTTTCTGTCAACCTGACAAGTTTCCAAATTCACAAGATTAGTATGCTTTTTGAAACTATTTAAGCAAGTACTGTTCACAGCCTTTTTTTTTTTTAATTTTTTTAATGTTTATTTATTTCTGAGACAGAGACAGAGCATGAGCGAGGGAGGGTCAGAGAGAGAGGGAGACACAGAATCAGAAGCAGGCTCCAGGCTCTCAGCTGGCAGCACAGAGCCTGACGCGGGGCTCGAACTCACGGACCGTGAGATCATGACCTGAGCCGAAGTCCGACGCTCAACCGACCAAGCCACCCAGGTGCCCCTGTTCACAGCCTTTTAAAGCTGATGTTCTGGTGCTTGCTGCGGCAGCACATACACTAACTGAAGTTAATGCTCCGCTCACGTTCACCTGTTACTCCTATGGGATCAACAGAAACACCTCACCCCCCTCCCCTCTCAACCAGATCACACATCTCCATGCTTACAAAGGGACACAGGGGGGGCGCCTGGGTGGCTCAGTCGGTTGGGCGACCGACTTCGGCTCAGGTCATGATCTCACGGCTTGTGAGTTCGAGCCCCGCGTCAGGCTCTGTGCGGACAGCTCGGATCCTGGAGCCTGCTTCTGATTCTGTGTCTCCCTCTCTCTCTGCCCCTCCCCCACTCATGCTCTGTCTCTCTCTGTCTCAGAAATAAACATTAAAAAAATTAAAAAAAAAAAAGACTGTATCTCAGTTTCTCAAAGACATACACAACTGTGCTGAAGCTGAGGTACAATCACAATTCTTTAAAAAAAAAAAAAAAGAAAAAAAGGGACACAGGGAAGAAGACTCAAGTGCAGGCTACTGTGACAATTTTAGTGATGTTGAGGCTACATCTACCCGGGATTACTGGAAGACAAGAAAGATACTGACCTCCATTCAAAATCAATTACAAATTAATCATGGAGAGCAGAAATAAATATAGAAAACAAAGACGATATAACTACCGATTGGAGTTCGGAGAAAACTGGAAGATAGGGAAAAGAAGAGGAGGAAGAAAAGGAGTAGGAAATATATGTGTATCAAGAAACTTAATCACAAGCATAATCACAAAAGCTACAAGTAATCAAGTCAAGGTTGAAAACTTAGTTTTTGTGAATCTGGGTCTCATTAGGAACTTGAATTTACCAAGAAGGAATAAGAGAGAAGGGTAAAGAATATTCCAGGGCACCTCCAATAACCCACCAAAAAGCCAGTAACCCACCACAGATTTCACTTGCAGCAGAAGATACTGGAAAATAAGGCAGTCACCTGTCACAGAAAAAAAACTTTAGAACACCTTTTTTCCCCTCCATATAAAAAGCATCCTGGTTCATTAAACTAAGTATAATTCTCGGAATTCCGATCCTAACCACCCTGGGTGATCCTGGCTAACACATGCCTCAGTTTCCCCAATGTTAAAACACGAACACATGACGGTGTGTAACGAGTCTCAGCCTCGATCTGAGCCTGTGTCCTGACCCCGGACCTGAATCTTCGACGGAAAGTCACAAGTTCAAGCCAAGGAAGAGCTGGCAGTTTAAATGTGCCCAAGGCAGCTTTTAAAAAAAAAAAAAAAAAGAAGGGTTCCCGGGCTGAGTTGCGGTTTCTGCTGAGGGGGATGTATACGGGCTCGAGCCTCCACAGCACCGAGGCTCCGGCGCCGGAGGCCCCGTTCCCGCTGGCGGGGCTCGGAGGCCGCCCCCGCCCAGAGGAGGGACGCGGGGGCGCAGCTGCTCGGGGTCCGAGCCCAGCCGCCGCCCCGCAGGCCCGGCACCCGCACCGCGAGAGCCCGCGCCCAGAGCCCCCATCCAACGCTGGCACCTGCGAGGTCCGGCCCCGCCGCTCTCCCCGGCCTCGGCCAGTCCTTCTCCCCTCGTCGGCCCCGTCTGCCTGTCAGTCCGTCCGTCAGTCGGTCTGTCCACAGTCGCCCCCGCACCCTCACCGTGGGGGGGCAGGTGTGGGCGCCGGGCCCCGCAGACACAGCGAGTCTCCGCCGACCTCTCCCTCCGCACTCACCTGCGCGGCGCGGGATGTCCAGCTGTCCAGCCGCCGCCAGTCCCCGCCACCTCAGTGCCAACGCGGGTCAGGCTCGCGTCTCCGCGGCTCAGCCGCTGGGACCCAGTCAGCGCTCGGCGGCGCCACCGCGCACGCGCACTGGGCCGAGTCGAAGGGGTTGGGAGGGGTGCGGGGGCCGCGGGGCACGGTGGGGGCTGTAGTCGTCTGGGTCGGCTGGGCTGTGGCGGAGCTGGGGTCCGCGCGCTCACTGAGCCAGCACGCGAGCCTCCTTTCCGACCGGAGCTCTGGTTCCCCGGCGGGCTGGGGCACAGACGACCTTAGAAGCCCATTTTTAGCTCAGCGATACCCCCTGGCCTTCCGTCCGCACTGCAGTCCGAGGCGCTCAGGGCAACATGAAGTGGACCAGCAGTAGGGATGCGGGATAGGGGCGGCTGGACGCTGGAGAGGAGCGGCCCTTACTTGATGTCCGTTTTCTAAATATTTAAGTGCCTTCTTCACAAGTGTACAGAACCAGCCCTAGACCAGCCTGATCCACTCTTACACAATTCACAAGCCCTGGAAAGAGCCACAAATTGGAACAAATTTGGTTGAGGGCATGCCAGAGAAATTCACTCTCCGGGGATATATAATGCAGCGGGTGTAGTCAGAAGCCTGCGTTTGAGTCACTCAACAACGCTAACACTTAGCTCATCCATAAGATGAGAATGTGAATTTATGGTTATGAGAACTAGATGCTGTTGGAGGAAATGTTAAAACACAGTACAAATGAACAGTCCAGGAGGGTAGCAGGCCCACCTCCATTTGATTACCCAGGTCCTAGCAGACATCAGATTCTATCCTGAAACAAACAATAGTATTTCAGAAATAGTATTTCTAGAAATTTCACCCTACTCTGAAGAGATAAATTTCATTTTAGAGCTGCTTATTAACCTACGCATGGGTGACTAATGGTGTTCCAAGGGGGTGATGCTTGGGTCCATGGATGGAACCATAGGTGAAATCTACACGCATACAAGCCTGTCTCAGTCCTGACCTCACTGTATTATGCTCACTTTGCAAAGCAATTTCATGTTACTTACAACATCCCTGTGAAAGCTGGAGGAATTTCACCATTTGAATTTTACATAGTACCCGGTCAAACTAATAAGTTGCAGAGCTCTGAACCCAGTTTCTGGGGCCAAATTCACTATCCTTCCCAACCACAGCACTCTTTCAAATTCTGCTTTCTTAAACCAACTAAACTAAACCCTCTGAAACCCATTGCCTTAGAGCAATGGATTCCAGCCTTTTTGGTTGTGGTAACATACGTCACAACTCGCAAGGGTTATATTTCGTAAGTGCTGACAGCACAGGGCCTGACTCGGGGCTCGATCTCATGAAACGCAAGATCCTGATCTGAACCAAAATTAAGAGTTGGATGCTTAACCAACTGAGCCACCCAGGTGCCCTGAAAAAATGCCACTTTATTAACAGCTTCCTAGAATGCCACTCACGGCAAAGCCCTTCACAATTTGTGCCACAGGAAGGGTGGATGGAGCCAGGTGTATTGAAGAAATTCGGCCAAGCACCGAGCTGGTGAGAAAAACAGCATCTGCGTCATGCTGAAGGGTAGATTACAAGATGATAAAAACAAAGGAAGTAGTGTGGATTTGTTGAAGTTACATCCCAAGAGCACCTTTTCTCAGTGGTGCTTGATGAACTTCAGGTGTGTTCAAATGTTAACCTGTATATGTCTCATTATTGAGGAGCCATTCAGCACTTTGTGTAGTTCTGCTTCTTATACCGGAACCAAAAGCTCCAGGAGGGCAGACTGGCTTGTCCACTATTGTATTCCCAGGACACAGCAGGGCACTGGAAAAAATGTGTTAAATTATGAAATCTGGATCAGAAACAAAATATTGTTTAAATACTTATTTCCTCCAAGTTATTACCAAAGAAATGCTTTCTAAATGTGAAGTACGATTTGACTCTTTTCTTTCTTGGAAGAAATGAGGGATGCCTGAGAGGCTCAGTTGATTAAGTGACTGACTCTTGATCTTGGTTCAGGTCTTGATCCCAGGGTCCCAAGTTCAAAGCCCTGTGCTGGGCTCCCCGCTGAGCATGGAAACCACTTAAAAAATAAAATGAGCAACTTAGCTGTTTAAGGAACTATGGAATGAATCCCTTTGAGATCTGTTCATTATGTTTGCATTTCTGCTTTATGTATATTTTATTTTTTTAAAGATTTTATTTTTAACTAATCTCTCCCTCCAACGTGAGGCTCAAACTCACAACCCTGAAATCAAGAGTCACATGCTCCACCGACTGAGCCAGCCAGGTGCCCCTACTTTATGTATCTTAAATACATTTGGCGTGTGCTCTGGCAACCAGTACTATCCTAATTATAACTTTTTAAAGTTTGAAGCTAAATTACTAGTTAACGATTAGCATTTAAAGCCATGGTTTTAGACTTCTCAGGAAGTTAGAGCCACCCAGTGAAAGGCTGCATCATTCGTGGATGGAAACGAACTTGAGGCATTCCTGGTCTGTTTCCCTCCTGATCTCACATGTGGCCTCTTGAAACCACTATTCTGCTGGACCTTATTTCTTAGCAACCCCCTGTGGGGATTAGGGACAAGGGGGTCTGCAGTAGTTTTCAAGGATCTCTTCAAACTCTTTCTTTCCACTCCAGCTTGGCCTGGGATGTTACCTAATCAGTTTCTGGACCACTATACAAGAGTAGGGCCCAGTAAAAGTAACGGAACATGCAATACCAAGTAAGGCATTGGAATCCGAATGGGCAGGTCATATATGGTTTTGTAAGGCCAAAGGGCATTGTTTATGAGCAGAGAGAGAGGGCCTCTTGTTTTCATTCACCCAAAAACCCGCATTTCATTTGACCTTTTGTCCAAGTATTTTCCTATAGATCATCATGTCCTCTGAAGTGCTCATCTTGAAATTTGGGCCAGAAACGCAGATCAGTTTCTTCCTGAGTTTGGACTTTTCATGCAGGTAAAAATTACCACCCATATTCACCACTTACTCCATTTTCCCCAGAAATTTGGCCTCTAAGAATTTCTCTGTACACAGAGAATTTTCTCTGCACTTAATGAAGTCACACCAGATCCAGAATGGAAAACCAAATTCTGCCTTGACTCCTAGTTTTGTTCCAGATCAGCTAAATTAGAGCTAAATTTTGTGTCAGTTAGACCACATCTCTGATAAAGAACATACCTTATAAGTAATGTATATGAATTCCAGTACTTAAAAAGTGTTATAATGACTTAATGTAATTTGTCCTAGATGGGATCCTGGGACAAAAAAAAAAGGAATTAGCTAAAAACTAAGGACTTTATTTGATGGAGGGCCTGGGTGGCTCAGTTGGTTGAGCGTCCAACTCTTGATTTCGGTTCAGGTCATGATTTCATGGTTTATGGGTTAAAGCCCTGTGTTGAGCTCAGTACTGACAGCACAGAGCCTGCTTGGGATTCTCTCTCTCCCTCTCTCTCTCCCTCCTCTGCTCTCTCTCTCAAAATAAATAAAAATTAAAAACAAAAACAAGTGAAAAAACTAAGGACTTTATTTGATAATGTATCGATATTGGTTAATTGTGCCATACTAATGTAAGATGTGAATAAGGGACATCAAGTATGGGGTATATGGGAATTCTGTACCACCTTTGCAATCTAAAACTATTCTAAAATTTAGCTTAAATAAAAATTGCATTAAAAACTTGAAAAAATACACAAGAGCTGAAAGAAAATAAAAACTACCTTAAATTCATTATCCAAGAAACCACACATTATTTCATTATATAGCTTTCCAGATTTTTTTTTTTTTTTTTCAACTTTTTACTTTCTTTCAAGTAAGCTGTATGCTCAATGTGGGGCTTGAACTCGTGGTCCTGGAATCAAGAGTCATATGCTTCATCAACTGAGTCAGCCAGGTGTCCCAACTTCATTTATTTATATGCTTATTTATTTTGAGAGAGAGAGGGTGTGCGAGCAAGTAGGGGAAAGATGGTGGGGGGGTGGGGAGTAGGAGAGAATCCCAAGCAGGCTCCATGTTTAGCATGGAGCCTGACTCGGAGCTCAATCTTACGACTGTGAGATCACAGCCTGAGCTGAAATAATGAGTTTGACACCCAACCAACCCAGCCACCCAGGCGCTCCCTTATTTTTTATGCTGGCTCATTCCTCATTCTTTGGTTGGTTCAAGTTCAGGATGTACTCTCTTCCCTGGCAGGCACACCAAACCAACAGCATCCTCCTTAAAATTTAGCCTGCTCCCTGACTGGTTGGCGAACTCTCTCCCAGGCTCAAAAATGAAAATGGCGCTTCCTGAGTACCTGAGGTCAGATCCTATGCTATGCAATTTCAGTCAGCTAGTCCTCACACCTATCCGGGATTTACATCACCATTCTGGAGGCACCTAACCTCTGTGCTTCTACTTAAGGACAGGAAGCTCTCCTGGTTATCAAATGAAATCTAGCATCAGCCAGGGGAAGAGAGCAGTACCTAGGTGTCTGACTGCAGCTGAACAGAAGCTGGTTATCCCACAGTCTGCCCAGATCCTGATTTTTGGATAGTTCAGACCCTGGAGTTTAGATCACTGGTTAACTGAATTCAATCTAATCTTCAAGACGGCATGAGTGTTCTCTTCTTAGCCAACCTGCAGCCCACCCAAATGCCCTTAATTAAAATGTTAAACGGGGAAGCCTGGCTGGCTCAGTCGGTGGAGCATATGACGCTTGATCCTGGGAGTGGTAAGTTCAAGCCCTATGTTGGGTGTAAAGATTACTTTAAAAAAATTAATTAAAAAATAAAGTCTTTAAAAAATGTCAAATGGGCAGGGCACCTGGCTGGCTCAGTACGTTGAGCTTCCGACTCTTCATTTCGGTTCAGGTCACAATCTCAGGGTCATGGGATCAAGCTCCGTGTCCAGCTGTGCTGAGCCTGGAGCCTTAAGATTCTCTCTCTCCTTCTGCCCCTCTCCCCCGTTTGCACACTCTCTGAAAGAAAAACAAACAAACAAAACCCACCCAAATAACCCAGGAAGAAAAACCAGACAAACCACCAATTATTAGAGATCAGAAGTCTGTCATCACAAGACCGCCATTTATTTTTCAGGAGGAAACGTATTTATTTTTAAATGTTTATTTATTTTTGAGGTGGAGGGGAGGGGCAGAGGGTAGGATAGAATCTCATGAAGGCTCCATGCTGTCAGCTCAGAGCCTGGAACCTGCTTCAGATTCTGTGCCTCCCTCTCTCCCTGCCCCTTCCCTGCTCACACAGTCTCTCTCTCCCTCAAAATAAACATTAAAAAATTTTTAATAAAAAAAAAAAATTCATGGTATCCAGTATCCCCAGTATGTCTGGTGTAGAACATAAATAAGTTCTCAGACTACAGATACATTGATAGGAGCTGCTTTCTCTTTGGTGGTCCATACTAGAGAAGTAAATAGAGTGCCTGATCAGAGCCCAATGAGTTAACTCCTTTTACCAGACCTAGCGGTTTCAAACATCCCAAGATTCACACAGGAGGAATAATAAACTTTCTACAAGAATTGAGATGTCCTATGGTTCCACGCTTTCCAAGACTGCTTGCTACATTGAACTGTATTTAGAATTTGGTTTCAAGGATTGTCTCCTATTCTCCAACAGGTTGGGCTCTTTACTCCCGACTACCTTTGATTGTACATGGTCAGAGCCGACTCAGCCTCTTTTCTCTTGCAACATTCCGGTTCCTGACAACTAGGTAGTCTGGCTTCTGACTGAGCTGAAGGGGCGGGGTGAGAATCACTCACTCATAGTCGCTTCAATCCTGGGCCCAAACTGGCCTCAAACTCTCAACAATGCCTGTGTGTTTCAATGGTGTCTCTTGGGGCAACAAATACCTAAGTCACTCTTCCTCCTCACAGGGGTATTTGAAGCACTGACAAACTTTCTCCCACAGGATTGAGTGCTCAGACATTCCTTCACCCTCAAAGTCTTCTTTGGAGGTTGGCTCTCAAGTTTCTCTCTGCTGCTCAGACTGGGTTTCCACAATTGAACATAATGCCACGTGGTGGAACCGTAAGACTACAGTGGCTTTTCTGGACACTATTCTACTACTAACACATCCTAAATGATCTCACTGGCAACCACCTCTGGTTCATACGGAGTTTAAGCTTAACTTACATGTATCTTAGTTTTTTTCTTCTTAGTTTTGACCATATCATTTCAGTCTATTCAGGTTGGATAAAATCTTAGTTATCTTACCAAATGCATGTATTGATTGATTAATTGTCCTAGTTTTGTGTTGTTTGAAAATCTGATAAATACACTTTCTTCATTTTCATCTATGCTCAATGTGTAGAATGAGACAGGGCTAAGGATAGAGGCCTGTGGACTAATACCAGTGCTCTCCTTCCAGGTGGGGGGACAGTCCTAACGCTCCTTTTTTGGCTAAGGCTGGTTCAATCACCTATCAAACTGTGTAACCAGGATTAAAGATTGTCAAATGTCCTGATGAAATCAATAGACCCAATTAGCATTTCCCTGATATATAAACCTTATCATGAGCTCAAATACAACTTGAGCAGAGTAAGCTTGAGAATGTCCTAGAACTCCAGATTTCATTACTTATTCTGGCCAAACCAAGCTGGATGCCAAAGGTATCTAACCATACTGAATCAGAGTCCATGGTGAATCACAGTCCAGGTTATTTTGCTAGACACAGATGAAATTTACCTTCAGAAGAGTGGAACAGGAATTTGCTGACTCCCTCACAATCACGTGAGCACGTAAAACAACTCAGACTAGTTAGATGATGTGCCTGAAAGAACAAACTATGGACAACTACAGGTTGTGTTGCTGTAGAAAACAGGGTCCAATTCAACGTAATTTATTCCTGCATCGTAAACGCTGAGAAATGTGAAAGCGCCACACCAACAAGAAAGTGCTGTATCAACTTCAGGTAATACGTCCTAAGGTAAAATAAGGCACTAAACTAATGGCTTCCATGACTTGGCAATAAAAGTTAACAAAGCCAACGACTTCTTGTTTAATTCTTTTCCAACGCTACAGACATAGTTCTGCTTTCACCTTCATTACACTTTCATATGGTTTCAGCAGGGGATATACTTCCTCTTCCAAGAATCTCTGCACCTGCCAAAAAGAAAAGCAAATGTAAGACAAAAGAAAATGTAAAGATGGAAGTTTTGCTAACGCTTTTTTCAAAGTCAGTTTATATCACTGAGACCGAATTTGATAAAGCTTTTACCCCACCACTGAGTATTTCTTCACTGCCTGTCAGAAATCTCTCCCTAGACAGAGGCAGCTCGACCCACCATGCCTACATGTTTCCCCACAAACGAGCCCAGCCTGTCCTTTCAGTTGGTCTCATCATCGTCCACCCAGTACCCAAGCTGAAATCATCACGGCTTCTTCTCTCATCTTCATTCAACCTGCCAAGGCTCTAACTTCCTGAAGAGTCCTCCAATCTCTCCCCTCATCTGCATCTACCACTGCCTTGGCTCAACGTCCTCATCATCTACTGCTTGGCCCCCTGCAGCAGCTTCCTTACTGGTCTCCAACCTCCAGTTTAGGTCTCTCAAATCCAAAACAAACTTGGAGTCTGTCTCCAACTTTAAATCCTGTAATTACTTCTGGGTACTTGCTACTCCAGCAACAATCAAATGATTGTAGCTTCTCTCCCATGTTGGATGTCTATCTACTTGCCAACTCCTACTTTTCCCTAAGATTCAGCTCAGATGTCAAGTCTTCCAAGAGTCTTTCCCAACCTCTCCTATTCTCCTTTGTGATCCCTAAAAAGAATATGCTTCCCTCAACTCCTACAGGCACTGCTTGGTATTACAATGACCTTTTTATAAGCTTTTACCACTAAGTTTTGAGCTCCCTGAAGATGAGAATTATCTTTAAAGCCCCAGAATGAAGCACAGTACCCGAATACAAACTGAGCACTCAGTTGGCATTCGTAAATGTTTCTGAATTAGCTCTTGCAGTCTCCAAAAGACCAAGGGGAAAAATGATAAACATTTACTGAATACCTACCACGCGTCAAGCACTGTGCTAGGCCTTTTAATTCACATTACCACCACCCCATGAGATGTATATATTTTTTTAAAGTTTATTTAATTATTTTGAGAGAGAAAGAGAGAGAACATGTGTGTGTGCAAGCGGGGAAGGGGCAGAGGAAGGAGAGAATCCCAAGCAGGCTCCATGCTGTCAGCCCAATGCAGGGACCTACTACGTTAACCATGAAATCAGGACCTGAGGTGGACACTCAACCGAATGAGCCACTCAGGCACCCTGAGATGCATATGATCCTGTCAGCCAATGAAAGCCAGAAGTCAGGAATGAACCTGACTGATCTGAGGGTAAAACCCAATCTCTGTCCATTATACCACATGCTCCAAACCAAAAGAGAATTCAGAGAAATCCACAGGGGGAAATAAGGCAGTTCAATACAACCAAACCTTCACATTTTAGCCTGCTCTGAATTCTTTCTGCCTAGCCTCATTTTTATCAGACTTCTTATTTTATAAGAAACATTAAAGACTGTATTCCAGGTTCTGTGGCCCAGCAGTGTAAAAAGAGGGCATTTGGGGAAACTTCTAGTGCCACAGAAGTGTTCTGGTGCTTACCTGTTGAGAGGCACGACCTGTAAAAGAAGAAGGATCCAGCAGACGGTCCAACTGGGAATGAATGGGACTGAAGTAGGCATCAGCCTGGATTCGCTCTATGAGGTCATTGTCACCTCCTTCCTGTTTGACCACAGCAGCTGCCTGCTGGGAAAGCACTCTAATTTTCTCATGGCAATCCTAGGAAGACAGTGGGGTATTGTTGATTCACTTACTAACAGGACATCTCATCATCATAACCATCATCCAATACCACAACTATGCTGTCTATCTATGGCTGGTACACAAAGCCCACCCACCCACTCCCCACCCAGGCTGAGGAAGTTCCCCTCACAGTCTAATTCCATCAAGATCTCAACCCTCTGAACATAACCTAGGATGAACCTGAAGTAAATGCCCATCTTGTGCTGGCTTTTTTTTTTAGTTTAATTATTTTGAGAGAGATAGAGAGAGCAAGCAAGGGAGGGGCAGAGAGAGAGAGGGGACAGAGGATCCGAAGCAGGCTCTGTGCTGACAGCAGTGAGCCCGATGCGGGATTTGAACTCATGAACTGTGAGATCATGACTTGAGTCAAAATCAGATGCTTAACTGACTGAGCCGCCCAAGTGACTCTTGTGCTGGCTCCTCTAACAGCTCGTGAACCACGTGCTCTGTCGTGCCCACTTCCCATCATTTCCTATTACAAATTCAGACCTTATTCCTTTGCTAAGAGTGGACCTTTCCTACAAGTGATAAAGTGATTCACTTTTAACAAACCAAGTTCACCGTAATCACCCTCCAGAGATGAGCCTGCTCTATGGCAGAATATGGTCACTGTTCTGTACCAATACCACGACTGAGGGCAGATGACAGAAATGCTTTCATTCTTAAGGGAGGAGAGGAGGACTAAAGGTGCCCTTTCAATTTATCCAGGAGCATAAGGGGTTAACAAACCTGGCGGTTACCCCCAGCTTTCACCATGGCCATGATGATGTTCTCTGTGGCCATGAAAGGCAACTCTTGCCGAATGCGCCGTTCAATTACCTAGAAGAATGAACGAAGGGCTAAGATGCCTCACAGTTACAAAGTCATACACACAGTAAGAGATCAACTGTGACCAGCAAAATACAGAGAAGGACATGAACTACCATATCTATGAAGACAGAGGGTAGAATGGATCGTTTCAATCTGCATTTCAGTTTTCTTTCTAATTTAAAGTATTATTTTCATTTAAAGAAGGAAAAGCAATTTAAATACACTTTTAAAAGTTGCTTCATTGGGAAGATTTATAAAACCTCAACTTTGTTAAATTTCAGTGCCCCACCTCAAGAGCCAAGTATATAATGGGAACGAACCATCTGCCTCAGGTACCTAAAAACAGGCACAAGAAACAGTCTACTCTGCCAGTCACACCACAGCTGATGATTCATGGAGCTCATGAACAGTTGAAGCCAATTCAAAGCATTTCCTTTTCTCTTTTTTATAAACGTTGTCTATGGATTCCAGAGTTAGTTCTCTAGAGCCACGTCACAACCTGAAGAATGAGCTCTGGTCAGGAACAACTCCTACTGGACTAGAATGCAGATCACCAAACATACTTACTCCAGAGCAGAAGATTATACTCACCCCCCCACATTCCAACCCCCACCCCAATATTTTGGTTTTAATTGAGGCTTACTTTGGGGTACACCACCAATCCTTCAGAAATGTTCTGCAGCGTATTCAATATAGTATCTGCGGTGAGAAATGCCTCGGCCAAACAGATACGTCTAGAAAACAAATAGCCGTTCAGTTATCTCTTTAAGCAAATATCAATTTCAGTGAAATATAGGGTGTGTCCCAAGAAGCTGCCGTACTGACTTCTCATGCTACGTGTACTACTTGGACAACTTCCTTTAATCTCACGACTTTGGCTCTACCCCCAATATCCTGATGACTCTCAAATCCATCACCCCTTGTCCAGACCACCTGCCTAAAAGCCAGCTCACATACCAAACTGGAGAAGCTCTACCTGGTTGGTCTGTAGGTACCTCAAACCCAAAACTGGATCCAGTCACTTCTCCACTGCCTCCTGCTTACCATCTCAAACCTACTCTTCTTCTCCCTGTGGCTCCCATCTTCAGTAAATGGCACTTGTACCCCATCACCGATCTTAACACTCACTCCTATCAGCCACCAAGGCCGGCCAATCTGCCACTGATTTTATACCCATAAGCTTCTTCTCTAATCACATGAGCACCGTGCCAGTATGGACTTCAATTTTTAAAAATAGCCTCCTAACTTGTCCTGACCAGATCCATATCCCCTTAAAACTGGTTCTCCCAATTGTTGCAGGGTGTTTTAGCAGGCACATATGATTAGGTCACACCCTGCTGAAAAATATTTAATGGCTGACTTCTGAATGGGTTCACATGTCTTATTTTCATAAATGCCTTATTCCCTGGATTACACACAGATCCCAGAGAACTAGCTTAACTATATATCCTTTTCCCCTCAAATTCTAATACATTGCAAGCAAACCAGAATAACGTGACTCTGCTTTAAATAAGTATATATACAGGGGTGCCTGGCTGGCTCAGTTGGTGGAGCACATGACTCTTGGATCTCAGGGTTATAAGTCTGAGCCCCATGTTGGGTATAGAGATTATTTAAAAATAAAATCTTTAGGGACACCTGGGTGGCTCAGTCGATTAAGCATCTGACTTCGGCTCAGGGCACAATCTCATGGTTCATGGGTTCAGGCCCCACATGAGGCTCTTTGCTGTCAGTCCAGAGGCTGCTTTGGATCCTCTGTCTGCCCCTCCCCTGCTCACACTCTCCCTATCTCTCAAAAATAAATACACATAAAGAAATTTTTTTAATAAATAAAAATTTTAAGTAAGCAGAAAACCATGTGCATGTTGGTACCCTATTCACAGCTACAAATTACTTCTGACCCATCTCATACCGAACCACCATATAATTGTGGCAAGACGTCACAGCTGACGTAACTACCTCCAGCACAGTAACTAAACTTTTCAGGGCCTACAGAGACCATCATATACTAGCTGTGATCCATAATCATGTTTTACCTCATTGCCTGTCACACGGACTTTACTCCCCCGTGCTACCTACTAGTAACTCCCTCTTCTTTCTCCTGCCTTTATGCTTGTATAGATGCTTCCAATCCTGTCTTAAAGGTCTTTTAAAAATGCCTAGATTTCTTGAGTCTTAAAGCATTACCTCCTCTGTGAAGCCTTTCCTGACCCCCACCTAGACTTCCCCTTAGCTCACACAGAGCGTATCTCACACACACTCTGTTCCTACACTCATCATACTGTTCTTTGTACGCTCTTGCCTCCCTGCTAGACTCCATGCTCTGTGGGGACAAGGAGGAAATGCACAGATGCTCAAAACATCCTTCTGCTTCCAGGCTCCTCTTCTGGTCCTCCCCACAACTCACTGTACACGGCACCCCCTTTTACTGACCGATTGGCACTATCATCCAGCGTGCGCTCGAACCACTGCACAGATGCCGTCTGCAGCGGGTCGACGATGAGGGTCATGAGGTGACGGGCAAGGCTACAGCAGCGCTCGGAGCGCATAGGGTTCCGCTTGTATGGCATCGCACTTGAGCCTGCCACGTACAAGGACGAGAAGCAAAGGCAGAGAGACTTCAGAGGACAATGAGTGCCCAGGCACGCTGCTGGGCGAGCTGTCAACACCTGCCCACGGGCCCCCTGGCATTTCTGTGGTGCTCCCAGGTCTCCACACAACACTCACCAATCTGCTGTTTTTCAAAGGGTTCCTCCATCTCCTTGAGGTTTGCCAGGAGTCGTATGTCGGTACAAATCTGGGGGGAAAGGGCCACAACGATGTGCAGAACTCTGGGAGTAGGGGCTAGGCTGATGGAGGTGAGCTCACCTCCCCAACAGATCCTGGAGAGTATCTCATTCAGACTTCTCCAGGCTCCTGAAGAGCAGGGATAACAAGTAAAGGAGCATGGAAACACTTCTGTGAAACATGGCTGCAGACAGCACGGAAAGACGACGCCAGATGAACTTTAATGAGAACGCAGAATCCAGTCTTGTCCTTTAAGACACCTTAAGAGGCTTCACCCACAGGCCCCAGATGGTGAAAAATGAAGTCTGACATCTCTTGAGAGATGCGACTGAACAAAACTCTGAGGCCAATTCCTTCTGTTTGTGCAAAGCTCTCATCCCAGCCCCACAAACTGCTGCCACCACTCACCTTGTGCACGGATGCCCCCAAGCTAGCCAGCACAGACAGCACCTCAATATCCACTTTTCGTGTATAGGTCTGCCCTGTGATGATGAAAGCCCTAGAAATAAATTGAAAAGAGCCGTATGTAAAAATATTTCAAAATGCGACTATGTCAAACAAATGAGCAAAAACCGACCCTGAGCAAAAGCTTGGTCTCACTGGTATACTGAGTCACACGGAGCCCAGATGACCTCACTGATAATCTGCTCCTGGAACAAATTGTTCTTCCACCCTTTTTACTAACACCCATGCCCCAGAAGGAAGGGTGGTCATGTGCACCCGTGTCCTCACAGCCCGATGGAAATGCCTGCAAGAAGGAGCCATGGTGGAGCCTGGCAGCCCTCAAGGGAAATGGTCAGATTTAGATGAATCCATCGGAGACCTCAACATGGGTAAGACTATTTCCTTCTTCCTTATAGATTATCAGAAAACAGAATCTAGACTATACAAAAATAAAACCCAGGAAGTAAAAGGAAATGGGTAGGGACGTCTGAGTGGCTCAGTCGGTTAAGCGTCCGACTTTGGCTCAGGTCATGATTTCACAGTTCGTGAGTTCCAGCCCTGCGTCAGACTCTGTGCTGACAGCTCGGAGCCTGGGGTCTCTTCAGATTCTGTGTCTCCTTCCCTCTGTGCCCTTCCCCTGCACGTGCTCCGTCTCTCAAAAATAAAACAAACATTTAAAAAAAAAAAAAAAGAAAAAAGGAAACGGGTAGAAGAACAAAGGAAGAAAAAGGGTCAAATTTAGAGGTACACTGAACACGGGCCTTCCATCACTTAACAGGGAAGCCAACACCTTTCCCACTTACCTACCTTTTAAATCCTGCCTTTTCTGTCACTATCTTGTCAAGCTGCTCTACCTTGGAAGAAAAAGACATCCTTATAGAAATCCAGGTGTGACCAGTATGAGAATATCTCAATGTCCTGCCCTGATTTCGATCCTTGGTGCCCCTTTCGATCCAAAGACTCCACTCATCCCAGGATCCATCTCTCCGCCCATCCTAGAAGTCAGCTTTGTCCTTGGTGCCCGCACCACTGAGCTTCCATGTCCCCTTGCTGCTCTCAGAATACCTTCTGGTCATCTCCCTCGAAGAGCTGCAGGAAGCTGGCCTGAGTGCCTGTGGTGCCTTTCACTCCCCGGAAGCGCAGGTCATCTCGGACACGCTTCAAATTCTGGAGGTCCATGCAAAGATCCTGAATCCAGAGACAGCAACGTTTCCCAACTGTGGTCAGCTGAGCAGGCCTGAAAATGACCCAAAGAGGACACACACAAGTCTCAAACCAAGGACTTACTTCATAAAAGCTTCACTCCCTCTTCAAACAATTACTGCTACCCCTGGAAAGAGGAAGAATTCAGGTAAGAGACAGAGAGGCCTGTCTCTTACCAGAGTGAAGAAGTGTGAGCAAGTGAGCAATAGTTATGATTCAATGTCATTTACAAATATTCAATGATTATGAAACTAAGATCTCCTAACATAGCTCTTTCTTTATCATCAAGAGGCAATATATGGGCAGGGACAACGCCTGTTTTGTTTGTCCCCAGGCTTTGGCAAGTCAAATATACTCATGTAACAAACATTTGCCAAATAGCTAATGTGTTCTTGGTTTTGAAAATACCATGAACAAGGAGCACCTGGCTGGCTCAGTCAGTTGGGCAGCCAGCCGACTCTTGATCTCGGCCCAGGTCAAGACCTCATGGTGGTGGAATCGAGCCCCACACTGGGCTCTGCACTGAGCATGGCGCCTGCTTGGGATTCTCCCTCTCCCACTCATGCTCTGTCTCTCAAAATAAACAAACATAAAAACAACAACAACAAACAAAACAGACAAGGTTCCTGTCCAATGGAGCTCGCGTTGTAGTGGAAACAAGTAAACAAAGTGACCGTTGATTTTATCAGAAATATGAAAAAATAAAATGATGAGGACACTCGAGAATGCCACTCTAGACTGGCGGTAAAGGAAGGCCTTTATGAGGAGACAAGGTTTGATAAGGAAGCAGCCATGCTGTGGACAACAACCCTAAAACATACATAACCCAAGGACTCTTAACCTAACAGCTAATGGCTTTGCTCCCCGTCCAAAGTCTAAATCAATTTATTGCCGGTCTGTTTCTGAACATAAAGCATAATAATGAGAACAAACTGCAATGATGTTGGAGTTTTGTTTTGTTTTTTTAATATTTATAATATTTATTTTTGAGAAAGAGAGACAGAGTGCAAGCAGGGAGGGGCAGAGAGAGAGGGAGACATAGAATCTGAAGCAGGCTCCAGGCTCTGAGCTGTCAGCACAGAACCCAACATGGGGCTCGAACTCACAAACCGTGAGATCATGACCTGAGCCAAAGTTGGACACTTAACCGACTGAGCCACCCAGGCGCCCTGATGGGGAGTTCTAATAAATGACCTAGCTCATTCCAAATGGATTCTCTCTCCTATCAGGCTAACAGTATGAACCGTGGGCAAACATGAAGGCACATCATGAGACGATATATCCCCAAATTAATTTCATGGTAGTTTTCTAGCTAACCCTTGCTAACAGATTACTGGTACAAGCAAAGAAATGAATGGATGGACTTGCATGGATCTGTTCACAGCAACACTGTACACAACAGCCACAAAGTGGAGACAACCCAAATGTCTATCAAACTAAAGAATGGACAAACAAAACTTGGTATATCCACCATCTTGGCTATAAAAAGAAATGAATGTGCTACACGCCACAATATGGATGAACACTGAAAACACTAAGTGAATGAAGCCAGTCATAGCAAGATAAATATTTTATGACTGCATTTAAATAAAATGTCCAGAGTAGTGCCTGGCTGGCTCAGTCAGTTAAGTGTCCGACTTCAACTCAGGTCATGATCTCCTGTCATGGTTCAAGGATTCGAGTCCTGCATGAGGTTCTCTGCTGTAAGTGCGGAGCCCGCTTCGGATCTCTGTCTCCCTGTCTCTCTGCCCCTTGCCACCCCCTCCTCTAGCTCTCAAAAAAGAAACACTAAAAAAACATTTTAAATAAAATATCCAGAAGAGACAAATCCATAGACAGAAAATAGATCAGTGATGGCAAGGGGCTAGGTAAGGGGGGAAGGGTAATAACTAAATGGGTATGGGTTTTCTGAAGGGTGATGGAAATATTCTGAAATTATATACTGGTGACTATAAATAAATCTGTAAGTATACTAAAAATCTGTAAATATACTAAAAACCACTAAGTGTACACTTTTTTTTTTTAACGTTTATTTATTTTTGAGACAGAGAGAGACAGAGCATGAACAGGGGAGGGGCAGAGAGAGAGGGAGACACAGAATCTGAGGCAGGCTCCAGGCTCTGAGCTGTCAGCACAGAGCCCGATGCGGGGCTCGAACTCACGGACTGCGAGATCACGACCTGAGCCGAAGTTGGCCGCTTAACCGACTGAGCCACCCAGGCGCCCCACTAAGTGTACACTTAAAAAGGGTGAGTTTTATGGTATGTGAACTGTATCTCAATAAAGCTGCTTTTTAAGTAGGCACTATACCCAACGTGGACCTTGAACTCACAACCCTGAGACCAAGAGTCACATGCTCTACCGACTGAGCCAGCCAGGTGCCCCAAAGCTGCTTCCCTTTGACTGCAGGAACTGACCCACACTGATGTGATCTCATGCACCAATACCATTTTCTGAGTGCTTAATGCCTGCTAACCGTGGCAGCAGATACCTCTCTCATCACGCTACCCCCAGAGGAATACTGGGAGGCCCACAACTCTCCAGTGCTCACAGGAGAGGGAGAGGAGTCGTGACTCAGGTAATGCTAGGGAGCCAGCACGAGGCAACATTTGTCATGGCCAGCCCAAACACACCTTGCACTGACTCCTCATGAACAATTTCTTCAGGTTTCTGCGACAAGTGCAGGCCCTAACTTTAAGGAAGATTAGACTCAACAGATTTTCCTCAATGTTAGGAGACAGTATCTTCGTCGCCATAGCAATATCCCACCAAGATGTAAGGCAGATGCTAACACACCACTACTCAAATATCATCACTTGAAACCTGCTACTAGCATTCCAAAAATGACATTATCTGCTTTGAAAAGATTTTATTTGGTAATTATAAAAATACTTGAACATTTTACATATCAAAAATACAAAATAGGGAAAAATTTAATTATCCTATTACCTCATAAACCAGAGTAATTAACATTTACATCTTGCTGTAATTTCTTCCAATCTTTGTACAATTCATATGCTGTCTTTATCCCAAAACAGTAACCTACGCACATTTCCACAATAGGAGTCTTATAAGCAGCATTTTAACGGCTACATGTTATTCAAGCCTATGAATATATTATATCTCATTTAATTCTTCTCTTATTGTGGACAGCTAGATTGTTTCCGGTGCTTACTATCATAACCAATATTTTAACAAAGATCTTTGCACGTAAGACTTTTTGCATAATTTAGATTACTTACTTCAGTAGGAGTCTCAAAAACAGAATTACTAAATCAATGAGCATGAATACTTTCAAACGCTCTTGATCCGTATTTCCCAATGTTCCCCAAATGAACTCTCCCCAGTATAGCTTTTAAGGTAGGGACCAGGTTCATTCCTCATAAGCATCCTAAGTTATTTGCTTAAACTATTTTTTTTAAGTGTTTATCCATTTTTGAGAAAGAGACAGAGACAGAACCGTGGAGTAAGGCCAGAAAGAGAGGGAGACACAGAATCTGAAGCAGGCTCCAGGCTGTCAGCACAGAGCCCAACATGGGGCTTGAACTCATGAACCACGAGATCATGACCTGAGCTGAAACTGGACGCTTAACTGACTGAGCCACCCAGGCACCCCTTAAACTATGTTTTGAGTTTCTTCACCTCCAGCTTCCGTGGAGAAGGGAAACTGAAGGAAGAAATGAAAGCCAAACGCATACCAACAAGCCCAAATCCCGAGAAGTAATCACATCACTTACTGGAAATGTGTGAAACCTAAGGTAGGAAGGCTGGCTCGTTCCTTAGCAAAGTCAGCAAGCCGAGAGATCACTCTGGCGAGCTGTAAGAAAGACCATGTGATAGAAACAGGGTGAGTTCAGGGTAAGCTCGTTATATAATCAGGAACTAAACTTTCAGACAATTTAATATAAAATTAGATCTCCAGCCTGTGGAAGGCAGAGACATTATCTTTTTGTCTTTGTATCCCAAAATGCCTTGAAGATTTAAGAGCAACCAATGTTTGATAAGTGAGTTGACTATCTAAAAAGTCATGAACTTATTCTGCACAATTTTAAGACCGTTAACATGCTCATGCAGGGGAAACAGGACAAAATCATGAATCTGACCCAATGTCAACAACATGCTGCTGGTTAACTGCCTTTATTAAAAGACTATGTTTTGTTTTTTAAAGGTATTTATTTATTTTGAGAGACAGCACATGAGCACAGGCAGTGGAGGGGCAGAGACAGAGAGAATCCCAAACAGGCTCCACACTGTCAGCACAGAGCCCAACGTGAGGCTCGATCTCATCAACTCTGAGATCATGACCTGAGTTGAAACCAAGAGCCGGACACTTAACCGATTGAGCCACCCAAGGGCCCCAAAAGGCTAGATTTTAAAAAGGATTCACTTAGAGCATTTTAACTCAAAAAGACAATTCGTTCTACAGATGAGATATAGGATCATTCACCTGACTAAAGAATAATCTATTTATATTCACATTGCATTGATTTATTCGTAAGTGGTGCCCATCTCCTATCATGGGGAATCCAGGGCTGGCAGGAAACTTCTGCCAATTCCTTACCTTTGGCAAAAGCAGGTCAAATGCATTTCTGAGAATAATCAGGTCCTGCAAAGGAAAATGCAGTGGTCTCACATTAAACAGCTTTGCCCAAACAATATTATTACACAATACTTTTTGGCCATCACCACTGGGTTTCTCAGCTAGCCACCTACCTCACTATTAGCAACCCTCTGTGCAATTCAGAAGATGCTAACAGAAGTTGTTCTTTTCAGATTACTATTTTAAAACCACATCAACCTAGAGAGCAGTACTTCTGGGATCTCTAAGGAACAAAACCTTTATACTCCTAAAGGCCAATTTATGTGGTAACTAAAATGACGGGAAAACAGTTATGGGCAAACCTTCATCCTGAATATTGTGAAGATGTCCAGGTCAACAAGCTTTCTATCTTTCCAAAAGGAGTGCCTGAGTATCTGAGAAGCTTCCATGGGGCACATTCCATTAGCCTTCTGTCCTTTTTCCACATCTACCATTGCTAACAACAAAAAAGACATGAACCAGAACATCAAGGTTTAGGAAATTTAAAGCTGTTCTTGAGGAAAATAAGAGATGTGTTTCAGGCAACTCCAATACAAATTGCTGAGCCCAACTTATACAATACAGTGGGTATTCAAAAAAAAGTGTATTCCCCCATGAGAAAGGATTGTTCTTCTTCTATTATGTGAGTAATACACATACAGATGCCTTTTATTAGGTACCACTTGAGACTGAAAGCATTTGGGGCAACTTAAAAATTAGTGGCTTCTTTCTGAATTGGAAGTGTATCTGGAATCAAACTTCTGGTCCCACGGGCGCAGCATGATTAAGAGGACAGCTTCGGAGCCATCCTCCCTGGGCTTGATTCTTATCTAGCTGTGTGACATTAGGCAAGTTCTTCAACTTCTCTTTAAGTATCCTCATCTGTGGAGACAGGGATCATAAAGCTAGATCCCCAAGACTACATATTCTGATTCCATTTCTATGACATTACCAGAAAAGGCAAAACTACAGAGAAAGAAAGCAGATCAACGGTTGTTTGGGTTGGAAAGCAGGAGTGGGAAGTGACTGCACACGGGTACGAGAACTTTTTAGAGTGAGGGATGCGTTGTAAAACTGGAGCATAGTGAAGGTTGAACTGCATAAATTTACTAAAACTCATTGAACCACACATTTAAGATGGGTAAATTTATGGCATGTAAACTGCACCTCAAAAAGCTGTTTAAAAATGGAGATAAAAGGACCTTTTTCACGGTTCTTGTGAAGAATACAAGAAGTCATACACACAAAGTGCTCAGAATAGTGCCAAGCACTTGGTAAATTCTTAGGAAAATTATTACTTTTCATGAAAGATATTACTTTTTTATGTTTGAGGATAAGCTGCTTCTGCTAATTAAGTTTCACGTAAGAATCATAATGTAATTCTTTCTTTTCAGACGTTACAGCAAAGAGTTATAAAGGACTTCGGAAAGAAAATTACCTTGCCACTAAAACGCTAAGACCTTGGCTTATGCCCAAACAGCCAATGCAGAAACAGTATCTGCAGGTCTTATTTTATGGAGGTCATGAGAGACTTACAGTTTAGATTGGAAGGATAACAAAAGCAGAAAATTCCTCAGTGTTAAGATACCCCTAAAACTAAAGATTTATGGAGTCACTTCCTATAACTAGACAAAAATCAAATAAAATTTATAAATCCATTATGAAGACCGAGTCCTAAGTGGAAACAAAACACAGGTTCCTACTGTATTATCTCCAACATAGCAGGAGGTGGCTCCAAGGTGAATTATAGCAGCAGCTTTTGGGCAGCAGTCGCCAAACGTGTGCACATGAGCCATCACATCATGTCGTAACTGTTTCTCTTCCTCAGCTGCCATCTTGAAGTCGATGTTGTCCAGGTTTGATTTCATCTCCTGGATTTGTTCATCTGTGATAGGCAAACCCAACGTCTGCAGAACAGGCAAAACAAAATACCTCAAGCGTCACAATGACTTGAAGTGACACCAAGAAATACATTGGTTCATGTTAGCATTTATGTCCCGCCTCCCAATTCTTTTTTTTTTAATTTTGTTTTTTTAATGTTTGTATTTATTTTTGAGACATAGAGAGACAGAGCATTAAGCGGGTAAGGGGCAGAGAGAGAGGGAGACAGAATCTGAAGTAGGCTCCAGGTTCCGAGCCGTCAGCACAGAACCTGACGCAGGGCTCGAACTCTCAACCACGAGATCATGACCTAAGCCGAAGTCAGATGCTCATCCGACTGAAGCACCCAGGCGCCCACCTCCCAATTCTTAAATTAAGATTTGGGGCAACTAAAAGAACATGGGTGGGGAAAGGCAAGGTTTTCTTAATGAATCATGGTAAGTTACATTCTAAGTAAACACCAAAATATACAACAATGTACATTTTGTATATTTCAACAACGTAATTCTGATCTTTGTTCCCTCTGCCCTTGTATCTCTTCCTGGCTCACACAGTCTGGTCTTTGGGCTCAAATATTACCTCCTCAAAGAGGTCTTTCCTGATGCCAATGTGAAATATTCTTCTTATATGTCACTCTTCTATTCCTTTAGCCTAAATTTATTTAGAGCACTTATCACCACATGACATTTCTTACAAATGCATTAGCCTGTCCCTCCCCCTACAATGTATACTCCACAAGAGAAGAACCTTGTTGTATTTATTGCTTACCCCTTAGTGCTTGGCATGTAAGTGCCCCAGGTGTGGGATCCAGGCCACAGCTTTACATTTGACCCAGACAGATTTACTTCAAGAAATGAAAATTAAGAATGTTGTAAGTGGTTTTGCCAACAAATTACGTACAGCAAATTGAGTAAAACAAAGCCTTTACAGGATATTATTGAGAAAATAAACACATCAACAGCTTACATTCATCCACCACTGGAAAAGTCAGGCCGGCAAAGAGCAGCTTGCAGCCCAGGCAGCTCAGACCCCTGGATCCAAGAGCTAAACATATAGACTGGTGAAATTTATTCAAACGTCACTTGAAATTCCCAAGTCCTGGCCTTGGGAAGGATTTTGCGTCTTAGACCTGTCTTGTCCGAGATGGTGGCTACTTGCCAGATGTGGCTATTTACATCTAAAATGGTTAAAGTGGGGCAGCTGGGTGACTCAGTCAGTTGGGCTTCTGAGTTCGGCTCAGGTCATAATCTGGCAGGTTCGCGCTCCACGTCGGGCTTGGAGCTGATAACTGGGAGCCTGGGGCCTACTTCAGATTCTACGTCTCCCCCTCTCTCTGCCCCTCCCCCACTCGCGCTGGGTCTCTGTCTCAAAAATAAACACTAAAAAAAATTGTTTTTAAATAATAATAAATTTAAAAAAATAATAAAATGGTAAAAAGTAAAAATTCAGTTTCTTGGTCACACTAGCCACATTTCAAAAGCTCAGTAGCCACACTGAGCAAAACTGCCTCGAAGTGTCTGTTAGCCAGTAGATAGGACACCTCGGGCCTCCTTCCAAAGCAAAGCAACAGGGGGCAGTGTGGCCAAACTGCTTCTTATCCCCAAGCAATGCATCTTGTCAAAATTCATCCCCCACTCTTGCTTTTCTGCATTCCTCCTAATCTTTAAAAAAAATTTTTAATGTTTATTTTTGAAGGAGAGAGAGACAGACTGTGAGTGGGGGAGGGGCAGAGAGAGAGAGAGAGAGAGAGAGAGACAGACAGACAGACAGAATCTGAGGCAGGCTCCAGGCTGAGCTGTCAGCACAGAGCCTGACGCAGGGCTCGAACCCACAAACCGTGAGATATGACCTAAGCCGAAGTCGGACGCTCAACCGACTAAGCCACCGAGGCACCCCTCTCCTAATCTCTTATTCCTCAAATTTTTCTCTTAACTACTAAATTATTACGTAGTTCCTGCTAATTTTAAAAACTTTTTAATGTTTATTTTTGAGACAGAGACAGAGTGTGAGCGGGAGAGGGGCAGAGAAAGAGGGAGACACAGAATCTGAAGCAGGCTCCAGGCTGAGCTGTCAGCACAGAACCTGACGTGGGGCTCGAACCCATGAACCATGAAATCATGACCTGAGCTGAAGTTGGATGCCTAACCAACTGAGCCACCCAGGCACCCCTAGTTTATGCTAATTTTGACACCCTACAAGAGAATCCAAACGCAGGAGATTATACCAACATTGTATGCATTTCAGGCAATGTGCACACTGGCCAGAGGAAAGAACACACATTCAGACTCTACATTTCAATTCCAGCTTCATTTACTAGCTGCGGTGATCCTGAAAGTCTGTTTTTTTTTGTTTTTTCAACTTTAAAAAAAATGTTTATTTATTCGTGACAGGCAGAGTGTGAGTGGAGGGGGGCAGAGAGAGAGAGAGAGAGAGAGAGAGAGAGAGAGATACAAAATCTGAAGCAGGCTCCAGGTTCTGAGCTGTCAGCAGAGCCCAATGAGGGGCTGGAACTCACGAACCGTGAGATCATGACCTGAGCCAAGGCCGGACACTTAACCTACTGAGCCACCCAGGTGCCCCATTCTGCAAAGTCTTTGAATGCCACTACCCTCATCTATATAACGGAGTATCATATGAAATGGAAAAGAGTACATAACAGTACGTGATAAATGACCACACACTACTGATGTCCCTTTCTACCCATTATTGTCTGAGCCAATAGTTTATGAAGTCTCTCTGTGCCTCCATTCCATCACTGGTAAAACATCTGTAAAATAGTTACAGTACAGTGTTATTTTGAGGATTAATGAGGTATTAATATGCCAAGTCTTAAGATAGTGTCTTGGCAGGCGTGATAAACGTGTCTATTATTATGTCATTTACTTTTTTTGAGCAGGCATGATAGGAGTGTCTACTGTTATGTCACTTAATTTTCTTGAGCACACTGATGGGGAGGGGAAAAATCTAGGAAGCGTTCCCTATTTGGGGAGTTCCTTTGTACTTGGGTCCCAGGCACATACTGTTTGTTTCCCTGTTTACTGATGCCATTTGAGAAGGCATTGCCATCTGGCTTGTGGCATTTTCCTCTGAAACTTTATAGCTCTCTGGATCACTTTCAGTTTTCTTCAACTCCTCTGGGAAGGCCGCTCTGGAGCTATTTCTGAAAGCGTTGGGCCGAACAGCTCTATATGCAGCTCTTAAAAGAGACACCAGAAAACTCATCTAATAACCCCCTACCCCGATTCTCCCTCCTTAGAGGCAAAGTGCAGTAGAGTGGAGCGAAG
This sequence comes from Panthera pardus, assembly GCF_024362965.1. Lineage (NCBI taxonomy): Eukaryota > Metazoa > Chordata > Mammalia > Carnivora > Felidae > Panthera > Panthera pardus. The sequence continues at coordinate 2,219,329 of NW_026526991.1, read as the reverse complement.
ACAGTGGCCTAGGAAGCATGAATTTTGTAGGGACAGTCCTGCCATTAACCACACTGAGGCATTGTGAAAGATAAGGTGGCTAAGCTCTCACGCTCTGCATTGAACCCAGGTTCACACCCGGGTACGCTATTAATGGTTCGGAGCAAATAACGCGCTTGGCTATCACCGAGGCTTGATTTCTCCCGTATAATGTGGGGAAAGCACCACCTAGTTTGCAAAGTTTCTATGGGTTAAACGGGAAAAGAAATCAGCACAATAGCACGTAACAAGGGCTCAGGGTCCGTGTTAAGCAGTGTATCCCTGCAGGAATGGCCAAGATAAATCCCTAAAATGACAGCGTGCCTTTCTCGCCGCCTCCTCCGCCTCTAACCCTCCGTGACTCAAAACAAAGGAGGCAACAGGTGTCGGCTCCCGGGCTTCCTGCCCTGACCTTCCTGGGGCCACAGCTCCTCAGAAAAGGGACACCCGGCCGAAAATAGCGGGGCAGCTGCTCCCGGGGGCCAAGCCCAGGCGCGACGCCGAGCCCCGCACGTGCTGGGGCGGGCCCGGCCCCTCATCCCGGTGGCCCATTACCTGCTCGGCCTCCGCCAGCCACAGCCAGAGCTGCCGCCATGTCCGGAATTTGTACCTGTCGCTAAACACGAAGCACATCTCCGGGCTGGCGTAACGGGAGGCAAGCGGCGAGCGGTAGCTGTCGTGCCCGCAGGCCGCCTGCTGTCCCCCACGATCGCCTCCCTCCGCCATCCCGGGCACGCCTCACCACCAGGTCAGGGCCGAGCCAGCGAGGGCGGGAGCGGAAGCCCGGGGACGGGACTTCCTCCACGCGGGGCGGAACTTCCTCCACTTGGTCTCGCCCCCGGGCTTCCGGGGGCCCGGAGCCTTCAGAGTTATCGGGTTTCCGCTGCTTGATGTTGAGTATTGTCAAGTTTATCTTCGTGTACAAGAAACGTCATTAGCGCCTCTTAAGCTCCTGAGCCGCTGTGTGCCTCAGTGTCCCCATTTGAAGAAAGGTACATTAAGACCAGCCTTTAAGATTGCCGTGAGGTTAGAGTGTTAGATCGATGCCTGGGACGCTCAGAAACCCGTGTGTATTTGCCATTATTAGTTATGGTTGTCGCCCACCCCAGCTTCACCGCCACTGCCTATCTGGCACCGCACGCAGTTCTGAGGAGGAATGAGCGTTTGTTGAGTTCCAAGTGAGCCCCTCGCACGGAACTGCAGTAAAAACGGATTTCAGCCAGTGCTAGAACTGAGACTCCCAGAAGCCGAGTGTCTTGTTGAGTGAGGGTCACCCAACTAGCCACCCGACTTTAGATTTTGCACTTAGTCGCTACGCTGTATAGTTCCCAGCCCACTCCATGCTCGGTCACACCACGACTTGATAAAGGCATTCCCAGCGACCCCCTGTCCTGGAACACCTCTGTTTTCTCAGTACCTCCTACTTAATCAGTCTAGAAAATGTTCCGTAATGATCCCACTCTTTTCTCTGGTTGACCAATAAAAATAACAACCTCTAACATCTGTGAAGGGCTTATTAGGTATCAGGCACTCGTTTTTTACACGTGGTCTCATTTCACCCTGAGGATCCCGAGTGCCTCGAGCGGTATTAGATGAAATAATACAAGTAAAAGGGCGCCTGGTTGGCTCCGGATTTGTACGTTTGAGCCCTACATTGCGTATAGAGATTACTCAAAAATAAAATCTTAAAAAAAAAATACAGGTAAAGCTCTTGATGCAATGCACAGAGTAATGCTCAACAAGTGGTGGCCATTATCATGATGCTCATTTTGCAGGTAGCAAAACAAAGGCGTGGGGCGGGTGATTGTCTTGGGATTGTTCATGTGGAAGGGGGAAAGCTAGGAGTTATATGCAGGCAGATAGGCTTCAGACACCTGGTTCTTAGCTCCAAATGTTCCCCTTCCTTGATGCTACAGTAGCAGGCATTATGCCGCTCTGAAATAACCAATTTTGAGTTCCTCAGTAGAAGGAGACCTCCCCGGGGAATTCCACTTTGACTTTCCAGCTTGTTTGCTGAGGTGAACTCCGCTTTGCCAGTAACCATGATACTTCAGGGATGTTAAAAGTTGCTGATTAGGGGGTGCCTGGGCTGGCCCAGCCAGTATGCGACTCTTGATTTCAGGGTCATGAGTTCAAGCCCCACTTTTTTTTTTTATTTTTTATTTTTTAATTTTTTTTTTAATGTTTATTTATTTTTGAGACAGAGAGAGGCAGAGCATGAGCAGAGGAGGGGAGAGAGAGAGAGAGGCGGAGACACAGAATCCGAAGCAGGCTCCGGGCTCCGAGCTGTCAGCGCAGAGCCTGACGCGGGGCTCGAAGTCACGAGCTGTGAGATTGCGACCTGAGCTGAAGTCGGACGCCCAACCGACGGAGCCACCCAGGCGCCCCAAGCCCCACTTTAAGTACAGAGCTTACTTAAAAAAAAACCAAACCAACAAAAAACCAAGTTGCTGATTAGATCCCCAGGCTTCACGATCGTGCTTTGGACAATAATTTCTTGTCCTGTCACCTTTCCATTTCTGCTTTCATTTATTCACAGATTCACTCACAGCCCTGTGGAACACACTTCCGCGATCTCCTAGATGATGAATGACCTGACTTCTTACAGGCCTCTCATAACTCTCACCAGAGTTCAGTGTTTTTTGCTTTCCCAACTAATGGCAAACTTGGTGGGGGCAGAGATCATGTCTGTCTTGGTCACCGTGTCCCCGGCACCTAGCACAGAATCTAGCATAGTATGGGTGCTCAGTAAATGTTTCCTGGATGAATGAATGCTGCCAAAAGGAGTCTAGCACAGAGAGAGGAATGGGCCCATAGTAGCCAAGATGCAAGTGAGGTCCTGACACTGCACATCCTCTTTTCCCACGTCTCACATTTCTTCAGTGTCCTCATCCCATGGATCTTTCGTGGCTCCACCTGGACTCCAGAAGTAGCAGCCAGAAATGACTGCAGCACCAATGCAGAATACCTTGGCCATCAGAGAAGCCCATCAGTTGGTATCCTGGGCTCATCACTCGGGTCTCGTACGCCCCCCTTGAGCTGCAGAGGCTTGGTGTTGAGGAGAGAGGGCGGACGATTCTGGGAAGATGAGGAACTTACTTCCTGGAACTTCCCACTCTTTGCAGAGTGTGTCAGTGTGGCCACCGCTCTGATGTGCAGTGACCAGTTTACTATCCTCACCTTCCACTGTGACTTGTGAATACACCCGTCTCCTCAGTCTTCCAGCCCTCGCTCCTGCCTCTGCTTCACTCCACTGTCACTCCTCCTCCTCCACATAGGAGTTGCTGCCTCCCGTCTTCCAGATCCTCATTCAGGAAAGGATCTTGCTCTTTTGGTTATTTTATGTTGAATCTTTTTAAAAATGTTCTTTATTTAAAAAAAATTTTTTTTAACGTTTATTTATTTTTGAGACAGAGAGAGACAGAGCATGAATGGGGGGAGGGTCAGAGAGAGAGGGAGACACAGAATCGGAAGCAGGCTCCAGGCTCCGAGCTGTCAGCACAGAGCCCGACTCGGGGCTCGAACTCGTGAACCACGAGATCATGACCTGAGCCGAAGTCGGACACTTAACCGACCGAGCCACCCAGGCGCCCCAAAAAATTTCTTTATTTTTAAGAGAGAGAGAGGGAGAGGCTATCCCAGGTAGGCTCCTCGCTGTCAGTGCAGAGCCCTACGTGAGGCTTGATCCCATGAACCTTGGGATCATGACCTGAGCCAAGAGTCGGACATTTAACTGACTGAGCCACCCAGGGGCCCATTATGTTGAATCTTTAATCTCTCCAGTATTGCCTCCCTTCTTCTGATTTAAAAAGAAAACGCACAGGTCTCTTCCGCTATAGAAACATCTCCACTTGCTCTGTTACCTCCATAACCTACCTCTCTTTCTGGCTGCTCTTTAAAAAAAATTTTTTTTAATGTTTATTTATTTTTGAGAGGCAGAGCACGAGTGGGGGAGGGACAAAGAGAGAGGGAGACACAGAATCTGAAGCAGGCTCCAGGCTCTGAGCTGTCAGCACAGAGCCTGATACGGGGCTCCAACTCACAGACTGTGAGATCGTGACCTGAGCCGATCTTGATCTTCAAAACCCACCTAGACACTTCCAGCTGGTTATCACTATTCCCAAAACGACATCTCTAGGTCAGGAGTCATACTTCTATCTCTCTTGTGCCCTAACTCTAGGGAAAGGTCTTCTGATGATTTCATTTTCTTTTCTATCTGTCCTTCTTATTTTTTAAATATTTTAAAAAAATATTTTATTTTTTTAAAGAATATATTTTTAAATGTATTTATTTTTGAGAGAGACAGAGAGAGAGTTGGGTGGGGGCAGAGAGAGAGGGAGAGAATCCCAAGCAAGCTCCCCACTGTCAGTGTGGAGCCCAATGTGGGGTTCGAACTCATGAACCGTGAGATCATGATCTGAGCCGAAATCAAGAGCTGGATGCTTAACTGACTGAGCCATCCAGGCACCCCTAACAGTTTTATTTTTAAGTAATCTCTACACCCAGCATGGGGCTCGAACTTACAACCCCAAGATCAAGAGTTGCTCCTTCCACCAACTTAAGCCAGCCAGGTGCCCCTCTGTCCTTCTTGCTTAAACAATTATTTTAAAATGTTATTTATTTTTCAGATAGAGAACACCAGCAGGGCAGAGAGAGAGGGAGACAGAGGATTCGAAGCGGGCTCCACACTGACAGCAGCAAGCCTGATGTGGGGCTTGAACTCCTGAACCATGAGATCATGACCAGAGCTGAAGTTGGACGCTCAACCAACTGAGCCCCCCAGGCGCCCCAAACAAATTCTTGATGTAATGTCCTGTTACCCATTAGGATCATTCATTCCACAAAGGTGCATACTGTGTACGAGGCATTGGAATACAGTGGGCAGCTGATGAGGCTGGAGAGAAGGACAAAGGTGAGAAGAGAGGAAGCTAAATTTGGAGAAGTAGATGGACGCCAGACCATGTGACCCCTTGTTGGAAATAAGGATATTTGGGGTTTTTATTTTAAGCAGTTTAAAATCACTAAAAGGCTTTAGACTGGATGTAGAGTGACTTCATCAAATTTGTGTTTTGAAAATATGCTATCAGTTATGTATGGAATGGATTGGGGGCAAGGAAGCTGGGGTGAATGACAAGTAAGAAGCCAGTTGGGCCACTGCTGTGGACCAGATGAGACCTAGGGTTATAGGAGATCTAGCTTGGACAAGAGAAGTAAGTGCAGAGGAAATGAAGGAAGAGATTAAGAGGTACACTCAGTCCATCTTAGTGATGGATTAGTTATGGGGAGTAAGGGATGGGGCAGAGTCAAGGATGCTCCTAGGTCTCTAGGATTTATCATTGAATGGATGGTAACGCCATATACCATGGTGCCAGAGGAGGGGCAAGCAGGCAGGATGGTCTTATGTTATGGATGCATTGAGTCTGCAGTGCCGTTAAGCTGTTCAAGTGTTCTGAAACGTTGAGTAGATGATCATACATACAGGTCTGGAGCCCAATGGTATGGGCTGGAAATAAAAATTTAAGTCATTAACATATAGATGGTAATTAAAGCCGTAGGAGTTTTGGGCCCTGGAGCTGATGAACAACACATAAAAGAATCTTGCCTTGGGGCACCTGGCTGGCACACGGGGTACAGTGTGCAAAGCTTGATCTCAGGGTTGAGTTCAAGCCCCATGTTGGGTGTGGAGCCTACTTAAAAAAAAAAAAAAAAAAAAAAATTCTACCTTTTGAGTGGTGATTACATTGCAGTGAGGGAGATGGATAATAAAGAATAAGCAAGACAGTTTTAGAAAGTGGTACATTTTTGGAAGAAAATATAGCAGGACAAGAGCATAGAGTAGCTTAGGGTTGGGGTGGTGGGGTGGTGACAGGTATTTTTTTTCAATTTATTTAAGTAATCTCTATATCCAACACAGGGCTCAAACTCACAACCCTGAGATCAAGGGTCACGTGCTCTTCTGACTGAACCAGCCAGGTGCCCTCTGATGACGGCTATTTTTGAAAGGATCATCCGGTTAAGGCCTCATGTTTGACCAGAGACTACACAATGGTGCGGGGACAAGAGCATCCCCGGCAGTGTTAAAGTAAATACGATGGCCTTAAGGTGGGCGTAGGTTTGGTGTGACGAACAGGGGTAGTCTAAGATTGAGATTGGGAGAATCCTAGGGAACGAGACTGAGTGGAAGGTTTGTGTGCTGTGGTATAGAGTTTAATTTTGATTTTAAGGAGAAACCCTGGGAGGGTAGCGACATGAACACACAGAGAAGCCTGGGGTGGAGCTAAGCGGAGGGTGACAGCCAGGGGTTGCTGCAGTGATGGCCAGATCCTGGTTGGTGTGGGAAGATGTGGATCTTGTGTGGATGCACGTTTAGCACACAGCCGAAGGGCTTCCTGACAGCTAAGCAAGTGATGTGAAGAAGCTGGGGGTTTGAGCCAGTAGGTGGACAGTGGTGCCATTTACTAAGATGGTTAAGACCAGGGAGGGAGATGTGAGTAGGAAGGAGGAGGGATTTGTCTATTAGACTGGGAAGTAGACAGGCAGGAAGTCGGGTGGATAGACAGGATATTAGAAGGGCCAGGGTTGGAGATATAATTTGGGCACGATGGGGACATGTGTTGTACTGAAAAACACAGGGCTGGGGGCGCCTGGGTGGCTCAGTCGGTTGAGCGTCCGACTTCAGCTCAGGTCACGATCTCGCGGTCCGTGAGTTCGAGCCCCGCGTCGGGCTCTGGGCTGATGGCTCGGAGCCTGGAGCCTGTTTCCGATTCTGTGTCTCCCTCTCTCTCCGCCCCTCCCCTGTTCATGCTCTGTCTCTGTCTCAAAAATAAATAAAACGTTAAAAAAAACAAAAACAAAAACAAAAAAACACAGGGCTGGTCGATCTCATCTAGGAGGAGCAACGTGACTAGATAGCAAAATTTAGGAGTGGGCCTGAGCCCAGGGGCACTGCAAAATTTAGACCTCAAAGGAAAAAGGGGACCAAGAAAGGCGGCCAGTGGGGAGGACACCACCTAGGATGTTGGCATAGAGAACAAGGCGGGGCTTGGGGTTGAGCACTGATGAAACCAACTTTTCCTGGCCAGGCAAAAGAGGCTGAGGGAGGTGGAGGAGGGAAAGGACCACGTTAGAGCGACGAAGGAAATCCAGGAGCTGTGGTATCAGGAGGTAAATGGCTGCGTCCATTGGACGAGGGAGGATGTTAGTGACCTTAGAGCCAGCTCTCTTCAGCAACGATAGAGGCAGAGGCCTAGGAGGGGGAGGAGAGAAAATGTCTCGAGAAGAAAAATGGGGCAGGGGCTGGAACGTGGGCCCACAGGAGGATGTGCGTGTACAATGGCACGGACTTGAGTGCGCTGAGCGGCCGGGGCTCCAGCTGAACAGCGCCCCCAAGACGGGGCAGGAAGGGGCAGGGTCCCAAACACTGGAGGCAGCGGCACTTGAAGGGGAAGGAAGCACCTCTCTCTGATTATAGTTTGGAAGCAGGGATTTGGGGGATTCTTCTGACACCCGATTTTCTTTCTCCACATATTAGGACGCTCGCTGCTTGGTGTCAAGGTTTCACTGCTGGTTGGTTACAGTAGATTTACAGGAGTCCTTATTTGGCCTGTAATGACTTTTTTTCTGAGCAGTGCTGCTCTTGGGTACTGGCAGAAAATAGAGAGTCGGGTTTCTAAAGTGGGGATTTTGTCACATGGGTGTCAAAACAGGAGGGGCGAGGGGAATTTAGAGACGTTCTACAACACCTAAACTGGATTAGGAAGGGAGAAAAAAGAGAGGGCTGGCGGGATGGAAGAGAATAAATAGTCAGTGTCCTGGAGTTTTAAAATTCATCAGAGAGGAGGAGTGGGAACCAGTTGGGACGACAGGAGGTTAAGGTCAAGGACGCTGAAATTACTGGTTCTGGAGGGGAGCAATTTTGGGTGAGTATGGGAGTGTGTGGCTGGACCGGAGGAAGGCGGGTAGAAGGCTGGCCGTTAGGGTGGATTTTCCCTGTGGCACTGAAGTCACCTAAGGTGATGGCAGGGCACGTAGGCGTGAAGAGGGCCGAGTCAGAGGCTAAAGTCTTAACCACCACCATTCTACAGTGTGCCACCCGTCCCCCCACCCTTAGCCGTCTATGCATTTTTTAAATACCCAAACTTTAAAGTCGAGTCTTTTGGTGACACAGGTCCTCATAGTTTTTGCAATGATCTTTTTTCCTCAGAAAATAGCACTTGCTTGGAATAGGCAGGCCCTCGAGGTGTTCGCCAGCACCTCTTCTCACACTTGCCGCATTTACTTATTTTATGAAACAAGAATTGGATGGCATATGGCCTACCACTTTGTGCAACACACTCACTTAGGGACGCTTTGTCGGAAATCTAGGTGTTTCTCAGCAGAGGACATTCTGGCATGCCAACTTTGGAATCCTACCTGGGTTCCTATTATGTGATCGAGACAAGTTTCAGTCAAATGAGCGAATGCACGTGGCCCACTTAGAGCGGTGCCCAACTTACAGTAAGCAATCAGTGTTCCCTATTATTAGCTAATTGAATGATTCTGAACCGTTCTCCTCATGCACTGGGTTCGCCGCCGTCTGTTTGGCACAGCATTCTGAGAATTAAGTCAGACAACAGTACCTGGGAATTAGAAAGCATTCGTTTCCTCCCATTCCTCCCCTTTGCTATTCTAAGAGGTGCTTCAAGGCCACAGAGCTAACGGGTCTGTGTTTTAGCAGCTAAAATAACCATAAATAAGAAACTGCTGAGATGGGGCAAACCGTCTGAGCCATGTGACAGCACTCGGGGCAGGGTGGGGAGGCCCTGAGCGGCGAGCCGGCTGGGTCTCGGCCCTGGGTGCAGCGTGGCCCCCCGCAGGCACTTCTGTCTGCTCTCCTGGCTCCCACGCCAATGGCAAGTACAGGACTCAACAAGACAACGAAGCTAGGAGGAGAAAGTCAGTTTCATTTCGAGAATGTGGAGCCCGTACCGCGGGCAGGCAGCGAGGAGCACAGACCTCCCTCCCGACTGGCCGACCTGACGCCCCCAACAGCAAAAACATACAGGACAAGGGAGGCAAAACGGAGGATGCCGGGATGCTGCCTTTCGGAGACCTGTATGTGGCGCAGGGAGAGGGACAAGAAGAAACAAAACATAAACATTTGACAAACTAGCAAATTAAACAGGCAGAATGAAACAGGAAACCACAATAGATGCTTAGCAGCCAAACACATTTATTAGTCTTTTTTCTCTTTTTTTTTTTTTCCAGGAACCCAAAAATATTTTGTAGTTATAATGTAAGCAACTGAGTTGCACATAATACAATCATATCTTTCCAAAATAAAATAAAATAAAAAACTAAACAAAACAAAAATAAGCTGTTTAAAAGCCCAAAAAAACCCTTCAGAAAAACTCTTATATATGCATTACATCATCTCTCAGTTTTAATGAAATGACGGCGACTTAATTCCTTAGTACTCAACCTGTCACAATCCAACGAAACACCACCCTTGAGTTTTTTTTGTTTGTTTTTGATTTTTTTTTAAATCCAGCATGAGAAATACAGTACCTGCTATGGCAAAAAATACACATAAAATGCAACTTTTCAGCTTATTTGTACATTAGTAGAGTTTAACATTTTATTGTTTTTTTTTAAGTGAACCAGTGATTTTAAGTACCACTATACTAAAAAAGTAAAATAAAATAGAGAAAAGGGGGGCCCAGCCTGCCATGCAAGTGCACCTCTAAAGTGCCTAGTTTCTGTGTCCATGTAAAACCAGTAATATGAGGAGCAATTTCAACAAACGGGAGTTTGATTAAACCTCTATGTTTAAGAAAAAAAAAAAAAAAAAGACAATGCCATATCCTCCCTTTTCTCCCCTCAAACTTCCTTAAATCCCATCGTCCACTTTCTCTGTTGCCCACCAGAAGAGAGAAAAGAAAGCCACCAAAATAACATTGTAAAAGCGATTTCAAGTATAAGAAAAACAAAACACTTCTAGGTAACTTGCAGAGAGCATCACTATGTGCAGCTATATGTAGTCGTGTTGGTAGGTTTTGTTTCTGCTGAGTGTTTCAGATGAGAGGATTTTTGCTGTACCTTCCCGTTACCTGTTTTGTGTGCAAAGTTGGAAAGCTGCCTTTTAAAACTCCAGCCTCTTTCTGATGCCCTTCTCTGCACCTTCTGTTGAAAGGGGGCAAGGAGAGAAGTGAAGGGAGGAGGAAAGAGGAGGGCGGGGGGGCGCCAGTCATTAAAATGGCACTCCTCCCATCTTCCTTCCCAGGCCTCCCACCTCCGAATCCCCGCACTTCTCTGGTTCACCGTCAGCGACCTAATTAACTCTCACGGCAGAGATTCCCATTCTTATTTCCTGATTTGGTAGGATATATTTTACTATGTAAACATAGCCCCTAGGATTATGGAACCCAAAGCAGCATTTATATCTCCATCTAAATGGAGAAAGATAAAATAGTCCAGAAACCTCTCCTCAGGTTGCTTTTGTTGTCTGTTTTTGGTTACTCACAACAGGGGTGGGGTGGGGTGGGCACAGAATTAAGTTGTAGGCAAATAGTAGAGAGAGTTAGGAGTGGGCACAATTGAGCTGTTGTGTCTGCTTCCCCCGCCCCCCCCCTCCCCCGCCCCGGTCCCAGAAGGGTTTTTTTTTTCTTTTTTTTTTTTTTATAACCTGTTAAAAATGTTCCTGCACCTTAAGTCATACAGAGGTTAAGGCCAAGGGTGCAGAATCTTGTGCACGTGTCTCTGTGAGCACATTCACGGTGCATGCACCATTTTTGATGTCTTCTGTGAGATCACTGGACACACTTTGGTCACTGGTGTGTGCAAAGGGTGGTGGTGGGGAAATGTCCCGGGAAAGAAGTGCAGAGATCAGCAAAGCCCTTTGGGAGCATTGTGGATGGATATAAGGGCAGTAAGGACTTGAGGGGGACCAGAGGAAGGAGACTGATAGAAAAGGGGCCAGCCTCCAAACAACAGAAATAAAATCCAAAGGTGGATAGCGGCCCAAATCAGAAGGTGGGTGGTGAATACGTGTGCATTTATTATCAAGCTTCTTCCCCTCAGAGGAAGTCGTCACTATACAAGATCGGTGAGCTCAAACTAAAAAGGGCTTCTAGACAGATACAGGGTTTATCCTTAAGATGGGGGGAAAAGGAGATGTTTGTGAAGAAGTTATTCAAAATGATCCATTCTGACCCTGCCTCGTGGGTGGCCCAATCTAGGAGAGCAGTAGCTGACAGGTTCCTACAAGCAGCATTTGTTAAACGTCCTTTGCCTCTACCTAATGTCAGCTTCAGGCCTCACGGAGACGAACAAGAAGAACATCTGAGGGTGCTCACACCTTTCAGGGAGGCTGTTTGCACGTCTCAGGTGGATTTCCTTTAAGTAAGAAATCAATCCATTTCCAGAGCATCGCAAAGTGACAAGGCTATGAATTCTGTAGCGCCAAACTGAAATGCCAGGGACTAATTCCCTTTGCGAGCTACAGAATGCTACTCTGTTGCTCAAAAAAGTCAGCCTGTGTGTGAAGCAAGAGAGGTCGAGAGCTCAAGGTCTCAGGTAAAAAACATTCTGGAGTGCCTGGAGGGGATGGATCTTCTGGAAGAGAGAAATTCAGACACTCCCCACCCTGGAAGAAGATCTGGAAGAGATGGCTAGATGCCATCAAAATAGATTTTGAAACAGGGTTCAGACACTGGTCGGCTGTCACTGTGTATGAGAGGCAATGGAGAGACCACCACCCTACAGATGCAAGTCCGCTCCCCTGACCTGTTCTTTCTCTTAAGCCTGAAAGAAGATCTGAAACTTCAGATGGCTTAACAAAAAAAAAAAAAAAAAGGAAAATATCATATTTTAGGGCTACTTTCACAGCAAAGGAAAACATTGTAAAAGTTATCCTATTTACACATTCATATTTTAAAAAGGATAACCCACTGGTGTCAGAAACGGAGAGGGGAGTTAAGGGTCTACATTGCAGGGGAAATGTACCTCGAGGTATTGTTTTGTGTTAGACAGTTGAAACGTCAGGATTTTATTTTTTGTTTTGTTTTTTTTTTGTTTTTTTTTTTGTTTTTGTTTTTTTGTCTAAAGGCAATCTAACAGATTGGAACCCTGATAAGATCGTGCCCGTGCAACCCTGCACGGGCACGAGGAGACTGTGATCAAGTCTGTTCCTCGTTACAGTACTGTGAACGTCAACAACAAAAACTTCTGCCTGGAAACACTGAACGTGGGCAGAACAATGTCTGGCTTATGATACTGCGTGTTGCAAAGAATGCCTAGACCAGAGCGGTGCAGGTGCCAGGACTCACCACAGGAATTCTGTCGGGCCGGGAGGCTCTAGGCTTTCCTGTGTGCGGCACCTCACTGCTCACCAGCTCTCTAGCAGAACAAATGGCAAGGAAGCAGAGAGAGGACGTTCGGCTGAGGGGCAGTGGGTGGGGAAGAGAGTCCTTTTTGGCCTGCCAAGCCAACGGGCCCTCTTCCCCACAGAGCAAGACAGTTTCCTTATAAATAAGTTCACTTAAAGATGCTTAAGGAAAAACAAAGACAAATTAAAAGGAGCGAGGAGGAGCCGGAGGAGGAGTTTTGGAAATCGACAGGAAGATGAACTTTAAGGTCAGCACGAACGAGGCATGGTTTCCTGAGCTTGAAAGGGTTCTGAATTCAGGAAAGGATGAGTACTTTTTCCCAGAGAACACGAGGGCCTTCGGGGCCCCCGCTGTGGCCCTGGGCTAACACTGCACGGTTAGGGTGGAGAATCCGGCTGCCAGGAACCGCAGGCCCCCAGGACTGCAGGAGGACTCCGCGTCTCTTTCTACCTCACTGTGCCGACTTGACCGCTGCTGGCTCTCACTCCCCTTCCCCGCCAGGACGTGGGGATACCATGGACACAGAAACCGTAGAACAAGGATGCAAAGCCACTTCCTTCCCCTTTCTGCCCTCCCCCTCCCCCCCCCCTTGCAGAATGCATAGTTACAATTCACGTTACAAAATAAAGAAGCAACGATGACCACATATGGGACCTTTTTTTTTGAAAAAAGAAAAAAAATCCAACAACCTCTTCTTAAATTCAGTATCAAAATTCACATTTGCATAATAATACATTTCAAGGCCATTAGAGAGGAATGAGAGAGAAGCCCAGAAAGCCACATCTCTCCTCCCTTTGTCTCCTGAATGAAGCTGAAGGAATCTTGCGGGAGGGACTGTTTTCCTCTTTGGGGAGTTCTGAGGAATTATGGAAAATGGCCCTTAGCATTCACTTGTGGTTTCTTTAGAAGATCGGGCATGGGGAGAAGAGGTGGAATCGTTTAAAACAAACATAAAAACAAATGAAGAGACACTGCAGATTTCTACGTTTAACTAGAACAGTTCTGAAGAAATAAAATATGATTTCAGATTTTTCTTTTTTCTTTCTCAAACATTTCCATCTTATTCTCTCAAAAGCCTTTTCCTCGTGTGTAATACCCTGTTCTCATAAACAGCAACATTATGGGACTTCCATTTGGGAAAATAATTGCCTTCTCAGGACAGACTCAAGAGGGTGGAAACGCGCTGCCCGCCCCGCACATGGCGGAAGCCAGAAAACGCCTTCTTGACATGCACGAATGTGTCACAGACATCACCATATTTCAGTTCTCCAGTGCTTACAGAAAAACAAAAAACAAAACGGCCACGGCCACACGCGCGCGCACACAGACACGAGGGAAACTAGGTACCGCAGGTAGAGAAATTCAACCTGCGCTCTCCGACCGACCTGGGTCTCTGTCGTTGTGCACCATCACCTCATTCTCCCGCCCGAGCCCCAGGATCGTTTCCACACAACTCTACACTGTGCAATATGGGTGCTAATGAAAACTCCACGGCTGCCCCCGGGGACTGCCAGGAGAACCGCTGACTTCCCTAAAGACTAAGCTGACCGCCTTTCTGTTGTATCCCCACGGAGAGCTTCTTCCTAAAACAGACGGTCCCTGTACTCCCAAAGGCACATTCAGAAATACTACACCGAAGTAATTCCTTGGACAAAACTAAAAGGGGGGGGGGGGGAATGGTGGGGGTGGTGTTTTAAACACATTTATTCTAACATCCCGAAATTTCCGGCAAGAAGGGTCACACTGGATGCATCACTTGGTGAGAAACGATACTACCTTTAAAAGGTATGTAACTTCTTTAAAGGGTTCCAAAGGTTTTTGCTTTGTTTAGTATACAGACGACCCCCCCCCCCTTTCATTTTTGGCGAACACATTTAGGATACACGACCTTCCTGTCCATAAAGCTCTGCGGGACGGCTAGCTCACCTCCAGTGACCTTGCACAACCCAGCCCTCTGAGAACCGTGCACACCTTTCAGGAGCCGAGGGAGAAGGAATGCCAGATTGAGGGTGAGGTCCAGGAAAGCAGGGGTGAAGGGGAAGAAAAGCACTTCGTTTCACATCTCTGCAACGACTATACTGTAAAGTACCTTTACAGTTTTGCTGCTCCCCACTAGCAGTAAAGAGGAATTAAGCTCTTTGAAAACAACAGTCTCAGCGTATTAATCTTGGCTCGAGAGGGGTCAATGGCGATTGGGAATGGACTTCCAAAGTGGTGACTGACAGTGTGAAAAATAAACCGAGGCACAAAGTGCTTTACGGAAACACGATTTCTTTCTTTCTTTCTTTTTTTTTTTTTAAATTTACAACACAACACTTCTTGCCTTTATCTGACCTTTCCTTTCCCCAGGGACAGAACTAGTGTTTGTCACAACGAAGACCCCATGACTGAATCTTGCAGAGACCCTTCAGTCAGGGTGGTACCATGTTTCCTGGTGTGCATAGTTTCTCTTTAAAAACAAATTCAGCTGTATAGCCAAGTGAAAAGAACTATTTAAATTCTGTGAGGCAAACACTGGCAGCTTCGGTCTTCTTTTTTTTTTTTTTAGTGGTGGTGGTGGTAGGATACAAGAGATTGACATTTTAAAAACCACTCAAATGTTAGAATACTTGGTAATTCTTTCAGCTCTAGTCTGAGTGACCACACACATAAGGATAGCAGGAATGCCCAGCCGGTGGGGAGTAGCTCTGTTTCCTGACCGGTGTTCCCTTCACCATCCTGTAAATGTTCATGGCCTCTTTGGCGGTGCAGGCAGCGGGGAGGCATTCTGGGCAGGTTAGGGAGGGTCAACGTTCTATTTTTATTCCATTACTACTGTGTTCATAGACTCCTGAAGTTGAGAACTATTTTAAATCTAAGAATGTGATGCCAGTACCTCCTTTATCAGATTCAAGGTCAAGAAAACAACACCATCATTAACAAGTGGGGACCATCTCTGAAAATACACACACCTTTGGCACTGGCCATAAACCTACAGAGCTTATGACAGGGTATGCACTAACTCTGGAAACACAGAGAACATTCTATGGGTTTTTTTTTTAAAACAGATTGTTGATGTTCTTGACAACATTATGTATATTTGCCTGCTTCTAGACTGTGTGGACACCCTGTAGTTGTAGATAAGAAAGCTAAGAGGGTGCGGTGTGCAGCAGAGGGTGAGGGCACCCTATTTTCTGAAAGAGTGCTGAGGTCTACAGATTGACAACTCCCTGTAGACAGAGAGGCTGGAATATTTTCATCTGCACCATTACATGCAGCCTTAGCTGTACACTCACAGAAAGGAAAACAATTCAAGAATACATTTCTTTTTGCAGCAACACTAAGCAGCATAGTTAATGCACAGACATGAATGAAGTGTGACAAAACTTGGCAAAAACACTGAAGAAAAAGTTTGATTTTGTTTTTTAACCAGCTAAACATGTGTCTCTACGCTTAGTAAAAGACCCTATAGATAGTTAAAAGAAAAAAAACCCAAATCCCAAACAATAACCTACAAAGTGTTATATATTGAATCTGAACTCTGAGGATGGGGGAGAAGGGGACCTTTCTTACATAAAGACTCAATTGTTCCCTAATCTTAGAGACGGCTGTTATAGCCAAGTCTGCTGAAAACATCTTATTTACACTGCAGAGGAAAACAGGCTTGGCTTAAGCGTTTTTCTCAACACAGAGACATCTTCATTTTGTTTAAGAGTCAAGATGGCAAAATATAAAAAAGTAAAATTAAAAAGTACACAGCATCTGAGGTCGATATGGAATCTGGCTGTTAACCCTACAAAAACTGCCCCCCCGACAAGTGGCAAAAATTCGAGTGAATCTTTGCAACAAGTCAGTAGCCCGTGAAATGTTAGTTTCTGCTAGATATATTAATAAAAGTTCTTCCAAATTCTTAAGCAGGGATTTCTTTTCCTCTCTTTTTTCTTCTTCTTATTTATTTTTTTGCATATCTTAGATCCCACGTTCAACCCACAGGAACTTGGAAGAACCGACTGCTCATTTATGCTACATTCATATCAGAAGAGGTGGCAAAGTTCTTAGAACAGGAGCCATCTGATTAGGAAATTAAGCTGCTATAAATAAAACTGATCGAATGGCAATCAATGGATAATTATTTACTGGGGGATACTGATGAAAGAATTTGCTTTGGAACCTTGACATGCCATCACTGCTAAGTTAACTTCTGTGCATGTTGTAAATGCAAAAAATCAAGGGCTAGGTACGGAGGAACCAGAGATGCCACATGGGCCATCCATTTCTTCACAGTGTCTCGGAGATCTGAACTTTGTGGGTTTTTTTTTTTTTTTTGTATTTTTTTTTGTATTTTTTTTTAAACACCTAAAATTAGGTCATGGCACTGGATTTAAATTGCCAGTAGAGGTCTCCAGTCTGATGGAAGACATCTCTTCCCCACGAGTGCTTATTTTTTAATTTTTTTATTTTTTTGGCGACTCATGTGGTAGACAGAAACCAAGTTTGTGATGTTTGAAAGATGGACACCTCCAGCCACTAGTAATCAAGTGTTTAAAAAATAAAGGAAACTAGTAAAAATTGGAAAGCTCAAATTTACATGATCGAAATGTTTACAAAATAAATCTACATAATGAGAGGTGACCAGCAAACCTCTGTACACATGCCAGAATGTGGTGGAAGAGAAGCCGCTCCCACTGAATTTTCTAAGTGTATGGAAGCCAATTAACCTCTCAGCAGACATGGCTCTTGCCAAAGAATATCACAGAAAGAAAAGAGTTTTTCTCTTCCATTATATTCTCACTATATCCTTTTCTTAGGTCACTGCCAACCAATAAAGCAAAGCTTCCATCAAGTTGACAAAAAAAAAAAAAAAAAAAAAAGTGGGGGGGTAGAGTTGGGGGAAAGAGAGGAGACAAGGGAGGACAGGAGCAGAAAAACAGGAACCCCTTTCTACTGGCCCAACACAGACAGACTTTCCAAATCACTGTATGTGGTTGTCACAATGACACACGTGGAGACGTCAGTACCCAGTAATGAGGGCGATAACACAAGGAAGGATCTTGGCATTCCACATTACTGAGACATGAAAGCATATTTAACTTCCTTGATTTCTGTTTATTTTCAATTTAGCCCACTGCCTGTGGGGCCTGTCCAGAACCACTCCGATTTCCTTAATGGGCAAGTGTCTTAATGTCTGCGGAGTGACTGGACCACATGCACATACACACGCGTTCCCCCTGCTTAGGATGTCTGGGTGTATGTACGAAGGCACTAAAGCGGCTTTAGAGAAATTGCAGGCAGCAACCCCACCCACTCCCTTTACCTGTCAAGCTGGAGTTTCTTTCCCACTGGGAAGCTTAGATGTTTAAAAGCAGCTGTGGTCATGCTTGGGAATTCTGACCCCCGGCCCCAGGAGGGAATACAAAAGGAGAATTCAACGTCATGAAAAATCGAAAGGAAATACTCCACATCTCCAGCTGAGGGATGGGGATAATTAAGCAGCAGATCTTCAAAACAGCAATTAAAATGAGCACAACAGTAGCTGGGAGCTAAAAAAGTAAAATCACTTGTTCCTTATTAGATTCTTCTTTTCTCCTCCTCCCATAACAAACGGAGGTAAGACAGACATTCTTTGTTAATAGAACAGTCCATAGATATTTTCCTCTAGTAATGCCTATATTTAAAATTTGTTCCAAAAATTATTAACCTATATTTCCTAGCTCTTTACATAGATTCTCAGCAATCCAACCGTACTATTTTACAGATTAGAGTTTACTTTTTTTTTTTCCCCCTAAGTTGTTGTTTCTTTCTTTCTTTCTTTTGTCCTGGGGTTTGAGGGGCAGGGAGAAGGGTTCCCTTAAAAAAAAAACAAAACAAAAACAATCATTAGGGGAGATGTCAGTTCAATCTTAAATGGAAAGGAACAGAGTGATGACGTTCCCATTTATAAAAACCAAACGCTCCCACTAAATGACACACAATTTCAAACGAATCCATGATAAAGCTCTTAGAAAGCTAATCCTTCTCCCGTGTTTTTAAAGATAACGAATTGACCTGTTGCTGCTAAATTGATCATTTTTAAAAAATATTTCTTTCTATGTGTTTTAAAACGTGTGATCCCCAGTATGACAATAATGTTTGGAGACTTTACATTTTTTTTTTTTTTAAGTAAAAATTGTTTCAACTTTTTGAAGTTTCAGGAACTTGTAAAAGTTTATGAACAGGAAAGAAACAGCCGTCTATCTAGGATAAGATACGGTTAAATAAACCATCTTCAAAAAACTGGCTTCCTACCCTAGAATTCCTGAGAATGCTTGCAAATTTTAAAGCAGGAAAATAAATGTTAAAAACAAAAACAAAAAACACTGTTAAATGCTCCCAGAGTTAGTCTTCATCTAAAATATATATTTATATGTATATATATACGCACTTTTTGGTCTTTTTTTTTTTAAGTTTTTAATTTTTTCCCTTTAAGCTTAAGATGGAAGAACATTTGAGCTTCTCATGTTTATTTTTACATATTTCAAATCCCTCATTATGTCTTGTAAACAAGAGGGGCTCTAGCACCCGGCTTTCACCGTAGTATCGTAAGGAACTCAACTAACCCATAGTGCAGGCCAAGGAACCAGCAGGCAGGAAGGGGGGGGGGGGGCAGGACACGACAGGGAATCACGGCAGTGGACAGGGCTGTCACGGGCTCGTGGGAGCCTCGGGACACGCTCCTGGCCCAGGGCCACTAAGATTTCGCCTTCTGTAGATGGCTGAACACAGCTGCTCTCCACCTGGACGTCACCACACACCACAGGGTTTTGCTCCTCACACAGAGAGCAGGCAGAGGGGACCAGAAGGAGACATTTTTGTACATGGGCAGAGATGGAAGGGGCATGGTGGTGGTGATGAAAACCGGAGAGCAGGAAGAGGGCACAGTCAGTTTTCTACAAGGCATCCAATGGGACTGAACCAACGCTGGAGACTCAAGTTTGACCACCTTTCCACAAAGGGTGCATAAAGACTTCCAAGAGCGAATGCTTACTTGAATTACACATGTCAATCTCTTTTGAGGCTAGGTTTATAATCAACAGGGTAAGCCAGAGGACTACAGAATTCCCACTCTTTGTCTCATAAAACCACTTGATGCAAATAATTCGTTTTTGCCTTTTCCTATACACACCCACCCACCCACCTACACACAGACACAAGCTAAAAGTCAAATACATTAGGCATTGTTGTATCCTTCACTGAAGATGCTAAAGAAAGAAAAACTCCCTTGTCCTCACTAGCAGCAAGTTATGGAGGACAGTAGAGGTCTGCTCCCACCAAGGGTTGGAATGGGCAGGTATTTGCTGGTACAGAATGTCGGCACTTTATGTTAAACAGTATAATGCAGACTGGGATGTCCACACAAGTGCTAGCACATTACCGGCATACATTCCCCTCCCTCCCCACCACCCCCCGCCCCGCCAGCCATCTGCTTTGTATAAAGGGGTACCCCTTCAGGTCTGCTAGAACTCTTCACAAAAAGCAGTTTGATACATGTTGATTCCAACATAAGTACATACATGTTGGTGATAACTGTGGATTAAAAGTTGCCCCCTATTCGGCCCAGAGTACTACTACATTGATGCTTTAAAAAAAAAAAAAAAAAGTCTTTAAATACCAAAATAAAAAAGCAACATTACAAGAAAAAAAAAAAAAATAAAGAGGTCAAAACCAAAAAAAGGTGCAATACTTAAAAGTCTTTGCTAAGTTATACCTGCCTAAGCAAAACCACATACACAGGAAATACACAACACAGAGGAACAAAAGGAAACGCTTGAAGTACACACTGGTTTAAGAACATTCGTTAAGTAAACGTTTCTGTCAGTGATGGCCTGGTGCTGTAGCGCGCCGCGGCCTGGCACAGGTAACGCTCGGCGAGAGAGGAGCAGAGAGGGAGAAGCTGCAGCTGCTCACGAGTTACTTGTTTCGTTTTCACACAATGAAAAAGAGAACCAATTCAGCATTACCTGACTTTCTGATGAATTCCTCATACCTGATTACAACAAGAAAGGGGGAACGTGGTTTTTCTGCTTTTGAGACACCACAGAAGTAAAAACTCTCTCATCGTCTGTTCCCGTTCAAATTAATGAAAAGAAAAGGCCTGCGTGAAACTTAACAGATATCCCGATGTGCCTGGTGGCCACTTACTTTAAAAAACAGAAATAAATAAAACACACGGTTGCTCCAAGAGGTACCTCCTGCTCTCCTACTTTTTTGGGACTTGGCAGTGCTCCGCTCTACTGCTAGGTCGAAAGAAAAGCAAGAGAAAACTCGCTCAGGCTAATTTGCAAATGTAAAGGAGCTCCCTGCTTTAATCATTAAAAAGCACTCTGTTCATCTTAATGCAGCCCAACGGAGTTGCTTTAAGTAAGCAGTGGCTCCCGGTGCTTGTGTGTTCTCATAGTTAAAAAAAATAAAAATAAAAAAAAAAATAAAAAGCAGATGGCCGGCCAGCCAGCCTGCAGACTGTTAGCAACGCAGCGTTCGGAGAGATCGGGTGGGGCAGGGGGAGGAGGACACGGGCACACGCACACACAGAGACAGAGAGAAGGATGCACGCAAATGCACATGAACACACGTGCACACACATACCAGAACGAGCATGCCTGGGCAGTTACATGTGCCAGAACACACTGGTATTTATCAACCAGCCAATCACAAATTTTTTCCTTTTTTTTTTTTTTTTTTAGGTTTTTTGTGTTTTTGTTTTTAAAGTGAGGCTCCGTCAAGTCTTCCCCCCCCCACCCCAACAATTCTTTTGAATTCCCCTCCCTCCCAAACGTGGTAGACCTAAGGACGGAAACACACCCAGTGCAAACAAAGTTAAAAAGCTATTTTTTTTCAGTATATATGTTTCTTAGCAACAACTTCCATATAACATGAAAAAAGTGAAAAACTAGAAACTAATTTTTTTAATTTTTTTGTGTTTAAATTTAAATGGTATGTGTACTTGCTTCACATTGTCTTTCTAGGTTGGCGTTCATGATTCAAGTATTTCAAGAGTGATATGTTCTCTTTTTGGATTCATATTCCAAACGAAAAAACTGAAGTTATAAGGGAGGCAACTATGTGCTCAGACAGTCTGTCAATGACCCACCTTTTTTTTTTCTCTCTCCGTTTTCTTTTTTCCTTTTAAAAATGTATTTATTGCAAGTTGAAAAAAAAAACGAAAAGGTCAAGTTAGTGCTGCTGCTGTTCCAAAAAAGGTCACGAGGTCAGAGTTGAAAGTTTTAAGTTCAGATTGAATCCGACCCTCCTCCCAGAAGGTCACCAGGTAGTAAGGGAGCAGGGCTGCCCATCCTATGGGGATCTTCCACAGTTGGGACTCCCCACAAGCTAGAAGAATAGTTTGGGGGCCCCCACAACGAAGCGCCAGCAAGATCGGCCCCGCTGCTGCCGCCAGCACTGCTGCTCCACTGCCCGAGCCCTGTGGACCCACCGAAAAGATTCAAAGCAGGTCCGACGGGATCTGACTGGGTCTGGCCGGTCTCCAGCGACTGCCAACCTGCGGCGGGTGCACTTGGGGTTGCTGCAGGTGTGGGGGGCTGAGCTTGTGCCAGAAAGCGGCTGACTTCATCATCGGTGGCAAACTCAGCCAGGATGGTAGTGTTTCCCAACACACACCTGGAAGAAAGGGGAGGGAAAGAGCTATGGATTTGAGGGAAATCCTAAAGCACCTGCACGGACTGAGGGTTTCGAGTCCCAGAGTCCTTGATGTTCAAAGTATGCTCCTCTGACCAGCAGCTTCCACATCCCCTGGAAGCTTTCTAAAATGCAGAATCACAGGCCCCACCCCAGGCCTACGGGATCAAAACCTGCATTTTAACCAGACCAGGTGATTGAGAAATACTGTACTAAAGCAGTAAGGGATCACTAAATCTCAAGACCTCCAAAGACTACTAGGGGGTACCACGTATCGCTATCCTTTTGGAATTTGTATGTTGAGAAAAATGTCATCTTTCTTTTCCCAATGGGAAGTAAAAGGTCACAGTGCAAACATCAAGGTGACTCAACCTCACACATCTGGAAGTGCCACTGCTCTGCCTCTGGGCCGGGCTCATCGCCTGAGAGTCACCACTGCTTGCTCGTTCTGTTTGTAGCTTTCTGTCGGGGCCTGGAGCCAGAGAGTCAGCTCTTCCCGGGCTACCAGTTTGACAGCAGCTGGGAGGGGGGACAGTCAAAGTGTGATCCAGTCCCACCTACGTAAGACAAAAACCTCTGCTACCCGCCAAGCCACAGCGTTTCAACAAAGAAGACAAAGTAAGCAACCAGATTCTATTAGAAAAAGTGACGGCACCTACAATGTTTCACATTCTCCTGAACACTGGGGCTTTGTTTTACGGTATTAAAATTTACTCACTGCTTCATGACTTCATAAATTCTTTACTTTTGGAATTCTGATTACGGGCCTACACAGATATGCAGGGCAATCCACACTTGGGGAGGTAGAAAAGATCCGTCCCCTCCGTACCAAGCAATTGCTTATGCCAGGATGCTGTTTTTATGCATGTTCTCGTGGATCTTTGCTTTATGAAGCAGGTGCCAGAATACTCACGTGTGCATCTTCGTGCGTGTTTGTCTCAGTGAGCGTAGGATGGGTACTCACATGTGCAGTGCAGTCTGGGCCTTGGCTGCCTCCTGTTTGGTGCTGTATCGGATCAGGGCAGTGCCCTGGGTTAGGTTCAGATGGAATGTCAGCAGTGGGCCATGCTGCATGCAGATGGTTCTCAACGTTGACCCATCAATCTAAGGAGTAATGATATTCATGAGTTAAAAACTGGAGGTAGGGTGTGAACAGAAGTCAAATGGCCTTTCTTGTATATGAGGAGGAGAAGGGCTTCTGGTTTGTAAATAATGATATCGGCACTAAGTAAGTCTTGGACAAAGGAAGGAAGGACTCAAAGCAGGAAAGAGTGCACTCAATAGAGGTCTTAAAGGCAAATTTTAAGTTAATTCAAAGCACGGGCTGAGATCTAATGTGCCCATACTACAAAAAGAAAGTTTGCAAAAACACAGCTCAAGACAAATCCTATGATTCGACCTGTAGTCTGTTTTTAAGAGGTAAACACATGAATGAGTGTTGACTTGTGAGAGCCTTTAGAAAGCAGAAACAGGATGGCGCCCGAACAGGAACTTAAGACAAGTTCTCGACCTCATTAGTAACGTCGTATTTGAACTATTCTCCACTCCCCTGGTTAATAATCTCACAGAGAGCTAAAGGAGGACACAAGAAAAGCACTGCTAACCTCCTTGACGGTTTAGTGGTTTTTAAATTTTTTTTTAAATTTATTTATTTTGAGAGAGAGAGAGAGAGAGAGAGACAGAGAGTGGGAGAGGGGCAGAGAGGGAGAGAGGGAGAGAGAGAGAATCCCAAGCAGGCCCCATGCTGTTAGCACGGAGTCCAACGTGGGACTCGAACCCACACACCATGAGATCATGACCTGAGCTGAAGTCGGACACTTAACCGACTGAGCCACCCAGGCATCCCCACACCCTGATGAGAATGTTGCTGGCTGACCTAGCTCACAGACAACACCAGTGTCCTTGGACTCCCACGCTGCCCATCTCAGGACGAGCCTTTGTGCCTGCTTCTCTGTGAACCCTGCCACCCTCAGCCTCATGTTGGCCAGACTCTCCAGATGTTCACCGTTTACAGACAGTTTCTCTCACTCTGGACTCGGATGAACAGATGCACTTATTCACTCTGATGAATTTACTTGTATTGAGATCTTAACTAGGTTTAGACAGGCTGCTCAGTCCAACATTAAGTTCATT
Organism: Panthera pardus; assembly: GCF_024362965.1. Lineage (NCBI taxonomy): Eukaryota > Metazoa > Chordata > Mammalia > Carnivora > Felidae > Panthera > Panthera pardus. The sequence continues at coordinate 2,195,162 of NW_026526991.1, read as the reverse complement.
TCTTTGGAAGGGAAACAGATTACTATCAGAACAGCCTCAGAAACTGTGCTACCGGCGGTGGCAGTGGAAACATTGTGTGGTTTCACTATGGAAACCCTGCAGGATGGAAACCAGCAGCATCACCACAGTTCTTTACAGAAAATGGAAATCAACTCTATGAGCATGTCCGTGTGGGCCACAAGTGACCTTTCAGGACAGATGCCCTCTAAACAGATTTTAGGTGATGAAAAGTACATTTATCCAGGTTCCAAAGATTTGCCCATATAACCGTTTTCTAAGCTACCATCGGGATTAGTCTATTAGGTACTTGAGTTTTAAAATTCATCAGTTCTTTCTTATATGAGCACAGTTAACCCCCAGATTCACATTATGTATATACACACATGAACTTACTATTTTTCATAGGATAAAACAGAAGCGAACAGCAGGCTAGCTTGTCCAAGTTCCTTTCAACACAGCGTAGACTTTACGGCCTCTCTCGTCCTCACCATATACCCACCACACTGTGTGACAACTTTAGAATGTTGTCATGTTCTAATGAGGCATATACAGATTTGAGTATGGTCGTATAAAATTTTTACACTTCAGTTGATTCGTAGCTAATAACCCACCTGGGGCTTTAAGCCGAGTAAGAGCCAACCCAGACTCTTCTTCATGTTAACTGTATTTATGAAACTGCCTTTCTCAACATGTACCCTAAATACAAACCCTGGACTCACTCCCCACAAACAGGTTCCACAAACAGGTTCACTGGGCAGGTAAATTTAGGAGAAGCTGTATTTCTCCACAGAGGATAATACATGTTAGCATATTAAAGAGTCTAATAAGTCTCACAGTGAAGAAACCCGCTTAATTTTGTTTAATCAAGTACATGTTCCAAACATATTAGGCCAGAGACCTATTAATATCCCATGGGAACACTCTAGAAAATGCTAGCTAGCTTACTAAAGTGCGCATGAATCCAGTTATGAATTAAATGCTAGACAATTCCTTCTATGTGTCAAAGGGAGGGAGGCATAATTGACTCCTTTTAACAAGGTGCTGTAAAGGTTGTGCTGTCAAGTCCAAATGAAGGTCACAGGCTCAGTTTCAATGGGTTCACTTAATCTCATTTGCGTGTTCAACATAATACTGCCACAAGTATGTCAGTTATCAAGCAAACAAGGTGACAGACTGGCTTGGGGCAAATGAAACCCATCACTGTAAAAACAACCTAGAGGGCATGTTCTGAAGAGAGCAAATTAGTAATGCCATCTACAAAGAAGAGAATAACAGATGGAAAACTGAAAGCACCCATGTGGCATTTAAGCTATGAAATTGACAGATTTCTTCTACTGCAGAGATGGATGGTTAATTATTTATGAAGCATAAAAATGTTTGATATTGAGCCCCAAGCCTTGTTGGGCCAACAATCCCCGCTCAGGAATAGGCTTCGAGCCTCGGGTGGGGAGGCCCACCCCTGCATGCTGGACCTCTGAGTAGCAAGCAGGAAATTAATGAGCTTTGTTATTATTTGGCAACATTTCACACCTGAGTTTCCCTTGCTTAACACAATCAAATCCTGTCTCGAAAATCACAAGGAAGCATGGTTACCTGTGGAGTGAGATTGTGAAGAACCAGCCAGTAACTGGGACGAACTGAACCACCATCACTCCAAGTAGAGGCTGTAAGTAACCAGAAGAAAAAATTAGGAAGAGCAGTAAAAAAATTCAGAAAGCCATGAGTGAGAAAACGTTTTCACATAGGCCCCGTGTGTCTTCTCTCCTTTTATAAACGGTCTTCTATTTTACACGTCCCTCTAACCGCATTCATCCTGTCACTTAATGGTCAGTTTCTCTTCCCCTAGACCTTGTAACCCTGTGCACTCTCACACCTCATTTGTAAGGCCACATTTCCCTCCTAATGTTCTCACGCTGCTGTGTGTCGTTTTTACTTCATCTGTCCCTTGCGAGTTCTTGGCTACCTCTGCCCTAGACCGAACTGCAACTTTCCACTCCAGAGATACTCTTTCCTCTACCAGACAACCGTGATTTCCTCTCTTGTGAAGACTTCATGTCTTTTTTGGTGTTAACATAAGCCCCTTGTGTTTGAACAATGATGCTCCTTTAGGCGAGTCCTTGTCACCTGAGGCAAGCCGTGAGTCCTGTGTCCCCCAACCCCTGACCGATCGGGGTGCTGTGCTGCTCCAGGGAGATGATGGTTTGGGGTTGGTCAGACCAGGAGGTGGGCGGGGCAGCGGTGTAGTGTTCCTTGAGGAAATATGGTTTTTCCACATCTTGTTGGAGAGATGAGTGGGGTTGTGTCCTATGGGATCTGGGGACCATGTTGATTTGTAATCAGGGAACTTTGCTATAAAGAAGACAAAATTAAGGAAGGAGTAAGGTTAAATAGATCACTTTTGTCAATCTACATAAATTTTGTGTATACATATAAATAGTATTCTAAAAATAGTAAGTACACATCTTGAGACTAGCAATACAAAATAACACTAAATATAAAATTTTCAATGACTATTACTCTGAATCAACAACACATGAACTGAAGATTTAATGATAACTAATTCTCTACTACTTTCTTAGCCAAACAAGCCTGAAAAGGAAGATTCATTCAAGGGAAGTTTTCTTAAAACCATTAGTCTTACGTAAAGATATAGTAGAATGTGAACCTTAGCAAAACTATTCTATAAATACTCACTGGCTGAATGGGAAGTACATTAGAAACTTCTAATTTTCTTGATTGTGATTAAGCTATCAATATTCAAACAGATTTTTTTTAAAATTTTTTATTTTTAAGTAATGTCTACACCAAACATGATGCTTAAACTTACAACCCTGAGATCAAGAGTCACATGTTCTACTGTCTGAGCCAGCCAGGTGTCCCAATATTCAAACAGATTTTGGAAAAAAAAAAAAAAAAAAAAAAAAAAAAAAAAAAAAATCAACAAATATTTGCTAAGGGCTTATTATATTTTAAATCAGTGCTGTGGGTAATATAAAGTTATTCTTAAGAACTTCAAATTCACATGAGAAGATGGAACAGGTGAATAGCAGAATTGGTAGCTGGAGGTATCATCACATATGTTCAATGCACAGAGGAGAAAACACTGTTATGTCATCATCAAAGGCATGGCAAAGACAGGTCTGGAAGGATTTTACGAACAGATGGGCTTGGAGTGCTTGGGTGGCTTAGTTGGTTAAGTGTCCAGCTTTTGATTTCAGCTCAGGTCATGATCTCATGGTTTGTGGGACTGAGCCCTGTAACAGACTCTCTGCTGACAGCACGGATCCTGTTTGGGATTCTCTCTCTCCCTCCTTCTCTTACTCTTTGCCCCTTCCCTGCTTGTGCTCTCAATCTCACTCTAAAAAATAAACATTTAAAAACAAACAAACAAAAAAGTGGATGGGCTCAGAGAGACAGGAGAATATAGATGAATATCCTTTAAACTCTATCTGTACCAAATGTATTTTTCTTCAGTTTTGGCTGAACACCATTTCACAAGGCCAGAGAGGTACAGAAGGCCAGAAAGGTAGGGTGAAGGCTGATGAGGATGCTACCAGGAGTTCTTGCACTAGATTTGGTACGTAGTATTTAAACCTGGGTCTCAGCCTGGGTGACAGCAAGTAGGATGGAGAATGGGTAGGAGATATGGCTGCAGAATACACTCCCTGGGAGACACCCTCACCACTTGGACTCAGGCAGCAAGTGAGAAAAATCAGGAGACTTTGTGACCCACTGATGCTGGAAGCGTCATTAAAACAAACACAAAAACTTAGTTAAGGAGGAAAGACGATGTAGGGGAGGGGCAGAGATGTACATTCAGTTTAGACAAGTCTGGGGTGACTCTTGGGTCATCTCTCAGATGAACGTCCAACTGTAGACAAAAGATTTTTATCTGGTTCAACCGGAGATATGGGCAGTTACTGGAATAAAAGAGTTGAGTGAAAATATCAGTTTTTACATGTAAAGAAAAAAAGCCCCCAAAAGAATAATGTAGGGTAGTGGTTAGAAACACGGATTTTTGAGTTGGCTCCTTTACATATGCACACAGACCTGAGGCAAATTACATCAGCTCTTTGTTGTCGTTGTTGTTTTGAGAGAGTGAGAGAGCATGTGCCAACAGGGTAAGGGGGCGAAGAGAGAATCCCAAGCAGGCTCCACGCTTCAGCACAGAGCCAGACACGGGGCTCAATCCCACAAACTGTGGGATCATGAACTGAGAGGAAACCAAGAGTCGGATGCTTTATTATATCCATTAAGATATAAAAGTCAGATGGTTTTACTATATCCATTAAGTTTTCATTCCCTATCGTCTTAGAAAAAAAAATATATAAGGAACTCAACAAATGTTGGTAGAATTAATTAAGGGCCTCTTTTTTATTTTGCCTTTGGCCATCTGCCTGTAGCCTTTGTCTATAAGTGGAAGGAATTTTTTTTTTTTTTTAAGGAAAGCAAACTAGAACTGGTTGCCTTAGGAACAACTTGGTAAACGTCCCTGGTTCTCCTCATGGGCCATGACTCCTTTGGCAAACTGGTTAAAGAAAAACGCTTGCGGCACAAAGATCTGACCCCTGTCCTCTCAATGCTCACAAGCTCCTTGCAATGATGTCACCATCTGCCTTGTCCTAAAGCTACATGTCTCATCCTGTCTCTGTGTGACCGGAAGCTCCTTGAGAACATGGCCAGTACAAGAGGTGTGCTTCCATTTATGCTGCCCTCGCTATTCAACTTTCATTGTATTCTGTAAGAAATAAATGCCCATTTCTTTTGTAAAAGGGAATCTGATGGAAAAGTGCAAGCCAAAGGGGAACGAACAGGTCATACTTGTACCTGAAGTGCTATGAACGTTGGTAAAGGAGTTGTCAGAGGCACTGTAGGGCCAGGCACCAGGTGAAGGCAGCGAGGTGTTGAGGGAAGAATTAGACCCTTTTGGGGACACAGGAGGAACAAGATGGAGATCTTGAGACAGATGTCAGTATAACCAGTGCAACCTTAGGTATTTTATTTACCCTTCCATGGAAGGTTAAAATATATCTTAAACAAACAAACTGAAAAGCTACATATTTTTATGTTTTTTGGTTAAATTATTAGATTAGCAGGTGCCAGTGAAGCCACAGATTGACAAATATGAAATGCCGGGTTTTGAATGAACACCGAGGATACCTCGCTCATTTACCTGTGGTGTTATCCCGCAGAAGTTGGTGGTCAGTATCTACAATGGGAGATGTGGCTGTACCCCCCAGCACACTTCCTGGGGTGACATAGGGGTCAGATTCAGGGTCAATGTTTTGGATACCTTTCCATGGCACTCCTGGTTGGAATTCTGAAACAAGGAGAACCAATATTAGAGGTAGGAGGATGTTAAAAAAAAATGTTAAAATCAAGTTAGTTTTTGATACAAGAAATAGATCTGTGAAAGAATACTGAATCTATTTTATTGCAAACAGTTATCGTAAAATTAAAAATCACACTCTCAACCCCAACATATACTGTGCTAGCAGCACTTCTGTGTTACCAAGCTTGTCGACCTTCTCGGTTTCTCTGGGGCTGTGAGCCAGAGCTCATTAGTGCCTAGCCTGGTCACTTTTCTTCCTACTTCCAGGGCAGTTCGGCCCGAGAGCAGTGAAACCGGGAGTAAGTAACCTGGTGCTGATGAGAACTGTCCAGGTATCTCGGACACAAACCAGGAGAAAATCTGCGTTGGAAGTAAGTGACTTCTCCCACTTATCTCACCGGAAATTGGCTCAGATGAACAAAAGAAAATACACTATAAATGACCATGACTTCGAGGAACATCCAGGGAGAAAGAGCAGGAATAATTTGGCTTATAGTGAGAAAGCCCAGAATATGTATAAGTGTTTATAATTATTTTTATTAATATTTTTAATGTTTACTTATTTTTGAGAGAGAGAGAGAGAGAGAGAGAGAGAGAGACTGACCAAGCATGAGCAGGGGAGGGGAAAGAAAGAGGGAGACACAGAATCCAAAGCAGGCTCCAGGTTCTGAGCTGTCAGCACAGAGCCTGACGCGGGGCTCGAACCCACAAACTACAAGATCATGACCTGAGCCGAAGTCGGACGCTTAACCGACTGAGCCACCCAGGTGCTCCTATAATTTTTTTTATTGGTTAATTTAAATCATATTTAAAGTTGTTGGATGGGATTAACAAACTTTTGTTTTCCCAATCATGACGGAGAGCAATATAGTAGAATATACAAACAATATGCATTATATGAGCCTTCTTTGGTGGAATGGAACTGCACATATTCCTACCACAAATATTCCAGTACAGAAAGAGGTTTAGATAGACATACACCAATTTTTAATTTTTGATTTACTAAATTAAAATTTTTTCTACAATGAAAACAGATGACTTAAATCAAGATAAAAACAGAAGGGAAAAAGTAACAAAATAGTCTCATTGTATCACTACTGCATATCTGGAACCTATCTGACGACAAATACTTGCTTAATGAATAAACGGGTCAATTAAATGGACATTTCAGAAGAACCCATGTTATGAGGCATCCTGTGCATGGATGAATCCCAAGTCTAGCTCCAGCATCACCTTCTTTGATCCCAGATTCCACTCCTCTGACTTCTTTCAGCTTATCTATATCTGTACAATATTTAGCACAGTTACTTGCGTTACAGGTGACCAGTGTCCACACCTTATCTTCCTGACTGAACTCTATGGAGCAGAGACCCCATCTAATGTGAATTTACTATCTTCCCACAACATAGCACATACCTTCCTTTTATCAGACAATAATTACTGAATGAAAAAATAAAGTAAGTGCCTGAGTAACTGGCAAAAGCAATCTGTTCAGAGCCTGAAATTAAGAATTGAAGACAAACGATACACAGAAAAAACATTTCCTGGACAATACCTGGAGGCCAACTGGCATTGCTGGATTTACTTCCGATTTTATTTGTCGGTGGAGATTTGGCAGGTAACCAGCTATCACCAGCAGGACCCGTATGGCCACCCAGCGTGTCACTCGGGATGATATCAAACTGGTTGTATGGTGACCCTCCTCGAGTCTTACCAGGGGCCACTATAGCGCCTGAGGAGAGAGAGGAAATTGATTCACACCCAGCAAAAACAGTATTCTGACTATGCAGTTAAAAAAAAGTTCTGGAACAAGAGGTTGCCCTGGAGAGCCAGTATATAATCCATAAGTAGGATGGCTAGGAACAGTTCATTTCACCTTTCTGAGCTTCTCGGGTTCTCATTAAAGCACACTTATTCTTCAATTTTCCTTTCAGTTTTAAAAATTCCACGGGCTTAAGAAATTAACGAAACTCTGACCACCTACAAATCATACCATTATCCCGTTTCTATACTGATGACTCAAGAATCAGAAATAGGACAAACACTACACAAGCTGCAGTGCGTAAGAAGCGTTTTCACTACACTTGTCCTGACACCATTCACCCAAGTTCTTTGGAGCTGGTCAGACCTAGGTTAGCTAGAAGAAGCTGTGTAAATGGAGGGAGTTCACTGGAGAGAAAAGCATATGCGCTTGCTTTGAATTCCAAAGCAATGAGATGGAACCCCCGCCCAGGGTCTCTGCCAGCACAAGGTCAGCAGGGGACTCTGCAGCTCGGACACCCACGGCCCCACACACTAAGAACAGCCGATCCTTTGTAACTGCTTTCTTGAGAGCATTTCAGCAGTTCTGTCTGTTCCCTTTTTATGCATCTTATATGCTATGAGGCAGGAAAACAACCTTAAAAGCTTCAAATTCCCTTAACCTAACAAAAAATGAGCTTCACTTTAAATAAAATTCTTGGCCACCCTATTTATTTCTCAAATGAATTCCACATGCTGCACCATGTCACTTGATCTACCCTTAGGATGCTGTTTATAAACAGATAAAATTATTTCCAGGATGATGTATTAACATATTTGTATAAATACTGATTAAAATAATCTGCTTGGTTTGGCCCGGCAGGAGTATTATCAAAACCACCTTCCAAGCTCAGCAAAGAAGTCATTTGCTTTTCTGGAGCCACTGACAGAAATCTGACTCAAGGGCACGTTACAGTGAATAGTAGAAAATGAAGAGCTCGATTACCTTGGGGATTGCTAAGGAAATGGGGAAAACATTATCTATAAGCTCTGAAAAGGCAGGTGGATATTTTAGCTTCAAGATATCCTCTCACATGGCACTTGTATTTATTATCATGCACCTATCATGTCTTTGGGGACAAAGGGACCTGATGAATCATCAGCCTAAGGAAGCAGGGTAAGTCCCCAAAGCTGCAGATGCTGGGTTTGAATTATTCAGTCTAGAGACAGATTTTATAGTTTCAATAAATCATTCTTGATTTCATGGCATGAAATCAAATGATAATGCTTAGAGATAGCAGGGAAGAGCTCCATGGGGCCACTTTACCACCTCTGGGGCAGACACATTAAATAGTGGTTTACAAAGGAACCCTGAAAGTTTTCAGACTGATGGGGCTGAGACCTGCCAGGGAACAGCAGCAAGACAAGCCCAACACCTGTTAATACTTGCCTCTCAAGGCTACAGGTGAGTCCAGGTGAATTACTGTCAAATGAAATAAACACTGAATGAAACAAAGGCCGAAGGAAGGTTCTAAGACCTTTTATTTGTTTTACAGGGAAATGGAGAAGTGCTTCCAGAGAACGATGGAGATGAAAGGACCCACAATTCACAACCAAAGCCCATGATGCCCTTAGCTGCTGCCTTGAGGACGCTGTAATTCACAGAGAACAAGAGAGTTTTGGGGAAAGTTCAAATTTCATGTACTCTTCTACTGGCCATCTTTTGGAGATTAAAGGTTCAAATAATCAACATGATATGTATTTGTTGTGATTTCTTAAACCTCAAAAAAATGGGTTCTGTTCTCTCAGCCAATATATTAGGGTTTTATCCTAATGGGTGCTCAAGTTCACTGCTACTACTCTTAATCAGGTGGGAAATTTTGCATCCCTTAATTACAACTAGCATTTTAAGTTTTCATAATTTGAAATTATGAAATTTTGCATCCCTTAATTACAACTAGCATTTTAAGTTTTCATAATTTGAAATACACGCAGCCCCAATCTTCCTCTCATAGGTGATCACAGGATTTGGGGGGAAAAAAAAAAATCAAGAGACAAAAAGCTAAAGATTTCAGCTTTAAAATAATTTGTAAGGCTATATTACAAGGCTTGCTAAGGGCTGAACACTTCCATCTCATAAAGCTTTGCTCACTCTTACCATTTTTGTGCATATTGGCTTCCTGTGTGGCTACAGAGGGCAGGCCCTCCATCATGGAGGTCCACTGTTTGAAGCGAGACTCTGTTCCAGCCTCCTTCCCGCCAACCATGCCATAGTCCATGCCGCCAGAGCTGAAGCCTAAAACAGAGAATCACATTTTACATCTTTCTATAAATTTCTAGCATCAGTAATCAAAAGATCTGAGGTAGAATCCATGAATAGCTTCCTTTGTCATTTAAAGACTAATTCACAAGAAGCTTCTTCACCGAGAAACAGATTTCGGGGTATCTGGGTGGCTCAGTCGGTTGAGCATCCAACTTGTCTCAGGTCATGATCTCACAGTTTGTAGCTTCAAGCCCCACATCAGGCTTTGCACGGATAGCACGGAACCTGCTTTGGATTCTGCGTCTTCTCATCTCTCTCTGCCCTTCCCCCGCTCTCTCTCTCTCATTAAAAAAAAGAAAAAGATTTTGATTCGAAATGTTTGTCATGGCTCTTGCTTACCAAAACAAAAACAAAAACAATAACTCTTTGTTAAGGTATGAAAATGTAGATGAATGCCATCTAACTGAGGCCATCTCAGTGCACCTGTGTCTTTACTCATTTAGCTAACACTTGCACCGGGCAGATTCGTCAACTCAAACAGCAATCTCCACACAACAAACTAATATGGTATAACGACAGTCACGAGGTGTGGTGAGGCTTTCTGGGGGAGGAAAGGCTTTGCAGGAGGGACATTTGATGTAGGGCCTATGGCAGGTATAGAAGCCAAGGATACTAAGTACAAAGCTTTGATCGAAGACAATCAGGTGACATCAGGGAATGATGAGGAGCTCGGTGTCACTCAGATGCTTGGTAGAGGAGTGAGGCAGGGTGGCAGGAGATGGGAGAGAAACGAGGAGTTGTATTGTGTAGGGTCTTTATGTATTAGGCCAAGGATCTGGGGGCTTTTTTCTCCAAGACATAAAGAAGAAATATTTCTCCAAGAAATAAAGAAGGTTTTTAACAAGTGAGAGGAAGAGATAACTAAGTTTGTATTTTAGAAAAAGAACTGGCTGTGTAAGAATGGTGTACATGGAGGCCAAGGCAGAATGTAAGAGATCAATTTGAAAGAAATCTTTATGCAGTGCTGAAGCCTCCACAGCTCAAACTGGCAGTGACGGAGAGGTTCAGAGTTTACTTTGCCGCGAGCTCCACGAAAGCCTCCGGTGTCAGGCTTCTGGTGGGAGTGTGGGTGGGTAACGTCTTCCTGCTGCACAGGGCTGGACAGCTGAGGTCCAGCATGAGAGGCCTGCTGAAGGGGTCTCACGGGTCCCACCATCCACTGTGGGTCAGAACGTATTTCACATGAAAATAAAATAACACTGAAATAAACGAAACGGAGGAGGGGAAGAACGATGGGTAACCTAGTAAAAATGAGGATGGACCACGGGAGTGTGGAGAGCCACCCTGTGTAAAACGCTCGGGTGACCGCAGGAGTCAAAAGCTCATCTACTCTTAGTCAAGAAGATGTGTCATTCTGGCCAGGCCAGACTCCGTGCTATACCCACTTGACTCTGCAACCACCTGATGGTGCCTCAATGGCTCTGAAGTTCCACTCATCCAAACCCCATGAGGGCCCAGGTCACGTTTTCCCCCCTATGCTTCTCTGAGTTGTCAGAGACAGGTTTAAAAAGGCAGAGTGAATCAAGCTCAAATAATTCCGAGCACCTTGTCCTACGTACAAAGCGTTGCTATTAATATAAAGAACACTGTTCATTCCCATTGCTTGTAAGCGACTTTACTAGTCCGTGTGATTACGTGGAGGGTGCGGGCAGGGAGCAGAAGTTCCGGAGGAAGCTGGAAATATTCCAAATTAAATGATTTTTTAAAAGAAGAGTGTATGGTATTTTCTTTTTTTCCTGCGTAGCTAGGATGAAACGAGACTGGAGGAACAAGGGTTTTTTTCTGACAGAAGCTTCAATGGCCTAAGTGGGCCGGCTCCTTGGGCAAGTAACACTCTACCTTCGACAGAGGAAACCAGCCCAGGGTGCTTGGATTCCAGGCTAAGCAAAAGCTTGGTTCTAATCATGGAGGAAGAGCTTTTGAGAGTAACCCAGGATTCTGGTGACGATGAGAAAGAAGGACATGAGGATTAATAAGAAGATAAAGAACTATTCCTTCTGTTTTACTTTTCTTTTCTTTTCTTTTTTTTAAATTTTAACGTTTATTTATTTTTGAGACAGAGAGAGAGAGAGCATGAACAGGGGAGGGGCAGAGAGAGAGGGAGACACAGAATCCGAAACAGGCTCCAGGCTCTGAGCGGTCAGCACAGAGCCCGACGCGGGGCTCGAACTCACGGACCGTGAGATCATGACCTGAGCTGAAGTCGGCCGCTTCACCGACCGAGCCACCCAGGCGCCCCTCCGTATTACTTTTCTTTAAAGTTGCTCTGAAAAAAAAATTTTTTTTTTAACGTTTATTTATTTTTGAGACAGAGAGAGACAGAGCATGAACGGGGGAGGGTCAGAGAGAGAGGGAGACACAGAATCTGAAACAGGCTCCAGGCTCTGAGCCATCAGCCCAGAGCCCGACGCGGGGCTCGAACTCACGGACCGTGAGATCGTGACCTGAGCCGAAGTCGGACGCTCAACCGACTGAGCCACCCAGGCGCCCCATGCTCTGCAATTTCTTTAGAGCTCACAGTGAACTAACGTTAATTTCAGCCGCTTAGAGTTCTTTTGTGACACACAAAGTGTAGAAAATTAGTAGGAGTTCTCCACCTTAGGAAGAGGGGACAGTTTGAGCAGTTCCATCTGAACCTCAAGTAAAGTGCGCATCTTCCTCATTAGAACCTTGGGGATCAAACACCACGAAAACATGGCGGCATGACAACTGAATCACAAAGTTTGGTAAGCAAACACACAGAGGGGTGTGAAGAGAACAGGAGCTAAAACTGCCTTGAGAAGTTCATTCTCCAACCCCAAAACCAGGAGAGGAAGAGTCAATGTAAGGCTGTACGTAATTCTGTGTCTGCCTTCCATGTCCTGTAGTAACTAGCATGACTTGTAACCTCTATTTGTTTTTTTAAATTTTTAAAAAATGTTTATTTATTTTTGAGAGAGAGAGAGAGAGAGAGGGAGAGAGGGAGGGAGAGAGAGAGAGAACGAGCACGAGCGGGGGAGGAGCAGAGAGAGAGGGAGACACAGAATCCGAAGCAGGTTCCAGGCTCCGAGCTGTCAGCACAGAGCCCGACGCGGGGCTCGAACTCACACACCGCGAGATCGTGACCTGAGCCGAAGTCGGAAGCTCGACCGACTGAGCCACCCAGGCACCCCCCCTAAGCTATTTGTAAGCCCAGACTTTTTGTACTTGCTATTTCATCAAAACCAAACTTCCTCAGTCCACCAAGTTGCCTCCCTGTAATTCTCCAGCTCACCAACAGAGCCCGAACTCAAATCAAACAGTCTTTTAATTCAGTTCCATGCATGCTTACAGAAAGCCTCATTTGTGCCAGGCTTTGGTAGGAGCAAAGGCATTAACAGAAATAAGACATGCCTCTTGCTCTCCCAAGGGACTCATCTCCCCGGTACATCATCCCTTTCGCCTCTCTTATCATTCCTACAAATCCAACCCTTGGCCTACCTTATCTGTCTTTGCCAGAATTGCTTTCTTTGCCACATACTCTAATTCCTGGTCTATATTCATCATTACCACATGGCTCAGTGCCACCTCCTTGAGGAAATTCTCTCAAGGTAACTTGTCCTTACCCAATCACTCCTTCACGCTCTTTGTCTGTGTTAGTTCGTTTCTGCTACTTCTTTTATTATAGATTAGAAAACAAACTAGTGCTTTTATAATATTAAAATAAAAATAAACTATAAAAGAATGTACCCAGAGTTGTCCGTTTAACACATTCTCTTTTTAAATGTTTGTTTATTTTTGAGAGAGAGAGAGAGAGCACGTGAGCAGGGGAATGGCAGAGAAAGAGGGAGACAAAGGATCCAAAGCATGCTCTTTACTGTTAGTAAGGAGCCTGAGGCAGGGCTCGAACTCATGAACTTGAGATCATGACCTGAGCCAAAACCAGACACTTAACCGACTGAGCCACCAAGGTACTCCGAGATTTTTTTATTTGTAAGTGATCCCTACACCCAACATAGAGGTTGAATGTATAACTCTGAGATGATGATCTACCGACTGAGCCAGCCAGGCACCCCCAAATTTTGATAAATTTTAAACACGAAAAGTTAAATTTTATTGGGAGTACATTTTCTAATAAGACAAGGGACTTTATTTCTCAATTGGTTCAGATACCTATGAATGAGTAGGTATGAGACTGCATTCATGCTCTTCCTATCTAAAAAATTCCTACAGACAAAAAGCACCAAAAAGTCTTGTGTAAGTAATTAGATGAGAAAGAAGGAGTCTTGTTACAACATCACTTACTTCTTTGCATTCCTGTGGAGGGGATATTCCCTTCCCTCAGCTCAATACATGGATGCTACAACAACTTTAGATAAGTCATTATCCCCAGACAATTTGGTTAAGTATGTTTTCAATTCTGCTAAAAGCAGAGAATTAGAAACCATCTAATTAAAAAAAAACCAATTAGTTAAGGGTCAGTGAAGCAGTTATTAAAGTCATTCAACTTTTTAATTTTGGGAAAATATACCAAAAGTGGCTTTATTAGGACTAAGAGACTTTTATTCTTTTTTTTTTAAAATGTGTTTATTTTTGAGAGAAAGAGAGAGTGCAAGTTATCGAGGAACAGAGAGAGAGGGAGAGAGAGAAAGAGAATCCCATGAGGGGCGGGGGGGGGGGGGGGGCACTATCATCGCAGAGCCTAATGTGGGGCTTGAACTCCTGAAAGGTGAGATCATGGCCTGAGCCGATGTCAGATGCTTAACTGACTGAGCCATCGAGGTACCCTGCTTTTAATTATTCTTGCTCCTTTTTAGCCTGCAGGTGTCTTTTTTAGTTTAATACTCGGCAGTATTGAACTGCAAATTGAACTAGGCAAATTGAAATATTACTCATTTCATTACATCTTTGCTATCTAATTTTTGAAAAAAATTTTAACTTCTCTGTATGCTTTAAATATATTTTCATCAAAATCTTAGTTATAAATTTAGTTTATTCAAGCCAGGCATTGAAAGTGGATTTACTTTCAGTCCCAAAATGTATTTTTCAATTAAAATAAAATGTCATAATATGAATTTAGGAACTTTTTTTTAAGGTTTGTTTATTTATTTTGACAGAGTGAGAACATGTGTGTGAATGGGGGAAGGGTAGAGAGAATGGGAGAGAGAGAGAGAAAATCCCAAGCACTTGGGGCTTGACCCCACAAACCATGAGATCATGACCTGAGCCAAAATCAAGATCTGGATGCTCAACTGACTGAACCACCCAGGTGCCCCTGAATTAAGGAAATTTTTAACTGTGGAAAAAACTGCAAAATGCATCTTAGAAGGCAGATTGTAACTGGCCAGATCACAGTTCACATGATAAAGACCTAATAAAAATTATCCCTTGTTAAATAAGTTATGAAATGTAAATAAACTAGTAAGTCAATGTTTTTTTTCTCCTTTGAATGACAGAGAGAGATAGAACACAAGCAGAGGAGGGGCAGAGAGAGAGGGAGACACAGAATCCGAAGCAGGTTCTAGGCTCCGAGCTGTCAGCATGGAGCCTGACACGGGGCTCGAACCCACGAACCGTGAGATCATGACCTGAGTTGAAGTTGGACACTTAACCGACTGAGCCAGGCGTCCCTCTCCTTACTGTAGATTCTAATGCATAGTTACATTTATAAGTTACTTTAAAACAGGAGTATGATAAAAAAAACATGACATTTCTTCAGTAAGTGTATATACGTGTATACTGAACTCTGGTCCTTCAGTCATCAGGAAGTTATGCCTCCAGTACAATAATCACAAATAACACCATTAAGCTAATAAGACATCATGATATTTTCTATATATTTAAATAAATGAGAAGATACGCTGCTAAAAACTAAAAGATTCTCAGCTAACATATAATGTTACTACCCCCACCCCCAATAATTTTACTTCTTAATAAAAGACAGAAAATATTAAAGATGTTGTAAGAACTGTCACTGGAACATCATGATGTTAGGTTTTTAACAACTGACTGATTAATGAATACCCAGGCTAAAGGCAAGCACGTAAAAGGTTTATTCACAGGTTTTACCTGATAAATGGTAAAAAACATGTATTTAAGAGAGTCAGTGTCATTAACCTATGTTGCTCAAGCTGTTCAAAGGTACTTTTCTTTCCAGTTAAGACATGCTGTGGGGAACAAGTACCGAGAAGAGCCATGCACATTTAAACGCCTGAAAAAGCTGTCTGGGGCTTCCAGATGTTCACTTTGCTTTGTACCACTGGGCTCTACTTTGAGAACCACGTACTCTTTGACAAAAGGGGATGGAAGAAACAAAATTGCCCTGCTTTATTATCATATACAGTGTCTAAATTCACAACTCGAAGCACACCAAAACACCCAGGTTCTTATGTCAAGCTTTCACCTTAACAGAAAACAAGATTAAGAAGGTGAAGACTGGAAACACAGAGTTAATGACACCTTCATTAGTCATTATAGGAGGCTTTCCCCTTGCTTGGCACCCTGGATTTCTACATCCCAGACGGGCATGACTTTGTAAGATAGGAGACGGTGTAGAGTTCTGTGTTCTCTCATGTCAAGTGACGGTACAGGGGTTAGTCATGTATGTATGTATGTTTTTTTTAATTTTTAAGAATGTTTGTTTATTTATTTTTTATATTTTTATTTATTTTTGAGACAGAGAGACAGAGCATGAGCAGGGGAGGGGCAGAGAGAGAGGGAGACACAGAATCCGAAGCAGGCTCCAGGCTCTGAGCTGTCAGCACAGAGCCCGACGCGGGGCTTGAACCCACGGACCGCGAGATCATGACCTGAGCTGAAGTCGGACGCTTAACCGACTGAGCCACCCAGGCACCCCATGGTTATTTATTTTTGAGAGAGAGAGAGAGAGAGAGAGAGAGAGAGAGAGAGAGAGAGAGAGAGAATATGAATGGAGGAGGGGCAGAGCAGAAGGAGACGCAGAATCTGAAGCAGAGTCCAGGCTCTGACAGAGCTGCCAACACAGAGCCCAATGTGGGGCTCAAACTCATGAGCAGTGAGATCATGACCTGAGCCAAAGTCAGAAGCTTAACCCACTGAGTCACCTAGGTGCCCCAAGAAAGATTATTTGAATTTAAGTCAGTTCTCAGGTATATCATTTTATTATTATTATTTTTTTTAAAAAGTGTTTATTTATTTTGAGAGAGAGAAGATGAAGGACAGAGAGGGAGAGAGAGAGGGAGAAACCATCCCAGGCAGGCTCCACGCTGACAGCACAGAGCCCAGCATGGAGCTTGATCACACGAACTGAGAGATCATGACCTGAGCAGAGACCAAGAGTTGGATGCTTAACCGCCTGAGCCACCCAGGTGCCCCTTAGGCAGAACATTTTAAAGACACAGTGTAGTTGGTGGAAGCTGGAAATTAATTCTGTTAAAACTATCCAAGACCAAGGAGCGCCCGGGTGGCTCAGTTGGTTGAACGGCTGACTCTTGATTTCGGCTCAGGTCATGATCTCATGGTTCATGGGTTTGAGTCCCACGTTAGGCTCTGAGCTGACGGCATGGAGCCCGCTTGGAATTCTCCCTCTCCCGCTCTCCATCTGCCCCTCCCCTGCTCACGTGTGCATGTGTGTTCGCTCTCAAAATAAATAAACACTTAAAACCCAAAACCACACAACTGGAATCCAGGATCAAGATATCCTTTAAGTCTTTGCTATTCTCTGAATGAGGACACCCCAGCAGGAAGTGAGCCCCCACCTCAGTGGGCATGTCACAGAGGTAGAGCAGAAAGCAGGGCCATGTGTCAGGGTCTCTTTGTCTCCTAGGAACACGGATTTCAGGTCTCCCCAACTTTTATTTCTGAGTTTGCACAGAACAGTACCTTCTTTATCAAAATAAAATGTAAAATGTGCCATTCTGAGAAGAAACCTGCTGTGGTGTGTGGTACCTTTTTAATTTTTAAATTTTATTTTTAAGTCACTGTTGCCTCACTGATTGGATTCTGTTTACAACATGTTCCCCGGTTCTGAAAGAGCTATGATTTGCCTGCCAACAAATTCTTGATGAATGTCAAAGGTATAACCTTACTTGTGCTAATTCTATTTAAATCGGATGAAATACTAGTATCAGAAGAATTTTATCAGTTCGCCTTATACGTTTAATTTTAGCTCCCCAGTTTTTCACGAAAAGGAAATTTTATCAGTAGAGCTAAACACCTCAACTCGGATGTATTTTAACAGGTTATAACTTCAGACACATGTATCACGCACAGCACGTACACACCCTTTAACTAGCTTTTAAAACTTCCTGGTGGTAGAACACTGGACTGCCATTCATAAAGAGACCACTTTGGACCCAGAGAAGGTGGAGCCTAGCTCTACGATTTACTAATTGTGTGGTGAGCTCTGGGACACCGTCGAAACTCTAGGATATCATCTGTCAGGCAGGGATACGAATATTTATCTGTCTTGTGTGTTTGCTGTGAAAACAGAGGGTAAGGCAGGACCAAACCCTACCAGAGGTTCAGAACATGACTGGAAGATTTTTTTTTTTAAGGTGTTTTTCATTACTGAACAACTTACCAGAACCATATCCAGGTATTGGCCCTTTGGTTTGAAGGTCTGGGAGCCCCACATTCAGAGCGTTGGGTACCATGTTGTCCAGATGCGGCTTGGGCCCAACGGGATGAGAGGGCGAGTGCTTCATGCCGGGCTGCCTCTGCTGCTGCTGCTGCTGCTGCTGCTGCTGTTGCTGCTGCTGGAGAGCGCTCACCATTCGAGCCAGCTGGAGGCCAGGAGGCCAGAGCGAGGGGGAAGCCGAGGGAAAATGGACACATGATAAGCCAACACCCTGAGCCTCCTAGGAAAAGACTGCATAGGATTCACGGTCTGCTGTCGGAGGTTAAGCACAGATGCAGCCCTCACACAGAGCACCAGAGGGACCCTTCCAATCCCACGTACCTGCTGCTCTTGCTGCTGGCGCACAGCTTGAGAAAGCTTCCTCTGGTTCTGTAGCAACTGCTGTTGTTGCTGCTGCTGCAGGAGAAGCTGACATGCCTACAAAACAGGGAAGGAGAGAGCGGAGCAAAGCTTCCTAAGCCGGACGTACGGACACACTCGAGGGGGTTGCGCATCTAAGGGCAGGTTGTGGAATCCAGTGGCCAGGAGGGAAGTACCACCAAGTTCCTGGTCTACTGGTCACATTTACCTCCAACTGAGCGGATACATTAACCCTTAAGGACGCATAAAATGAAGCAAATCAAAATTAAAGGAAAAAAACCCCTAAATAATCTTTTTTTTAGCTATAGGGGGAAAATCTGCTACTCACCAACTGAAACTGGGGAATTTGTGGAAGCTGGCTCAGCATGGCAATTTGTTGAGGAGATAACTGGGGCCCCACATTGAAAAGACCTGGATTCAGGCCACTGTTGGGAAACTGCTTGAGCATTGAGGCAGAAACCTAACAAGAAAAAAGAGGACTCTTTCAGAACTTACTAAAATAAAACTTTTTTTTTTTTCTGTAAAAAGAATCTTAATAGGTCTAAAGCAAATGTCGATTGCTTTCCTTGAAAAATATCTGTAAAAAATACTAAATCATCCGGAGAAATACACCAAAATGTTAACGATGGTCACGACTGAGCAGTGAGATTATACGACTGAGCAGTGAGATTATAAGGGCTTTTAGGGGCACCTCACTGGCTCAGTTGACAGAGCGTGTGACTCTTGATTTTGTAAGTTTAAGCCCTGCATTGGGTGTAGCGATTACTTAAAAATAAAATCTTAAAAAAAAAAAAAAAAGCTTTTAAATTCTTTACAATAAAAATTATGAATTCATAATCAGGAAGGCTTCTGAGAGACAAAAAAAGTGTTTTTCTTTTAATTTTTTAATGTTTTTTTTATATTTGAGAAAGAGACAGAGAAAGAGAGAGAGAGAGAGAGACAGAGCACGAGCGGGGCAGGGGCAGAGAAAGAGAGGGAGACACAGAATCCAAAGCAGGCTCCAGGTCTGAGCTGTCAGCACAGAGCCTGATGCGGGGCTCGAACCCACAAACCATAGGATCATGACTTGAACCAAAGTCAGATGTTCAACCAACCGAGACACCCAGGTGCCCCCGAGACAAAACAGTTTTAATAACAATGTGAGTTTTGCTTGAGAAATTGTTCCTGTAAATGGACCGTAAAACAAAATAGATCAAACTTCATAAAGCTACTAAATAAATGCCTAAAACAAGGTATTTTTGTTATACAAATAAGAAAAATATATTGACCTGTAAGTAAGACACTGGAGTTTCAATTCATGACGTCTCACACCAAACACTCAGAGTCGCAGAGCAAAAGGGCCTAGAAGGTCAAATGACCCAACTGGCTCCTTCTCCACGGTTTTCAGGAGTGAGTTGCGCTGGGCTACAGGAACCTCCAGACAGAGAAAAGCCTCCCTCCCATCTTTGGACTGCTCGTCTAAGATGTTTTCACGGAGCTGAAATGAGTTCCTTGCACTTTCATCCGCTGAGCCTACTGAATCAGCTGGTTCCGTGGGTGGCAAGCAGCACACTGGTCAAGAGTCTGCTTTGAGAGGCAGACTATATGGGCTGTCATTTCGGAGCTGTGTGACGCAGGGCAAGTTACTTACTGAGCCTTTCTAAGCCTTGTTTCCCCTCCAAAACTGAACAATAACTTTAGTGACGGAGGATTTTATGAGTTAATCCACATCAAAGGCTTAGAAATGCACTCCGTATATGCACAGGGATGGTTCCTCAAGTGTCTAGAGACAATTACAGTTTCTTGTGTCTCATCTTCAGGCTAAACATGCTCACTTCTTTCACGCGTATCTCATCCAATTTCTCAATGCAAAGCCCACAACAGAAAGCCATTTGCTAGAGTAGCTGAGGACTGAGTAGACCTGGCCATCATTAACCATTCTGTTGAAAGCCAGGCTTTCTATTAACAATGCCTGAGATCTCAGTTTCGCTGATGATCACAGCCTAACTCCCAACTCACATATTAAGCTTATTGTCAATTAAAATCTATAATATTTTAAAATAGGTGTTGCTCTCCTATGGAATATTTAAGCAGCTGGGTTGAACTGTATTAATATATGTTTTGATCTTAGGACCTTATCTTTATGTGCATAGCACATAGATGTTTGATAAATATCTACTAAATAAGTGAATACTATATTTCATTTAATTAACTAATTTTTTAAATGTTTATTTTTAAATTTATTTTGAGAGAGAGAGTATGAGAGGGGGAGAGGGGCAGGTGGAGAGAGAGAGAGAGAGAGAGAGAGAGAGAGAGAATCCCAAGCAGGCCCCATGCTGTCAGTGCAGAGCCCATGAACCGTGAGATCATGACCTGAGCTGAAATCAAGAATCAGACGCTTAACCGACTGACCCACCCAGGCACCCCACTAATTAATTTTTTAAAGATTTAACTTTTTAAAAAGTAATCTTTACACCCAATGTGGGGCTCGAACTCACAACCCAGAGACCAAGAGTTGCATGCTCCACTGACTGAGCCTGTCAGGTGCCCCATGAATAGTATATTTTAGTAACAGTCACACCACCAAATTCTTTTCTACCCTATTATTCCACTTATGTTCGGTTTGTGTTTCCCTATCTGGTCACTGATGGGAATGCTGAACTTGATAGAGCGGAGGATAATCTAGTAGCCTGTCCCTAAAAACTTCTTTCCAATCTGAGAGTGATCCAGCTGGGAAGAGTCAATCATTTACTAATTCACACAAGTGTTTTAGCATTTACTTTATATTTTTTCATCTTGTCTAAAACAAAGAGACAGCTTGTCAAATGGTCTGTCAAAATAGAGATTTCAACAATGTCATTCTTATCAAATAATATGTTAAACTAATCAATAAAATGAATTAAGACTTGTTAGCAAATTTATGATTCTTGATTTCCTATCATAGGTGCTCAAAAAGCCATCTTTTTGATAATCTAGTGTAGATTACCAAAGTCTAGTCTAGATTATTATTGCCTAGAATTGGCACCAGTTTATCAGTATTTAAACCACTTCCTTTACTGTTTCAAAAGTTGTTTAAAAAACTTCCCCATTCTCTTCACTTCCTTGGAGGGGAGGGGTGCCTCTTTCCTATTTCTACTCTGAGGCTCCACACAGAGGGACATCTACCTTGTTCTCTGGGCCTCCTGCCCTTTTTTCCTGGCAGCAAACCTATAGGGACGGTTGCCCCATTCCAATTACTACTGGCTAAGTTTGTAATTCAGTATTAGGAAGCTCACATTCTCCAGGATCTGCATTCTCAGTGGTAAAGCGGATATTTTGGCCCCACATGCCTTCCTCTTGTCTTAAAAATTCAGGATTTGTGCAAGAAAGAAGAGCAGTCATTATTAAATTCCCCTTGAAGGTCCCCAGCATTCCTCAAAGATCACAGAAGGGCTCTGCGATTCCTTTCACAAACTGTTTCTCTGTTGTAGGATTTAATTTGTCTCAACCCTTTTGGTTGAACGACTTTATCCTCAACAGAGATGACAAAAGCGGTGCCAATTTTATTCTCACTTAATCTAACTTCATTTTCATTTAATCATTTAAAACATACACAAGTAGTCCAAAGCAGTGACTCTTTTTCCAGTCACTGATTTGCAGCAAACCGAATTCTGAAGACTCTTTCAATCTGCCTATTGTTTTGCAAGCCTCCACTTATTTTACGTTCTAATCCCCCAGCACAACTCTTACACATATCCATCCCTGCTTGCTACCCTTACTTTCCAGCTTTTGAAAATACCCCTTTAAAATCTGAGTCATCAGAAAGCTTTCATCAGAAGACCCACTGGCTGTGCCCACTGTATCTTTCTTTAGCGTAACAGAGTTCAATGAACGCTTCTGAGTCACCGTCTCTGCCACATTCTCAAGAATACCTGCCTACCTTTCCTTTGATGCTTTCTAGTCTAGAAACAAGTTCAAGTCTCCTGTCCGGGGCTCACCAACTCACTTTCTTCCAAGATCTCAGCCACTTTTCACCTAACCCATTAACACTATCATTTTGGGAAGTATTTTGGGTAAAAGTCACGGTTCTCCTAGCTGTTCCTCTATTCTCCTAAGAGATGCTGAGTGTTGCCAACCAATGAGAACATTTGTTTGATTTTCTATCTTAACGGTTGGACCCCTAGCAAATGTGAGCTCAGGGTGAGCACACCACTGTACATTGTGCCTTTGCACCAGTGTTTTTTTTTTTAAACATTTATTTATTATTGAGAGACGGCAACATGAGCATGGCAGGGGCAGGGAGAGGGGAGACACAGAATCGGAAGCAGGCTCCTGGCTCTGAGCTGTCAGCACAGAGCCCGACGTGGGACTCGAACTCACACACCACAAGATCATGACCTGAGCTGAAGTCAGATGCTTAACCGACTGAGCCACCCAGGCGCCCCATCTCTGCACCAGTTTTATGGCCTGCGTGAGGGACTTGGTATTTTTTTTTTTAATTTTTTTAAATGTTTACTTTTGACAGAGAGAGAGAGAGAGAGAGAGAGAGAGAGAGAGAGAGAGACAGAGCATGAGCAGGGGAGGGGCAGAGAGAGAGGGAGACAGAATCAGAAGCAGGCTCCTGGCTCTGAGCTGTCAGCACAGAGCCCGACGCGGGGCTCGAACTCACAGACGAGATCATGACCTGAGCCGAAGTCAAACGCTCAACCGACTGAGCCACCCAGATGCGCCGAGGGACTTGGTATTAAGAAAGAAAAAAAAGCCTGGGTGGCTCAGTTGGTTGAGTGTCCGACTTTGGCTAAGGTCATGATCTCATGGTTCGTGGGTTCGAGCCCCGCATCAGGCCCTGTGCTGACAGCTTAGAGCCTGGAGCCTGCCTCCAATTCTGTTTCTCCCTCTCTCTCTGCCCCTCCCCGACTCGCGCTCTGTCTCCGTCTCAAAAAAAAAAAAAAAAAAAAAAAAAACCTTAAAAAAAAAGGTAAAAAATTCAATAATCTTTAAGCATTGATTATAGGTTGAAATGATCATTTATATTGGCTTAAAGAATACGTACTATTAAATTTAATTTTACCTGCTTCTATTTATCTTTTTAAATGTGGCTACCAAAAATTTGAAATTACATTATGGGGTTTGTGTCATATTTCTATGGGACAGTGGTGCTCCGAGGCCATCAGCATTGTTTCTAATTTCCCTTCCAAAGGGAAAGGATTCTATGATTCATGGGAAATCTACCCTGCTTATTTTGTTTTCCAACGTGCTGGCCTCCAAAATAAATAGCTATTGTCTGAGCTCTTTCTTCCCACTTCTCGGTTCAGTTCTAAAAGCTCTACTGAACAAATCAGCTGGTCTCTTCATCGACCCATTTCTCTTCAGTCTTGAGACAGTAGGACATCCTTTGCCAAGAGCCCATTCTTCCCACCCACCTCCCACATTCCTATCACTTGATATTAGCTACAGAAACTACCATTCGAAGTAAAACCTGCGTATGATCCAGCAGTACCCTAGGAAACAAATCCATCCTAGGAGACAAATATAGGAATCTTCACAGCAGCATTCCTCCTAATAGCAGAAACCTGGAAACTACCCAAATGTCTGCTGGTGGTGGAAAAGATAAATGATGGTATATTCACGTAACAGAGTACTATATGAATCATAACTGACCAAATCAACCTGGGGAAATCTCAGAAACAGTATCAAGTGAAAAAAAAGTCAGAGAAGGCTATAAACTGCAAGTTTTTGTCACATCAAGTGCAAAAAAGGCAAAATGAAACTATATTGTTTAAAGACAGATAGGTACAGAAAGACTATAAAGAAATGCTAACACAGGGGCCTCTGGCTGGTTCAGTGGGTGGAGTGTGCTGGCTCTTGATCTTGGGGTTGTGGGTTCAAGTCCCAAGTTGGGTGTAGAGGTTACTTAAAAATAAAATATTAAAAAAAAGAAAATAAAAGAAAGAAATGCTAACACAAGGTGTTTTTATACTTTAAATTTAATTTGAATGCCAGTATCTCATGTGTGCCATGAAGTGACAGTTATAACAACTATAAAGGTTATACTTTGAGGACTTCCTGTCTAGCTCTGCCCCATGTTTCCCTCCCCCAGACCGCACATGCGCTGTCCTCCAATGAATACAAAAGGACCAGAGAGAAGCACCACTAGGCTCCTGGCAAATGGCTATTCATACCTGGGACTCAGAGTAATTAAAGTGCAGGTTGGCACATTCCCGTAGCAGGGAGTTAATTATTCTGGCTTAAAAGCCCTTCAACCTCCAGCTGGGCTGGAGAAAGGGAAGATCTAGTTGGAGTCAATATGGCATTTAACAAAGCACTGCAGGTGCAAAATGACAGCAGTTTAAAGCAAGACAAAAGCCTGGTAGAGTAGGTTACGTTCTGAATATTTGAGTAACAGGAGGAAAAAGGCAAGGCAGAAACCCAACGCCTGGAATATCTGTAACAAATCTTAAAGATGAGTTTCAGTGTCTTCTTCCCATGTTCACACTGAATACTGACTGCCCCTAAAGACAGTTAAAATGGATGTAAAAGTTGGTATTTTCAAAAACCATAAGTGTTCATGTACTTTGACCCATAAATTTCATCCTGGGCAACTAAATTTGGAAATAATGTGGGCAAAATATCTATGTATAAGGATCGCATATAAGATCTAAGTATATGAGTTTCTCTACTGCATTATTTAGAACAGTGAAAAATTAGAAATAATTTACTATCCAATAGTAG
Source organism: Panthera pardus (assembly GCF_024362965.1). Classification (NCBI taxonomy): domain Eukaryota; kingdom Metazoa; phylum Chordata; class Mammalia; order Carnivora; family Felidae; genus Panthera; species Panthera pardus. The sequence goes on along the minus strand of NW_026526991.1, from coordinate 2,170,142 downwards.
GCAAAGAGAATGTCCCAGGAAATCAAAGTAAGTTTACCTGATGGAACATTATGCCTTCTTCATTAAGAACAATCAACAGGAAAACTATGTAGTAACAGGAAAATACTATGTATGACCCAAAGTTAACACAAACAGTAGGATATAGTGACCATGGATGTCATGATGTGGAAAGTGTGTCTGGATACGAAAAGTCTGAGTAGGGGATTTTGTAAAAATAATCCCTGTCTTTGCATCTGCGTTGGGGGTTTCTGGAAGAATTTTTTCTCCATTATCCAAACTTTCAGTGTGGTTATTATATTGCCTCTACTTTAAAAAAAAAAAAAAAAAAAAAAAGCTATCCAGCTCCTTTGTTTTTTAAAATATGGAAATGTTAGGGAAAAAAACCTGAAAAATTTGAAGTTTTCATTGTTTAATATTCTGCCCCCATTATGCATCAAATAATGTTAACCACGTTTTGCTAAACAAATCCCAAAAATGTAGAACACAAATACTTTTCTTTTCCATGCACAGCAGATACTTTGGTCATAAAGAGATTGGCAGCCTATAAGTCTCTCAGACTAAGTTCTTTTCCTAACAATATTCTACTTTCTGAATCATTCTGAAATGCGTCTTCCCATGATTTGACATATATTTACTCAAAATGCATGCCCTGCACAGTTGTGGATGTTCAGGATCCAGCAGTGAACAAAGTAGACACAGACCCTGCCACTGTGAACCTTAACACGTGCCTGGGGGCGTGACAGCCAAGTGGTGCCGTACTGTCCTCAGCCCGGCCTGGGAAAGCCTCTCCGAGAAGGTGCCACGGCGGCAGAGATCTGAAGCAAATACAGATGGAGCCGTGTGGCAATCTGGGAGAAGACTGTTCTAGAAGCACCCTTGGTGTGCTGGGGCCAGTTGAGTGGAGAGTGGCAGGTGTGGGTGGGGGTGGCAGGAGGTCACCAAGAGCGTCAAAGACAACAGCAAAGAGCTGGCTTTGTATTTTCAGCGAGAGAAGGAGCTATGAGAGGTTAAAGTAGTGACATGATTTACCCTTAGCTTTCTGTGATGCTGGAAAAGCTCCACCTCTGCAGTATTCATTCCGTAGCCACCAACCAGGCATGTCTATTTAAATTTAAATCAATTAAAATTAAAATTTCAGTTCTTCCACTCCAGTGGTCACATTTCAAGTGCTCAGGTGGCCTAAGGCCTACCCTGGGTAGCGTGGTTTTAGAGGATCAGTCAGAATGCTGGGTGCAGAACAGACTGGAGGCAGGCAGGTGTTGTATATGACAGGGCAGGACCAGTCAGGAGGCCATTTCTAGGAAAGAAACGGTGGTCGCTCGCCATGGGTCATGTTAGAGGAGGCGGTAGGGAAGGGTCAGATTCAGGACAAAGTTCTAAAGGGGAACTTGTTGATGGACTGAATGTGGACCGTGAGAGGCCTCACCACTAGCTCTGTGGCCTGTGGCCCAAGCACCTGCAGAGGGGAAGTGCTGCTTACTTAGAGGAAGGGGATGTTTTAGAGGGGAGTATGGGATGAAATCATGAGCTCTGTTTCGGACATGTTGACATGAAGTGCCTATAGGGCATCCTAGCAGAGATGCCCAGAAGCCCGTGGAATTGAGAACGGAGATCTGGGCTGAAGACTCAGTTTTGGCCCTGTCATACCTAAAGTCATTTGCTGGGTGAAGTCACCCAGCAGTAGCTGCTGATGGTGAGGAGAAGTTCAAGGACTGTGACTGGGTCACTCTGATTTTTTTTTTTTAATGTTTTTATTTATTTTTGAGAGAGAGAGAGAGAGAGAGAGAGAGAGCGAGCGCACAAGCAGGGGAGGAGCAGAGACAGAGAGGGAGACACAGAATCTGAAGCAGGCTCCAGGCTCTGAGCTGTGAGCACAAAGCCCCACTTGGGGTTTGAACTCAAGAGCCATGAGATAATGACTTGAGCCAAAGTCAGATGATTCACTGACTGAGCCACCAGGTGCCCCTAACATTTAAATGTTGGGGAGGGGAGGAGGAGCTTGTAAAGAAGACGGAGAAAGAAAGGCAGGTGGAGAACCAATATACAAGGTGTCCAAAAACCAGATGAATGAAAGTTTCAGAAGGGACGACATGATCAACTATGTCAGATGCCGTGGATATGCAGAGTAAGGAGAGACTGGAGAGGTGACTGCGGTATCCCACAACACAAAGGTCATCTGGGACCTTCACAATGTCTTCATTCCCACTGCCACCTCCTTACCCGGACTCCTGGACTAGCCTTGTAACTGAGCTCCTTTGCTCTAGTTAGTCTGCCATTCAAATATGTCCTCCACATCACTGTCAATGTTATTTTTTCCAAAACCTAAGTTTTCCTACATTGCCGCTCAGCTGAACAATTTTGCCCAATGCTACATTATCTATAGCAGCAGCAGCTAAACCTTAGGGTGCAGATAAAAATCAGCAGGGGGTTACTAGGTCCTAACTCCCAAGATTGTGTCTCAGTAGATTGCAGAAGACCTGGAAACTGTGTGTTTAAGAAGTCGCCCAGATAACGGTTACAAGGGACAGAGTCCAAACTCCTTAGCAAGGCAAAGAAAGCTTTTCCAAATCTGGTGCCAAACTCCCTGACTAGTTTTTTCCTCTTCCATTCTAGACAACAGCTATATGCTTCAACAAGCTTAATCTAATTATTCAAACCGACTGCATTTTTCCAAACATGCCACGTTCTTCCAGATATTACTGCCCCTTGTCCTCCAAGCCGCTCCTGCTGCACATTTAAACCTGGCTCTGCTCAGCAAACTGACGCATTCTTTAAGGCCCAGCTTAAATGTCACTCCTAGTGCACGGCCTCGCCCAGCTTCCAAACTGTGTTAAACATTTCTACATCACATTTATCATGCTGCCTGTCTGCTGAGTGTTCTGCTATCACCCCCAGCAACCCCAGGAGGCTGTGTTAGGAGGCGGTGGTTTCTCCACCGTGTGAGGCCAACACACTACCAGGCACACCGCAGATAGTTGGTAACCACAGGACTGTGGCCTGACATGTGGGAGGGAGCTCATGGAGTTAAGAAGACACAACCACTGTGGAGTGCCGGGGAAGTTAGGAACAGCTCTTAAAGGACAGACTGCCACCTGGGACCTGGAGAATGACTGGCACTTAGAGGGGTGAGGAAGGAGAGACACTTAAGAGGACTCCCAGACACCCAGGGCAGGACATGGAGACGAGAGGGCAGGGCAAGGAACATTCCTTCCTCTACTAAGACAGTTACAGACTCAATGCCAAAAACAGAATTTGAAATCTATAGGTTATGGTTAAAAAATACACACACACACACACACACACACACACACACACACACACACACACACCTTTGAAAGAAAGAGAGAGGGTGTACACATGAGCAGGGGAGGAACAGAGAGGGGGAGAGAGACAGAATCTTAAGCAGGCTCCAAGCTCAGCACGGAACCTGATGCGGGATTCAATCTCATGATCCTGGGATTGTGACCTGAGCTGAAAGCAAGAGTCGGACACCTAATGGACCGAACCACCCGGGTGCCCCTCAAATAAGATGTTTTAAGACTTTGTCTTAAAAGATATTTCAAACAACAAAACAGCAATAAAACCTGACCCTTTACGATCTGCTGATTGGACCTAGTTAAGTGCCCCGCCCCCTTTTGTCGGACGGGATCAACTCCTCGCTTTTGATCTCAGTTCACCGAAGGAACATTATGAGGAGACCAAGGTCCCACGCTGAATCCTCACATGGGCTCACCAACTTCGATGTTGCCCTTCGGACCCACTTTCTCACAGACATACGAGGGGCTCTGTGGCAGACTGGCACAAATCTGTCACCTGGAGCCTGCAAACAGTGCGCTGCACATGTCCTACTGAGAAACAGACCTAAAGGGTTTCCCAAACAAAGGACTGTATCCCACAACGCAGAGCTGCTCCATGAGGGAGTCTCTGCCGCTTCATCTGTTCTCAACACTCCCCTGGAGCATCTAGTCAGCACTTCAGCATCCAGCTCCTCAAAACGTCTCAGAATACGTCAGAACCTGGCTATTCTCCCATCTACCTGCAGGGGAATCCTCAAGGGCGACCGATTTCAGAATACTGGCACATCAGTACAGTGCAGTGCTTGTACGGTAGTTTCAATTACACGCAATTAAACCCATGCACGCCGTACTGGAAAAAATACGGAGAGATCGAAAAGGGATGTAATCATAATGCTTTTCATAGAAAACCATCTTTGTGTGTACGATACAATAAAACAAGGAGTTGGACATTTTGTTCCAAAAATCTTGATCTGGGTTTTTTACATTAAAAATTTTGGTCAATGTTTATTTTTGAGAGAGAGAGAGCACGAGAGCGAGCGAGCACGAGTGGGGGAGGGGCAGAGAGAGAGGAAGACACAGAATCTGAAGCAGCCTCCAGGCTCCGAGCTGTCAGCACAGAGTCTGACACAGGCTTGAACCCATGAGCCATGAGATCATGACGTGAGCCAAAGGCGGACGCTTAACTGACTGAGCCCCCCAGGTGCCCCAAGACTTTTTACATTTTAGACATTTGGGTAACTATTATTCCTTTTCTGCTTTTTCTGCCCACAAAACCCAGTTGGCAACTGGGCACCGCCTGTAGAGGCTTTACTGCTGAATCGTGGAAACATAAAATCGCTTACCTGGGGGGAAATAAACTGGGGAGGCACTTGCGCCCGGAGATTAGGAGAAGAATTTAGCGGCTGCACTGGCGTGTGCATACCTCTCGATTGTGCTGTGCTATTTCCAAACAAACCATGATTGCCACCCTGCAAACACAACAGCAACAGTTAAGGCTTTTTTGTTAACATAAGAGAACGTGAAAAAGAAACAGTTCTGGCTTTCTATCCCTCAGAAGAATCATATCCTGTGTTCCGTGGAATCACAGAATTTTATAACCGAAAAATTCCTGGTCTCGGAATGCTTGGGAAAATTATCCAAATCAAATCATGCACACAGCACCACCACCCCTGCAGTCTGAGGCACTCTATAACCGAAAGGCTTACATTTGGTCAAATGTTTCAAAAAAGCATTTTTTTTTTTGTAATTGAAAGGTAGAGGCAATATAATGTTTATTTCGACTACTCTCTCTTTTTCTTTTAAAGACTGGGTTTACCAAGTTTATTCTCAAATCCAATAATCTGAGCTCCACCTTGAAAGGCACCTGAGCACAAATGCAGGCTTCTGTATAATATCAACTGTAAAACAACACTATGATAGTAATGTGTCTGGCTTGATTAGTTCAATCACAGAATCAGTGCCACCCGCTTGTAGTCTAGCTCCTTAAGAACTCTACTCCAGATCTAAACAGGCTTTCCTATCTTGGGTCTGCTTGATCCCTCCTTTGCTAGATGACAAAATCTAAATCAAGAGTGAGATTTAAAAAAACAAAAGCAGAAAAGGAAAAAGTGAAAAACCATTATGGGGCACTAAAAAAAACCTCATTACTCACCTGTAACTTTTCATTCCAGTGTATGAATGCCAGCCTGGTAAAAAATAAGCTTAATTCCCTGATTTCTGGAGGACGAACTCACGGGACCACTTCTAGGCTATTCCAATCAAAGAATTACAGAAAACCAGGCTATATGATGGCCCTTCTGACTTGTTTCGAGCTGAGAAAAGCCCTTCAGCCAAAAAAGCCATATTTGATAACTTGACACTGTTCCTTCTGTCTGAGGAAAGTTTCTACACCATCTTCACTTGGCCTTGAGGCCCAGCTCAGAGCTCATCCTCATAAAGGAAGGCTTCCCCCAACTTTCTTCCTCGGTTCACATTCAAATTAACTGACCCACCTATATGTTCTCAAAACACTTAAAGTCATTCTTTGATGGCATCAGCAAGTCATGTTATAGTTATTTTCCATTCTGTCTTTCAACTACCAGCTTAATATTTCCTTCTCTGTATTCCCAGAACTCTATAATAAAGTCCTAGTCTGTAGGATGCTAACACCATGACCCACCAATTTCATACACTTGGCAACATCCTACTGCACATCCTTAGTGAAGGCAGCTGGACCACTGCCTATATACCTAGCCTGTGTATTCTGAATGGAAGTCACCAACTTATCCATGGCTTCACGGGGATTAAGGTAATTTTAAAGAAGAATTTTGGAACAGCGCCATTAAGTTCTACAACACTAACGATATTTCAATGGCTTAATGATTCAAAATAGATTAAGGGACTGCTACTGGAAAATTAATGAACTTAAAAGCACTGAAAATAAAAATGGCTATGAACATAAAGTGGAAAAGACAATCAAAATCTGTGTCTATGTCATAAAAGAAAATCAAAGATCCACCATGAATTTTAAATCTCCCAAAGGACTCTTAAAACATGAAAAGACCTTTAATTCTACAAACTATAATGTCTCCACTTCCCCTGACTTACTAATCAAAATTGTCACTCTAAGGTGACGTGGCTTGGCTCTAACTTTTCTGAGATCATGGTAGCTGGTAGCTTACCTACTGATCATTCTCAAGAACACAAGAAACATCTGTTTCATTGAGAATATTCTGCTAAGATGATTCTCATACTTCACTATCAAAGTAATGACCTTGGACGGGTCCTTGGATGGTGGGGTTACTGGTAGCTTAAGTCCTTCCCAGAATCCATGTTTTAACTGGTCCAAAACTGCTTTGTGAGGATCATTTTAAATTCCAACTGCTCTTTTGGTAAGAAATATTAAAAGGAATTTCACTTTTTGTTTAGTTCTTGTGAAATCAGGCCCTACCTGCACATTCCCAGTGGACAGATGCCCCCTACCCCCACTTGAGGTTTCAGGTTTTCTTTATCAAGTATCTCCAAAATCGTATCAAGCCCTGTGATACGTCCAATATGGATAACAGTACAGATGAGTCAATGGCAATCTATCAAACGACACCTTCTCTCTTTTTAAATATGAAACCTGGCACTGTCATTTGCTTTCTTAGCTTAGAAGTAGCTATTTTGCACACTAATATGTCTAGAGGCAATCATATAGATTCCGTTTTTTTTTTTTAAGTATATTTAGAAATTAGGAAAGCGGTCATCAAACGCTATTTATACGTTAACCGCAGTTAACCTGGTTATTTCTACAGCTTCACTGTTATACGATGACCTGAGTCCAATATTTATTGGTGATATTTGCCTCAACTACAGTGTTTAACTCAGAAAGGCATATAAATTAAAAACAGTGTTAGCAAGCTGACTGAAATCTGTGATTTTAAAATAAAAACCTCACATTTTAATTTTTAAATAGGAAGTATATGAAGTCTGCATGAAAATAGTCACGTGTGAAAAAAGTCATGATCATATTTAGTTGATTCACAATGGACTTTGTAGCAATCCACAGATTCAAAAAACCAAACAAAAAACCAAACCAAAAGAAATCAAAGAGGAATGACCTTTTCTTAGTGTCCAGTGCACGGATACTTTGGCTGGTTTATGTTATGCTAAAAATTATATACTAATGGCATTTGATAAACATGTGATCCTGTGGGCATGTTTATAATCATTGCTCAAGAGTGTTAGGGTAACTTATATTTTGTATACCTCAATCCTCAACAAAAAAGCTGCCCAAAACCACTGATGTAATTATTTCTTCTCTGTTTATAAAAGCAATGCACATCTACATTCTCTATGGAAACATTAAGAAATACAGGGAAATATAAAAAATAAAGAAAACAAGAAATTACCCATAACTCCCAAACCAGAGATAACCAACTGAATACATGGATATAACATGATCCATTTAAAAAATGTGCTAAGGCAACAATTAGAAGCGTATGAAAGACCTGCGTGTAACTGGAGGACTATGGTGTGAGAGAGGTTTTACATCATCCTTTAACTTGTATGTGAAAGCCCTCATGTGGAAACAGAATGGATACAATTAATAATTAAACATCCTTCCATGATATCCTGAGGTGAAAGCCACAGTGACAGGTAAGTGGTCACAGAACTGTGGCTAGGAAAATATCATCCCTGGAGTCACCGTCCCAAGGGAATTGTCTCCAAATTCCTGGTTTTCTCTGCGAGAACTACACAGGAGCTGCAGTGACAGCCCCTCAGGCTGCCTTAGGCCCGCAAAGGTGAGAGAGGGGGCCTTAGGGGGCCAGCCCTGCCGGTCTCGCCCAGTGCACAGCCCTTCCCGGGACCACGGAGACGCACCCCTAGCGAACGGGGTGCCCCAGGCTGTTTGCCACAACTGAACAATATCCAGTCTTCCCAAAGCTTCGTTCTCGCATATCAAATTACCTTTCTCTGGTTAATTATTATATTTTACGCTTAAGGACATTAGATTTTAAGATGCTGTAATGCTCAAGTATTTACTCTTTACTAGTTTTGCCACTGTTTTCTAGTTAGAAGTCTTATCAAATTGAACAGACTTCAAAAGTATCACTTGCCATTCAATCTAATGTTAAAAATGGTAAATAAGTTGCTAAGTTAGGCGTCATAAGATACCTACGTAGCCTCTTTAACATTTTCCTAAGCCAGTTATTAGTTAACTTATTAAATGTGAACTTATGACCAAATATGAGAGGACTAAAGAAACAGATTGAAAATAAAATCCACGTTGAGAAAACATGAAGAGAGATGGGTTCTATGGGCTGAAAGATCTAAAGCCTAATACTTAGCATCATTCTGTGCATTCAGTAATCAACAAATTTCCCAAGACAGACAAAAAATGCAATAAACTGCAGACCAGGGCCAAGGCGAGGCCACAGCCGAGCAGTTATAAATTTGAGAGGCCTCCTTACTTGTCTAGCAGCGAAGTTTTGGGGGTTGAGCCCTGTGCCGATTGCTCCAAGGCTGACGTTGGGTAGTGTGGAACCAGAGGGAGACAGCTTGTAGCTGGGAGAAGGGGAGAAGGGAGAGCAGGGAGCCTCATCCCCAAGGCACCCATCTTGATTGGAGAAAGGCAAAGTCAGCTGAAAAGCAGTAGGAGTTAGCCAATCACAAGGAGTGTTGGTTAGTGAAGCAACAGAATGCAAGAAGGGACAAGAGAGAAACACTAGGAACAAACAGAATTAGAGTGTATTAGCAATAAACGAGGATGGAATTTGGATCTGGTAAGAGTCATCACACTTGGCCCAACAGACACCATCTGTCATCTCTGATCCAGATTTTTTCTTATTCTCTAAGTCAGTAACACATTCTGCCCATTGTGTGAAGATAAACATTGCCAGACACTTTATTTTTATACATCTAATATCGATTACTCTAACGATGTGGCTGCTGAAACAGAAGCCAGAGTAATCTTGTGAATCTGTTGCTGCCTGGACCAGCATCAGTGGTGTCAAAAATGTGCTAGATCTAAAACTTTCAGTTTTAACTGCTTTCTGAAGACCGGGGCCATGGAAAATCTGTATTCTGAATCAAGGAATGATCTCCTCCATTAGAACTGATAAAAATCAAAACAAATAGGTATAAATGACACACTGAAATCAGGTACTTGAGAATTTGGACAGTGTACCACTGTAACTAAAAATAGGTCACTGGGGAAATGGAGAGAGAAAACAAAGGGAGTCTCTTCGAAACATCAAAAGACCAAGTTCTGGGCCATCTTGACAAAGCTAGAAGGCAAGGCCTTGGGAGATACAGATTGTTCACACAAGATCCCAAATTTAATTTCTCATTCCAAAGCAGCAGAAAAAAGAATTCAGAATAAATTTATCTCTAAAATTTCTTCTACACATTTTGAGTGTGCATTTCTTTTACTGTAAAAAGTCAGACCATATACCCCCTCCAAGTTTCATAAAATTTCCAAAAATTCAGACCACCTTCACCATACTCACATGCTAAGGACGGATGGTTCTAGCTACTGCCCAATCACCTGTTGACATCAATTGTTTTCACGTCACCACTTAAAAGCAGGTGATGTCTGCGTTTTGCTCATTAATTAATTCAGTAATTCTACATTTCCTCCTGGAATTAATTATCCAAAGAACAAATGGAAACCAAAGTGGTTCACATGAATTATTATCTCAAAGGATTCAACTCACCTTCTCAAAATAAGGCCCACTATCTGTGGTTCCCATGTCTTTGGAATTAGGTGGACGGAACCCAGATCGATCCTTCCTCATGATATCATTAAAATCCCCGAGATTCATCGCTCTCTTGTCCACGTCAAATTTTTTATCTGGAAGGCTCCCTGAAAAGTAGCACAGAAGAAGTGAAAATTTCAAGAACCAATGTTTTGACCAGGAGTGACCAGTCCCACTTGCCTCCCGGGGGTGTCAAGTGTAAGACCACGAGAGATCTTGTTGGTTGAGGCTGCTGGAGACCCTCCCTGGAGCACATGTGGATCCTTTTGTTTCTTTTTAAAAGATCTGTATCTGTTGTAGCTTGTTTTCAATGGAAGACTGAAAGAGAGACTTAGGGCCAAACTGGTAAAAATCCAACTAAAAAAATATCCTAACTGGTTATTGATGTGTTTGAGGAGTATAACTGGCTCATAAATTCAAATGTCCTCAGTGAGAGAATTTGTCTCTTGCTGCTATTTTAGCATCTGCCAGATAAATGGGTAGGGTTGGTTGTGAAACAGTTATTGGGGATAAAGAGGCCTATTAGGCACAGCTGTGACCCTAGAATTTAGAACTCAGACATGAACACATCAAGTGAACAATGTGATTTCCTAGGTACCATGATGGTCCTCTTTTCTTCAAAGCTCTGGAAATGTGCTATTGTACATGGGGCATGATCAGTACCCCTGGAAGCTTACGTTTTTGTTGTTCTTAGACTTATTCTTTTTTAAAGTTTACTTGTTTATTTTGAGAGAGAGAGAGAGAGAGAGAGAGAGAGAGAGAGAGAGAGAGAGAGAGAGACTTGCGAGCGAGTGGGGGAGGGGCAGAGAAAGAAAGAGAGAGAATCCCAAGCAGCTTCTGCGCTGATAGCACGGAGTCCGACTCGGGGCTTGAACTCACGAACCATGAGATCATGACCTGAGCTGAAATCAAGAGTCGGACACTTAACTGAGTCACCCAGGCGCCCTGTCATTCTTAGATTTTAAAATATCATCGATCAAAGGCTATTTCCCTTATGACCCAGGACTGTTTTACTTTCTTCTCGGTTTGATTCTTTTTAAGGTCCTCAAAGTGAGCAACAGCATCACGGTGAGGAGCCCACAGACTAAGGGCTGACACGGCATCTGCTCCACTTGCACTGGGACAGCTCGTCAGTAATGAAACATCTCGGTGCACACGCGATGAGAAATCTGAGAGTGGAGTCTGGCGGGGCCACAGACATATTTTGTTCGGCCACACACCACAGTTTTTAAAATCTGAATTAGTTTCCAGTATTTAAAAATCAGGATGTCAATATATGTCTGAATTGCTGACAAAGCTGGGCCTTTACCCTCCAAGGCAACAACTGCCAAGGGCGGTCAAGTGGCCGCCTTACAGGTGGCCTCCGAGTCCCAATTTCTTATACCTGGCATACCCCACTCCTTTACGTTACTTTCTTGGATCCTGCAGCCATTTCAGTCTTCAGTCCCTACCTAGTGTGTAGGACGATCCTTCGTGTCTGCTGACTAGCACCCAGCCCAGGCAAATGGAGGAGGGAACCAACGTGACATCATTAACAACAATATATCCCGTTCACATTAGTGGAGTGATACACACCTACAGACAAATCCATTTTGCTGCTTGGATTATCTTCAGTTTGACTCTGAAAAATAAGCAACGGTGAGGGAGGATTAAGGTTTCAATTCAATGTTTGAATCAGAGAGAAAAAAAAAGGCATTATTTATGTGGGAGTGACAGCTTACTAGTGGGACCATACAAGGTCCTTTGATGTGAACCTTACACGGGAATGAAGACAATTATCATTTATAATATGACTAATTTGATTGCTGCTGGGTCTACATTTGTAAATTCGATTTTCACATAGAATCAGTCAGTTTCAGCAATTCTACGGACAGAGCAACAGCTAAATAGCTGCTCAGAGAAATAAAACCCTGTCCTCAAGTTCCAGTCGGCTCGGGATCAAATTCCAGGAGTGTCAGCCAAATGACGACAACTTCTTCTCGTGACTTGTCAAGTCATGAAATCTGGAAATGTGCAGCCAAGTCAAGCCGTTTGTCTTTTGGCAACCAGGGACGGGGTGTCCCCACGATGTTCCCAAGAGATTAAAAAAAAGAGAGAGAGAGAGAAATCCTACAAGAATTCCCTATATAATTAATTATAAATAATTTCTCTAGTTATTGTGCAGTTGTTGTCATTTTCAAAATTATAATATTAAAGCTGGTACAGCAGTAGTCAGGGAAAATTATGTAAGTTTCAAGGGCCTGGCTCTTTCTTCCCCTAACCACCTAAGGAAAAGGGTACAAGGACTACAAATTCAAAAGTCATAACCTCTAAGTATTGGAGTTATTTCATTAAAAATAAGAGAAAATAAATATTGCTCAATCCAAATGAGACACATTGTTTAACCAGTTTCCAAATCTGTAACTTTGTTTTGTTTTTTAAATTAAGACAGATTTAAAGTTTATTTATTTATTTTGAGGGGGGAAAGGGCAGAGAGAGAGAGGAAGAGAGAGGATGCCAAGCAGGCTCTGCACTGTCAGTGCAGAGCCCAATGCAGGGCTTGAAACCATGAACTGTGAGATCATGACCTGAGCCAAAGTCAAGGGTCAGATGCCTAACTAAGCCACCCAGGCACCCCTAAATCTAGAATTTTGAACTATATGTGACAGTGGTCTTAACATTTGTGCTAAAAGTAAAAGATGGGGTATATTATACACAGGAGAAAATGAAACTTACCAGCAATCCCATATTTGAAAACTGTTTGGCAAGAGGATTCATCCATGAATCATTGTTTCCTCCTTTCAGTGAACACTACAGAAATGAAATGTGTAACCTCAGAACCAAATAATTTATTTAATCTCACTTCATAGCTGAGTTGCATTTAAGTACTGATTGAAAATGCAGAACCAACAGTTTACCTTTTTGAACCCAAATTTCCCTCTTTAACTGTGGTTATTTTGATATTTTCAGTTAGTCTGGAAGAGTAAGTTCTCTAGTTCTATCTATGTTTTCATTCTTATTTTATTCGTCACACTGAATTAGAAGTAACTGGAAAAACATATAGTCAGCTGGTGTTTTTACCTTATAAGTAGAAGGTCAATATCAGATTTTCTAAAATACAATGTTCGCATGCCAGTACTTTCCCTTTTAGTATCTTCTTGTAACCTAAGCCAGTTTGTATTAAAAGAAAAGAAAGAGTTTGATGCTAGTGCCTATTATCTGGAAAATCAATAGGCACTAGCCTATTTAAATAGGTTATTTAAACTGGTCATTAGTCTCTGTGTGGATACAATGAGGACTCATCTATGCAGCGCTTCATCTGCTTGTTACGTAGTATAAAGGCCATGGGTCCCCAGTGGGAAAGACGCCTAGCCAAAGACACCATCCCTGATCTTACTGTAAAGCAAGGCGGATGTGAGTTTTTATTTCTTAAGAAGGGACAACCTAGCTTCTCCCTGAAGAGGACCCCTATCAGCTCCACTTTACTTCTGCAGAGAAGGCAGGTTGGACTATGATGAGGACTTGGTGGGGAGAGGTGGTGACGGGGCTTTGTGCATTTGTGCATTCTTCAAATAAAAACTGTGTTTTGATGGTATTTGTTATGTCGGTGTTATTAATTCTTGGAAGCGAGTAAGTTAATTTAAGTTCAGTTACAGGTTTTAAGGTCAAAAAAGCCCTCAGTGGAGGGAGGGGAGAATTGGTAGATTTGCCTAATGTGAACGGAGTTTCAGTTTTGCAAGATGAAAAGAGTTTTGTGTCTAGATGGTGTTGATGGTCACATCATCTAGTGTTGAATGGTGCTGAATGTACTCAATGCTACTGAACTGTGCACACTTAAAGGTGGTTAAAACGGTACATTTTACGTTATCTGTATCTGCATCACAATCAGTTAAAAAAAAAAAAAAAAGGTCAGTCATGGGGCAGCCTGAGTGGGTGAGCACCTTCCCCCTGGTCACTTCTGGTCAGTAAGCAGTCTCCCTCGACTGCCTTTTCATTCCTTCTCAATGGGAGTTTGTAAATGACAAAAACAAGACCACAACAGGCCAGATAGCCTGAGAGTACAAAAATGCTGAGGAGTTTACTGAATAATTCCTTTTGTGACTAGGGCGAACAGAAAGAAGTCCTCAGAAGGGAAACTGTAACGGGCGCTTAAACGGGATGTCTCCAACAGGAACTACCTGTGCTCTTAGGCTATTGAGTTACTATGTTCAGAACAAAATTAATATCCTACAGCAAAAAGTGATGAAGGCGCAGCCCCCTTAGCCAACTGAAGACCTTCTAGGACGGCCCTTGGTATTTGAAACCAGGACAATATTCACTGTGAAGTTGAAATTATATGGCTGCCCACTTCTAATTTCCATCAATTTATCTGTGGAAGGGAAAAGAACACCTCTGCTGAGAGAGTGGTTCAGGTTCAAAGACCTGTTCTACATTGAAACCAAAGTCCTCATCGAATTAGGCACATCAAGGGGGACGTGGAGCTGCTCCAAGATATGGAAAGCCAACAGCTTTCAAACACAAGCTGGTACGGGACGTAGGCACATCACCTGGTTGCTGCATCAGGCTTGTGCTCCGGCACTTTGCTTTGCTGGGAGGACGGTTCTGGGTTTTGGAATTTCCCGCATCGGAGAAAAACCAATCCCGCTGATTGCCACTGGAAAAGCTATCTTACTCTGGTTTCTCTTCTATATATCATGGGGACTTACCCTAAGGCCTTCCTTGGTTTTAGAATGCAAAAGCATAAAACATTTACAAAGTGTGGCTTGAAAGCTTCTGAAGAATTATAATATGGAAACTAAAAGTGAAAAAAAAAATCTCCTGTCTCTGAAAATTCCACTTTACCCACAGCAACAGCTCTGAGGTTCGAGGTTTCAAGGTCATGGGGAAGGAAGATGAGGAGTAAAGAGGAAGTACTCAATTTGCTCTTAAGAAAATATTTTCCCCCTTACTTAGCACCTCAGGGATCCTTCCATTAGAAAATTCTCAGTTCTGCCTTCTAAGAATGAAGAAACAAGCTCGAACATTTCTAAAGTGGGCTACCTTCATCTGCTTCTTTCCTCCTTGTCCCCAGCTTGCTGAGTTGTGGGAGGAAGCACTTCCCTGAGAGCCGGCGGTATTCCAGACTCCTCCATCGTCCTCCTCTTCCCAGCTGGGATGGCGAGTTCCCGTCACTGGACCGTCACTCTCCCCCCAGCCATCTTGCATAGATTTGGAATCTTTAAGAAAAAAAATGGAGGGACTGTATGCAACAGCTACATATAACAATAACCACAACGATTGGTCCTTATGAACATGGCATTCTGGGATATTTGCCATCTTATCTAATCCATCTATACGGCCAGGCAAATATTCTACCCCCTTCTACATTCACATTGCTCAGACAAAAGATAAGTATAACTATAGCTTTAACTACAGAGGATCCTGAAGAATAGAAGACTTTCTTAAAAATCTGGAGAAAAGTGCAAGTTTTGTGATGGAGGAAGGGTGATTCTGAGGTTGGGAAAGACACCTAAAAATCCTGACAGTACTGCTGAAGTACCTCCTTGTGCCAAGGGTCTGGTTAATATCTTCCACCAGCATTTCGGGTCTATTTCAAGTCTATGGCATGGTATTTCCCGTGATGATACGACCAGTTTTACTGTGAAAATCATGATGAAATCAAGGTCTTTATAAAGCTATTTCTATGCAGGGAAGGAGATCGATAATTTTTAAACTGCAGTCAAATTACAGACACAAGAATGAACTTCCAGAATACAGCAATGATTGTACTTCTTCATGGGCACTAGAAGAGTCAAAAATATCACACAATAAAACTGATAACAAAATTATTCTCATTCAAATTTTGAGAATTCGATATGACCACACTTTAAAAATAAAAGAAGATAATTCTTTAAGTCTGCAATATGGCAGAAAAGAGATGTTGGAATACTTTTTAAGAAAACTACAAACAAGTGAAAATGGGCACTTGAAACTCAATTTTTCAACGGAGGAACTTCCTACGAGACATTCCATAGCATCGGTTTACAAAGTTTTGCAAACTGCTGTGACAACACGTTGCCAGCTGGATCAAGTAAAGCTTAGACTTTCAACGATAATGAATAAGTGTGACATGCTTTGTATAAAAAATCCAAATGAAGCAATCTTTGTTGGGTTCAAGAAACCTTCAACGTTCCTATGTGGGTGGGAGTATGAGAGGAGACACAAAGGGACAAGGAAAACAGAAGGGTGAAGTCACCGGGCAGCAGAGGCTATGTTCCACATTAAAAAGCCAGGAAAATCTTTTTAAATTATACTAACAAAGGGGCAAAAATGCAAAATAGGTATGGTGAGCAGTATTTAAGTTACCTGCAAAAAAAAAAAAAAAAAAAAAAAGTACCACATCAACATTTCAATTCTGGCCAGATACTAAACCTAACTTAAAATAAAATCAACAAAATTAACTTATGACTTCTAGTTCAATGTAAACATGTTAATACCCAAAGCTAAGTCACGGCCACTTGTTACTAATCATCTATTAAAGGTTCACGGTCCTGAATCTCACTGAAATGACAGTTTAAACATTACAGCAGCCCTCACCAAAATGTCTGACCCCCGAATTAATGGAAAATCCCTCGCAGACAATGCTCTAAACTTACTAGGTTTCATGGCATTTGGAGCGTTGGAGGGTGCGTTCCCCCAGCCCGTGGTCGATGCTCCAGTGTCGTCCATTTCGCCCCACCCAGGACTGCTTTCATTTGGCTCACCCCAAGCTGAAGTACCATTATCTGGAGCAGGTGGTGTGCTTTTGCTCCAGACTGTAAAGAAAGAAAACGTGTCTCTAAGAATGATTTGTGAAATGAAACATCTCAACATCCAGGGGTAGGGGGTGGGGAGAAGGTGAGAGGAACAGTCACTCCTGTGTTCTGCTGGCAGAAATACAAATACAGAAATACAGTTGCCTCGGAGGGGGCAACTGGTATTGTTGCTTTAACTTCGGGCCCAGTAATTCCGTTGCCAGGAAATTATAGCATAGATATACTTGGAAAGTACGTGAAATGACACGTACAACAACGCTCTATCGCTGTTGAGAACGCTTCGGAAGCAACCTAAATACCTATCAAAAAAGGGCTAGTCCGACCAATCGTGTCATCCATGAAATCAATACTGTACACAAAACAAAAGACAAAAACGTACATGCTAACATGGAAAGTTTTAAAGTAGGGTGAAAAAGGCAAGGCGGAGAACAGCAATTCCTTCTGTGTCAAATCTGTAAAGGGGAGACAGATTTTGGTATAGGTAAGGAACAAAATTTTTGAATGAGACACAAAACTCTAAAAGATTACCTGTGGGAAGAGATTCTAGGGGCTAAGATTCATTTATATATTACATTTTGCTTTTCTGTACAGTTTGGAGGTTTTTACTATATGGATAATTTTTTTTTACATGTTAGCAGATTTTATGCTAGATAGGGACTTAATGAACAATCTTTATTTCCTTCCTCATACTTTTCAATATTTGGGGGGGGGGGGGGGAAGAACTAGTTAAAAGCAATCATTTTGTAAGTGGCCGTAACTGCATTCACTGAACACTCCCCAAGGCTTACTCGGGGAGTGGGTAACTAACTATGATTAATTTTAACTAAAAAACAAACACAAAAAATACCCCATCTGAACAGTGCATTCCCTTAATTTGTTGAATTCTATGCTTTATGGGGACATTCAAGTTGACAGTGCCAAAGATGATATTACCAGCATTACTTTTAATTTATCAGGTATGATGTTTCTATTCAAACAAAGGAAGAAGAAAAGCTTAATTCTGAGCAAGTGATTATCAGGAGAGAACAATTTCTTTTACAAAGCACTCCACTTCCAGAGGTGATCATTAAAAATCATGTGGAGAGTGACTGAAGCCTTCCAGACCCCAGCTGGGCTAGAGCATTCTGATGGCCCCCGCAAGAGCAACACAATACTTCCCCTTTGCTGGGGAAGGAGAAACACCGAGGATGTGTCCACGGGTAGAACTCGAATGGAAACCAGGTCTATTTCTGCTACTATTTTAATTCTTCACTTTAAAGCCTGGAGTGTAGTTTGTTTAGTGAGCTGTATTTTTTGGATTCTGCAGACCAATACAATTAAAAAAAAAAAAAAAAAACAAACCCACACAAAGCAAAAAAAACCCAAAAAACAAAAAAAACCCCCAAACTTTGGGAGACTAACACAGGGATGGCGTCTTTTCGCTTCTGCCAAGAAAGAACATTAAAATGTACCACCAGCATCTGTTATTGCTATCATCTCATAAAAAAGGAGATTCTGTAAACAGCAGAGTAGGGTTAACGTAGGAAAGATTTCCAGAACAAGGCTGAGTAAATGAAGCTTAATAATAATGCCCTGCTTTAGGATTTTTCACAAGAAAAAAGGCCACTGCCTACCTGATGCTGATTTACTGGTCATCGGGGTGGGCAGGTTTGGTTCTCGAGGTGCTGGGCCCCCTTGGGAATTCTTATCCCACAGATTCACATTCTTGTAGTTATAACTGTTAGGGTCTCCCCATGCGGAAGTGCCATCATCGATGTCCATTTTCCGACTAATTGACTGTGGGGATGGCTCTTCCCAACCACTGGGTTCCTCATCCTTAGGGGTTACTGGCTGTGGCCCGCTGCTCCAGTTGGAATTGGAAGGTCGTCCGTTGCCTGGGGGTGCTGGGGGTGGGCCTCCCCATGAACCAGAAGCCTCTGGTTGTGGTGGCGGTGGCTGCTGTGGCTGCTGCTGCTGTTGGTGCTGTTTATTCCAGGAATTGGGCTGTCTGCCTGTCTCGGTCCATGCTGGAGACCTTTTGCAATCTTCCCACCCGCCTTTGGAAGCTAGGCTTGTATTCCCACTGTTCCCCCAAGTTCCGATTTCGTTCTGCCCTCCTTCGCCCCACCCAGACACGGGTTTACTTGCAGGACTTTCCCAACTGCTGTTTTTCGCCTGGTCGACTTCCTCTCCCCAACCATTCTTCCCAGAAGTCCATCCTTGATTGGGCTGGCGTCCCCCTCCCCACCCCTGATCCTTGCTGGAGTTCTCATTCCAAGAGGAAGATGGCTTTTCATCTGGTCGGCCGCCTCCCCAGTTGGAAGAGTTGTTGTTCTTGTAGTCATTCCAGCCTCCTGTGTTCTTGGGGTCTTTCCACTCTGTAGAGGCTGAGAGCTCCCCCCATCCAGACTTCATTTGATTGCTTTGGCTGGGTGCATCTCCCCAGCCCCCTGAGTTCTTGGTCTGTGTGGCAGCGCTCTCCCACCCCTCAGTTCCTTTGTCAGATTTCCCCTCAGGCCTTGGCACCTCTTCGATATCCCACACCGTGTCCTGCTTAATTTGAGTTTGGCCCCAGCCAGTGTTTGAGAGCACCCTGGGGTCCAAATCAGTTCGGCTCAAAAGAGTCTGTAAGACAGCCTGACAATCAGGATGTGTGGGCCGGTATGACCGACGGCCAGAATTATGACTGTCACTACTTCCTGCTTTGTGGTTGCTTCCAGTGCTTTGACCTCCAACTTCACTTCCTGTGGAGCTGGAAGATCTTCCCCAACAGGGAGCCTGGGCATTGCCTTGGTTTTCAGGGAGGGGGTGGCCCTTTTGATTGTCCCATGCTCCAGTGCTAGAATTTGGTTGGTTTGGACCACTCCATTCTCCAATTTTCAACTCATCAGACCCAGTCGGCTGTTTCCATTCTCCCTGAGAGACCCCAGATGTCATTTTGTTCCCTTCACCCCATTTGTTGTCATTAGAGTCCTGAGGGCCAAAGTTCCAGGACCCACCCGTAGACCTGTTATTGTTGTCCCAAGAGTCATTTTTTGACCCAGTTGATTTCTGAACAGAGGCTCCTTTCCAGGAGTCCTCTCTATCCTTTCCATTGTTCCCATTGTTTCCAGAATTGCTTTGTCCAGAGGCTGTGTCAGTTCCAGAAGGCCCCCTAGCTGCACCCCAAGATCCAACACTCCCAGTCTTTCGATCTCCAGTGCTTTGTGAAGGGGCATCAGTGCTCCTGGAGGCGTTCGCCAAGCCCATTCCAAAGGGCATTCCCTTATTCTCCATGGGGTTTGGTGAACTTAAGTTCAAGGAGTTAGTGTTTCCATTTTTTGGTCCATCAGTGTTATGAATTTGAGCCTGTTCTCTGCCAGAGACAACAAAATTAACACCCGCATTTTCCATCTTTGACTGCTGTTCCCTGGATGCCTGACCTACTGTGCTAACCTGTGCACTGGAATTACTAGTATCCGTTTCCAATGCCCCTTTCCTAGGATTTCCTTCTTGGACCAGCGCTGGCCAGGCAGATGGGTTGCTATTTGGGTTAAAGTTGCTGAAGCCAGAGCCAGGTCCAATTCTATCCTGACCACTCACATTCCTCCAATTTCCTAGTCCATTGTTGCTCTCTGTAGTAGAGTTGGAAGATTGAACAGATTTAGTCTTAGGGTCAGATTTCCAGACCCCAAGATTACATTCGTTCCCAGAACTTGCAGACTGGCACTGGCTCCCTTTTCCTTTGTTACTAGTGGTGCTTCCTGGCAGAGTGCTCTTCTCAGAGCCAGGGTTCGAGGCACTGTTGTTATCGGTGGTGTTTTCGGAAGAAGACTCAGTGTCTTTGCTGGCGATACAAGGCCACTCTTCCATGTCAGACCCGTCTACAATCACCTTGTCCCAGATGTGAATTGGGTTGGGGGAGGCGCCGTTGTTGGAGGAGGCTCCCGGGCCCCAAGTGGAATTTGCATAATTTGAAGCAGCAGCACCTCCAAGGGTTGACTCTGGGGAAGAGATGGTCTCATCAATCACAGCTACACACGCGCGCTCTATTAACACCTCAAGCTCAAAGTGCCCCTAAGAGAGCTCATCACGTTTCCCCACAGACTAGCTTCTCTAGCCAGTTGCCTGTCTTAGTAAACCGTGTCACACCTTAGTCATCTCCTCTTTCATTTTGCCTGGTTGGTGTATTTGCTAGGTGTAACTCTACAACATCTCTCAAAGCTATTCCCTTGTCTTTTTTTTTTTTTTTTGAATGTTTATTTTTGAGAGAGAGTGAGACAGAGCACAAGTCGGGGAGGGGCAGAGAGAGAGAGGGAGACACAGAATCTGAAGCAGGCTCCAGGCTCCGAGCTGTCAGCACAGAGCCTGATGTGGGGCTCGAACTCACGAACTGTGAGATCATGACCTGAGCTGAAGTTGGATGCTTAACCGACTGAGCCACCCAGGTGCCCCTCCCCTTGTCTTTTCTATTGACAGAGAAGGGCCTTCTCATATCTTGAGACAATGCAGTAACACCCTGACCTTGCTTTGTATCTCGAATCTACTCTAAACACCCCTGGCTAGAGTAATTGTTCTAAAGCACAGCTTCGATTAGATCACTGCTGTAGGGGAAGCTTCCAACAGTTTCCTAGCGCACAATAATAAAGCTAAACTCTTTGGCCTGGAGTTTGATCAAGATGCTACACAACCTGGGCCCAAATGACTTTTCTAATCTTATCTTCCACTGGTTTCTATGTAGATGTCGACATTCCACACTACTTGACATTCCACAACTCGTGCCTTCTCATCCTGGCACCATTCCACATTGGCACCTACTGGTTTTTCCTCCTGAATGCACATACTGAAATTTACCCATCTTTCTGGGCCTAGTTCAAGTGCCGTTTCTTCTAGGAGGTTTTTTTGTTTGTTTTTAAGTTCATCATCTGAAAATGCCCTTCCCTGTCTAGAGCCACTTTGCTCAGTGCTGTGGAGCCGTGGTCACATGTTCCTTCCCCACATTAGCACAGAGACTTCCGCAAGAGCTCCCCCTCTTAGGCAGAGACCCTATCTTGCTCACGTTTGAATTCCACATAGTGGCCAGGGCATCACTGCTCAGTAAGCACCTGATGAATGATGAACGCCCACCCAGCTAGATGCTGGGACAGGCAAGCAGGAATCAGTTTGTATGCCTAAGGAACTTAATCTGATAAATTAGTCTGGCTCAGCACATATTTTGGAGGAATTTATCATATTTGGGGGGAGAGGGGAGAAATGACATGTTTTTAACCCAGTAATTTCTTCTGAACTTGTTTTAGTTACTTTAACCAAGAAGTTTTAAATCAATATAAAGTTGAAAAAATCTTACATAGAGCCATATAAAAGTAGGGAAGCAGAGAATCTCAAACTCTTCAGATTTAGTGGCCTCCTTGGTTTTAAGAATGCAAACAAGAGAATCTGACTCACACTGGACCCAGACCCATGTCTGCGTCCAGGTCTGGCTAGATTTGGCTGCAGAAACACTCGACAAGACCACTCCTCACATACTTCCTTTCGCAAATGCTTATGAGGGGCCACCACAGAAAAGCCTGTATGAAGCATCTGTCACCATGAGGTTTGTCTCCATTTCTACTCTGCACATGAGACAGTAATAGAATTTTCTAGGCATTTCTGTGTTCAAACTCAGAACTATTAACTAGAAGCATGCTACAGTTAACAATAACCAATTTACTGTTCTTGCCAAGGCTTGATGATGTTCAAGCCTTTCTAGTACAGCCTCAAAAAAAATTTTTAAGAGCTAAGTAGACATCTGTTAATAAGCTTTAAAAAAAGTGGGAGGTGATGTTTGGAGGTTCTTTGCTATCAGGTGATTTAGTATTCATCTATTAAAAACTCTCAAAACTTCTAGTAGAGCCCTTCAGCTAAAGATCCCTTATATCTACATATAGTTTTTAACAGAGTTCAAAATCCTCTAAAGAAACAATGATTTTAAAAAATCTAATAAAAAATGATAGAATGATATTGTTTGGTATCCCCTCCCCACCCCCAAGATCTTATACTGTAATCGAAGAGACGGTTCTCTCTCTGCCCCGCAGCGTTCTGCGAACATCAACAGGGGCAGCCAGGATTCAGAACAAGCCTCTGCACTAGCCCCACCTCCAATCATACCCTGGGCACACACTTGTGGTGACAGCTGGAACCATGGAGGCTCGAGTTTATCATGCGCTTGTCAGGAAAGGAAAAAAGGCCCCAAATGGGGATGACGTATGGCAGCCACATTAGCCTCTCCTGCCAACAGCACACACTGGACACTAAAACCCAGTTTCAGAAGAGAAGTGCTGGGACACATCTCGTGCAGGGAGCCTCTCCTATCTTGGGAGTGACCCCAAAAGCCTTTTGGGGACTCTATACCAGGCAGTACAAAAGAAGTGCTCGCTCTCTTTAAAGCTGCTAGGAAATCACTTCCCGACCCCGACTCCTCACCTGGTGCAGTCCCACCGTCACTCTGCAGCAGCGTTCCTGTCACTTGTGCGTTGTTGGAGTTTGCTCCGGGTGCCGTGGGGGGAGGAGGCCCTGCCCCGCCCCCGAGGAGCATGCAGGATGGTGGAGGGGGCTGCCCACGTTTTAGTAACACTTTGTGGTCCTGCTGGCAACGGAATCGCGGCGGCACCTCCCGAGGCATGTAGCGGGCGGCGCTTGGCGGTTGTCCGTTCGGCACTGCCACCCTTTTGGCATTGTTGCCACCATTGACTGGTGGCGATGGAGAGCTGCCAATTGGGCTGGCGGCCGTTGGTTGGCTTAAACTTGGTTTCGTCACTTCGGGCACTGAAAGAGAGAGAGTGGGGAACGGTCTTTGAAGTCCAATACATTTTTATGAAGATTGTTTTTCGGAAAGCTTACACGAGACCAATTCCAGTAATGGATCTTCCATCCTACTGTGGGTGGACGTGGTCTTTCTAGACTCCCCTGCATCTTCAGTTTACTGGAGATCAGGCAGAGGTGGGGAGTGCGGGTGACAAGGACTCAAAGACAGCAACACCACAGAACTCTAGTCCATTAACTAAGTGGGAGGGGGAAGCAGTCACCAGTCACTTCCCTAAATCCCTGGAAGGTTCCCTAGCAGGTTGAAGGGTACATATGGGCCCCAGGCCAAGTCCTCAGTGAAGGTTCAAGGCTCTCAGCCCAAATGCCCTTTATCCACATTCTTAAAGATTTACCTCTGAGAAACCTTTCCTGAAGTCCCTGGACTAAGTAGGCTAAGCACCTTCATTTGTGCTCTTGGAACACACTGCCCGTCTTTACCACGAATTCACCATACTCTATTGAAACTCGCATTTACAAGCTCCTTGCTCTCACCAGGGTAACGACCCATCTTTCATCTTATTTTTTAGGTCCTGGCACCGAGTAGACCCCCACAGGAAACCTCAGCCCTGGAGAATCACAAAATCAACTTGGTTTGGGTTTCTACAGCTACCTAAACGCAACCACTCTTGCTTGGTACTTTGCAAATTCTGTGCAAATAGAAATGTTATAAGGTTTGGTTTTGTGGGGTTTTTTTTGCTTTTGTCAAAAAAAAAAAAAAAAAAAAAAAAAAAAAAAAAGCCTTAAGGGTACCTTGCATATTTACTCCAACTCTTATCTAAAACAAAAATGTCACAATGTAGGCATGTTTCCCATTTACTTTAAAGAATTTAATGTTTTGCCTTACTTTTAAAAAGGGCAAATAGGAAGTATGGGAATGTGCAGGACGACTGTATGAAGATACAATCTGCAGGACACTCTGCAGAAGTTGAGGGCTTTGCCATCAGCCCTCCATAGAATGTTCTTCTGGATCTCGATGTCCCTTGCTTCATCCTACCAAAAGACTGTCACCCTTTCCAAGAAAATCTGCCTGGCAAACAGAGGCTGGCAATATTACAGAAACAATCGTTGAGCCTGACAGTTCAGATGATTCTGAGGTCAAGTTCCCTGACATCCAGAGTAATGTTTGGGCCAACTCCGGGGCGGTACTGCCCTGACCACTGCAATGGTGCTGGGCCAGCATGTTGCTCGTTGAACTGGCTCCTTTATGAAGAGACAGGCATCATCAGAAATCAGGGTACCCAATCTACCTCCACTGGATGTTGGGGAGTACTGGGTATAACCAAGAAAGAAGAGTAACAGCCTGAAGTAACTTCAAGGCAACCCCTGGTCTAATTTTAGCCAATCATGAGGCAGTACCGGGCCTTCCAGTAAGGAAGGGAGGTCAGAGGATCCACAACCTGATGAGCAGAATAAACCTATTTCTTAAGAAAATAAATTGGTCACTATATGATATTATCAATATAGTAGGTTCTGTATGACCTTACAGCAGCTGATGGGTAAAAATAACTGATAAATGAGCGCAGATGAGTTATCCAATGATTCATTTTCTCTCTGTGCTTGCAAGATTGCATAGCAGATGGCATTCCCAGTCCCCTTTCCTCTTATTATGAGAAGAAATGAGACGTCGGCAAAGGCTGCGAGGGATCTTCCCAAATGGCTTTTAGGATAGAAGGAGCTATGCTTCCACGAGGCCGCCCTTCCATAAAAGCACTAGAATCTCCACTCTACATTAACCACGTCTGTTACATACCTGGACTCATTCCCTGAAACAGAGCAAGACATAGTAAGGGCAGTCAACAGCATGGAGGTCTGAACACCCAGTTTGACTAACGTTACAACATTCACAGCATAATCAAAGAAACTTGGTGGGTATCATATATTGTGCAAGATTCCCTGCAAAAGTGCCTCAGAGCATTTTCCCACCACATCAGGGATAGAAGGGATCATAAATAATAAACCCTTTTTAAAAAATAAAATCAGACTACCTCTCAACCACTTTCCTTCCAATATCGTGCTAGTCTAGGAGACTAGTCATTCAAAACTCCAGGACCCAGTCAGAAAATGTCTGAGTTATATGTTAGGAGAAAACTGTGTTTCAGAACTGTTTTTTACATATTTTTTGAGAGTGTGAGCAGGGGAGGGGCAGAGGATCTGAGGAGGGTAGTGAGCCCGATGGGGGCTTGAACTCACCAACCACAAGATCATGATCTGAGCCAAAGTCAGGTGCTCAATGGACTGAGCCACCCAC
Organism: Panthera pardus; assembly: GCF_024362965.1. Taxonomy (NCBI): domain Eukaryota; kingdom Metazoa; phylum Chordata; class Mammalia; order Carnivora; family Felidae; genus Panthera; species Panthera pardus. Next base: position 2,144,302 of record NW_026526991.1, on the reverse strand, counting down.
GTGCCCCAGAACTTGAATGAATTCTTACTCAATTGCTTTCTTACACCTTTCTGTGATTTCAAGAATTTGAAGCATTTAAAGGCCAATCAGAACTCTAGACTGGAGAGCAATGCAGCTATTAGGCAGGAGGCCCAATCCAACCTGCTTCCCAAAGTCCAAACTTAGGACCTCCCAGAGTCAGTGTGTGCATTACAGCATGCTCCAGGATGTCAGATGCTAACAGAGGAGATGGAAATTATAATGGAGTGGGAATTACTTTTCAGTCCCTCTTGTTTTTCTTCAGAACCTTACTGATTTGTAGGTTGTAGTGCAAATTGGTTGAAAGATAAGCTGCTCAAAATAAGGGCATAATTTCTTATCTCCCAGAGAAAAGGTCAGTGGCTTAAACATGATCTCTGTAGCAAAGGGAAACAAAGACATTGTGAAAAATGCTGGGTATCTTATTTTCTAATTTCCATTCACTGACTTCCAAAAACCGTTTATTTGCTCTTATGACTGAATCTTTTTCCCTTTCCCTGTCGCCATTATTCTCATCTTACAGTCTGAACTTCTAAATTGCCTCTATTTCTGAAAAAACTTCAATAAAATGCTACTCTTTTCAGATAAAGGCATTAAGAAAAATCTGAAACAAGCAGGACCAATAAGAACTACTACCTTTAAATATCTTGATAGTACAAACACTAAAAAAAACCCTTCTAGGAATGTTTTTTTTTTCTTGTGATGAGAACTTTTTTGTTCTAGAAAGAGAGAGAACGCGTGCATACACGCACACACGCGCAAGCAGGGGAGAGGGGCGGGGGGGGTGGGGTGGGGAGTGGAGAGAATCTCAAGCAGGCTCCATGCTGAAGCATGGAGCCCTGTGCAGGGCTGATCCCACGACCCTGGGATCGTTACCTGAGCTGAAATCAAAAGTCGAACACTCAACCAACAGAGCCACCCAGGCACCCCTAGAAATGTTTTATTAAAGGTAGCAGTTAAAACACATACAAGCCCTAGAAAAGACATTATTTTCAACTGAAAATTTCTTGGTAAATAATCATTAGTTACAATGCAACACAACAAGAATCGCAGACTGAGGACACACAGACCGTGGCTGCTGTGCACTGAGGGGTTCTCAGTCGTCTCTGAGCACTGCCTCCATTTCTTTACCTTGTACTCACTCCTCAGACTCCATGCACATTGGCTTTTGCCCTGAACATCTCCCTGGGAACTCTTCTCATTCAACAACTAGTGATCTTCATTGTCAGTCTAACGGACACTTGTTGGACCTTCTCTTGACTTTTCTGCAACTTCGGACACTACTGGCCATATCCTCCCTCTGCTTTTGTGAGAGCTGCTGAGACCCACTCCAGCCAGCTCTTCAGCTCCTCCTTTCTCTCTTCCTTTGTGGGTTCTTACACTCTTGGTCAGGGCTCAGAAGACTTTTTCCGTAACGGGCCAGACAGTAAATATTTTAGGTTTTGCTGGCCATACAGTCTTGGTTGTGACGACTCTACTGTGAGTATAGGCAAAAGCAGCCACAGACCATGCGCAAACGACAGAGTGTGGCTGTGCTCCATACAACTGTACTAATCACACTAAAATATAAATTCCATACCACTCTCACTGTCACAAAATATCATTCTTTTATAATTTTCCTAACCATTGAAAAAACGTAAAAAAAATTCCTAGCTCATGGGCAATACAAAAACAGGAGGAGAGTCAGATTTGCTTGGAGGGTGATAGCTGGCCACCTCCTAATAAGAGTTGTAAGATGGCACCTGAATTTGGTTATGAGTTGTATCTTTTATTTTTTTAAGGTTTATTTATTTTTGAGAGAGAGAGACAGAGTGCAAGCAGGGGAGGGGCAGAGAAAGGGAGACACAGAATCTGAAGCAGGCTCTAGGCTCCAAGCTGTCAGCAGAGCGCCTGACGCGGGGCTCGAACACACAAACTGTGATATCATGACCCGAGCGAAAGTTGGACGCTCAACCAACTGTGCCACCCAGGCGCCCCTAGTTGTGTCTTTTTAAAAAATCTGAACATGAAGGTGGGGCCTACACTCTTCCCACATTTAAGTTACTTGAGTACAAATTCCCCCACGCTCAGACTTTATCATGTCTGCCCAAGTGTTTCCCAAATCACTACCTCCAACTCAGATCGCTCTTTCACCCTTTTTCTCCTTACTCTCAAACTTGTTCCCCAGCTCTCCCCATTTATCTCCTAGTTCGAGAAACAGAGTCATCACCCAACCAGCTCCTCGCATCAGAAACCTAAAAGTCGTCATTATCTGATCATCATTACACTGCACTGAACCGAAACATCTCTCCAATGCCTTCCTTCCTCCTATCACCACCGCTCCTAACCAGGTTCAAGGCCTCATTACCTCTCATCTGGACTATTCTGTGGCCATCTATCTGAACCACACGCCTTATACCTCACATTCATTCACTTTCAAGTGGCAGCCAGAAGCATCTCTGAACAAATGGCGCCCACCTCAGTGTTAAAGAATACAGAGGTGTTTCTGCAAGGTGTGAGGGATACTGCGAGTACTTTCGTTTGTAAATTATTTACTTGGAAGGAAAAACCCACCTCAGATCTTAATAAGTTAGAGTAGACTCAAGGTTATCCCAACCACCACCAGCCACTCCTAAATATGCCTTCTGGGGTAGACTCAGAAGACAGAGTCGTGGCCAATGTACCAGGTATGCCGATGGGAAGGTGCTGCCCCTCAGCTGTGCCCCAGTGGGGTAAAGGTCACGGAATTGCTGCTGCGGATGACAATACCTAAAAAATCTCAACTTCTATCGGGCTGGAGGCTTTTCCCTGTTGCTTTGACTCTCACCATCAGTACTTTCGGTAGCAGAATAGGTGTCACTGAACAAAACATCCGACAGACATTCACCAAGAGACTGCTAAGCGTCAGGCACCAGAGCCCTTCAAAGCTTTGAAGACCACTCCCTGAGCTTCCTCAGGTAGGAACACTTCCCCTGGGGGTAGACATTCCTACACGTTTAACCCTTGCAAACATGACACAGGTTCAAATTCATTGACCAATCTGGCCCAAACCGCACAGGCTCCACAGAAGTCGATCTCTTTCTTTCCACGGTGTGGTGCCCATTACAGAACTGCAGATCCCTTCCTAGATGCTGTACTCCTACTAATGCCACTTAAGGTCAGCTTAATTTTTATAAATCAGTCATTTCATACCGATAACTGCACCATTAAGCCAACCATGACCCTAACAGCTTTTTCACGAGGCAAAATTGCTATGTCCAGACCCCTCCAGTGTACAGCCTACCCTAATCTTACCTTCATCCCTGTTATACCTGGTCTGTTACATCAAGCAGCCTCTTGAGATCCTTTTTTAACTTTTTAATTTTTTAAATTATTTTTTAAACGTTTACTTATTTTGAGGCAGGGAATGTGTGCATGTGCACACACAAGTGGGGGAGGAGCAGAGAGAGAGAGAATCCCAAGCAGGCTCTGTGCTGTCAGTGCAGAGCCCAACGCGGGGCTCGATCTCATGAACCGTGAGATCATGACCTGAGCCAAAATCAAGAGTCAGACGCTTAACTGACTGAGCCACCCAGGCGCCCTGACTCTTGCAATTCGAACTCCAACATCCAACGAAGCCTCTACCTTAAGTGCTGTGTACTGTTTGCAGGCCAGTAGGTCCACATGTCTTCACAGAACCTCCACTTGAAATCCCACCCTATTCTCCAGAATTCTGTGTTTTTGTTTTTTTAAATACTGGAAGGTAAAGACAGAACGTATAAGGAATCTACTTTTTCTCTGAAATACGGACAAATCTGATCTCAGCCCTCTGTACAAACAGAGACTTGGCACCAACACAGCCGTTTTTCTTACAGGGTCTACTGGGGAAAGAGGGGCAGATGCAGAGTTACGGGGAGACTGCCTGAGGAAGGCGTCATCTTTGGGAAGAGGAAAAGGACCCAGAAACACCCGCTGAGGGAAGTGAAGAAGGGAATTTAGAGTGCAGACAGGCTCTTGGAACAAACATAAAGATGTGGTTGAAGTGGGGTAAAAAATCAGAAAGGTCAGGCCCAGTGCTAGGCCGTGTCTTCATATAACCTCCACTTGAAATCCTGTTCTAGTCTCTCCAAAATCTGCATTTTCCCTCTCCTTCTACTTACGGTCTAATATACTCCAGAGATCATTTTTATTTTTACTCTGTTTTCTCCGTGGTTCTACTGACTACATTCCTTAGGAGACCTGAAACAGGTGCTCATCTTTCTTTAGGATTATTCTACTTTATTTTTTTCATGGGGGTGTGGGTGGGGAGAGTATGGAAACTGTGAGGCTGTATTCGATTTTATGGTAGGTATGAGAAAGATCCTAACTGGAAAGAAAATTCAGTAGTAAGTAGAAAAGAAAGTTTGATTTTTAAGATTTTGGTAGAGTTCCGGAAGAGGAATGCATTTCTAAGAATAGACCTAGAGAAAAAAAAGCTGAGAAAGAATGCCTTAATGGATTTTCGATTTTCCAACAGAAACACCACGTACCATACAGGGCAACTTGCTTCCACAGCTTAGCTGGGACGTGGCTTCATGAACATTAAGAGTTGTGGCCAGGCCCAGGAACCAAACCCCCATGTTCCAACAACCACAGAGCCTGGAATTTCCAGGAAAATGCTAATTTTCTCATCTGTTGTCCCCATAAATCATCAAAAAGGCCTATTAATATAAATACTATGTGCCCAAATCCTTTCCTAGACAGTATGTTGGTTTAGAAAATATGGACACTATACCACTATCAAGAACTCTATTTTTATGGTAAAGTATAACTTGGATTTCAAACAAGTAACTTATAAACACACTTCCAAATAAAGCCCACTTCTGGGTTGGTACTGCCTGAAAATACAAGGGAAGAACACTGTTCTAAGTAATTAAGATAATCGTAACTAATAATGTTTATCGGTTTATTTTCTAAATCACTACAAGGTCCTAGACTACATTCTCCCTGAAAGTGCCTTTTGGTTAGAAATACATTAATGTCTAGACATCTGAGAATTTGTTTCCCAGAACTAAGTTTCCTTACAAACTAGCACGGTCTTTATTAGTTCTCCATCACTGTGTGACAGGCTTTGGCCTGGTGGTCCAATAATAGAAAATAAAACAATGAAGAAACCAATCATTAGAAGGCCTCCCATCACATCTTGGCTGATCCATCATCCTGACCTTGCTCTGAGTTATCACAGTCCTATGTGATTCCCTTCATCTGGGGTAGTGGTTTTCAACCTGGGACATGTCCTGGGGGCACCTGTAGAGCTTCTCAAAATACATCTGCCAGGGCTGTGGCCTGAGACCATGAAGATCTGGGAGGAGGTCCATGCTTGTGTACTTTGACGAGTCTATGCAAAAGATTTTAATAAGTACCCTAGTTGAGAACCACACATTTAAGTGGGCAAGGATAGGAGCTAGAACATTGGTCTCAATTCTACCATCCTGAAAGGGAACCGACCAAAAGCGTGGCCAGCACCAGACAAGACTGCATTAATCAAAATTAACATTAGAAAGAGAGATCTGAAAACACAGAGACCATTAGGTTGAGGATGATGTGAGGAACATCTATCTATCTGCTTCTGTTTATAATACATCAGTCACTATTTTGCAACAGAGTTAAAATGCATTATTTAAAAAAAAAAGCGTATTCCAGGCTCTAGCTCAGAAGACCATGTGACTATCCTAGACATAACACTCCCTTTTAGGCTCAATGCATGTCATGGATCAAGATGATTAAAAATCCTCTGCAATGTGTATCTGTAAATTAGGGGCTAGTGTCTTACTTGAAAAGGTTCAGTTCAAAATCATGACCCATATACTTTCCAAACAAGGTATTAATCTTTTTTGCCTCCTAAAAAAATTAAGGCCAACCAGAAACACTACTACAAGTACTTTTAATTTATCATTACTGCTCTTCAGTGGCCGCAAACAACCAATTTAATTACTCTGCACCCACTCTCACTAATTGAGTGGATTGGAGGCTGAGTTGGCAAGAATGTAAAATCTAAACACAGAAGGTTCCAACAACTTCAAAAGGAAAAAAAAAAAACAATCTTACCTTTGGTTTTTTGTTCCGTGACCTGAAAAATAAATGAACAGACATAAGTGAATGAGATTTATTTTCTAGTTTGATATTATAAGACTACTTTAATTCTGATAACTCAAGTAATTCAAGCTGTCAGACACACAGGCATAGTTCAAATCCAGAAAAAAAAAGACAAACAAAAAAACATACTCAGAGTCAGTTCGGGCATCCTTTTATAAAGACAACGGCCATATGTCCAGTTATAACTTACATGACCATAATTATGAAGGACACTAAAAATTAAAACCAGAAGCATTCCACTCTCATTAAATGATGAAGTATCTGTACCAGGAATGCTGTTTGTCATTTTGATGATCTGACTAGAAAGCAAATGGATGTAGCCTAGAAACGAAATTAGCCACAGAGACAAAAAGGTTACCCTAGGAGTATGGACTCAAACACTTGATCTCAAATCTAGAAAGCAAAAGTTCAAGGGCCCATCATCAGACGTACCAGAGGCCACGGCAGGAAGGCAGGATTTAAAACCAAGCCATGCCACTTCCTGGCTGTGTGATCTGTTTTCTATTTATCTGTTGAATGGAGATAATAATAGTATCTCCATACAAAGGGTTATTATAAGGATTAAACTGGATATCCTATGCCAATGTTCATAAATGTTTGTTATTTTTAATCAAAGTTCATGGAAAAAGTATGATATACAGCAATGGATGAAATATGTAAATTTTGGACAAATAAAGATTGCTTTGTTGAAAGTATTTCTTTACACAGTAACTAACACCTCTATGGAAGTGATTGACCTAAAAGATTGGATAGGCTGAATAGAAAAATGGGTTTTTAGAGAGTTTGGAAATGATGATTAGGAACCACACGGAAAACTGCTTCTGCTAGTAAGAGAGGAAAATAAAGGAGGGCACCTAATTATACATGCCCTATAATATTAAAACAAAACCACAAAAGGTCATGCGTAAGAAAAACATCCAAAAGGAAATGCGCCAGAATTCTAATAGGGCTTATAATTACCACCACCACCATCACCATCATCGTGATTGAGATCATGCATGATTTTGACTCCCTTTTCCCAAATGTTAATCTTTTAATGGTTCTCTGACTTTGTAATAGAAAAGAAGATGTTTGATTATTTGTGGTTGGTAGGCATGCCAAGTTACTCTTCTGGGTGCTCATGAAAACTTGTCCATCTTTGGAGGGTACGTCCTGTAGCTAACCAGCCCACTTCATAGTGGATTGCATCACACCATTGCCAGACTGAGTTAAATGATCTGGTTGTATGACCTCCTGGAGCATTCCTTACATTCTTGCGCTAAAAGCCAAGCTAATTCTACTGTAGTGAATTTGTAGTAGATAGCACCTTAAAATGTGTTTCCTTGTACTAATTATTACAGAGCTCAAGTCTACTGTGCAATTCTTCTAAAACTCCATTTAACCAAGAATGAACTGATTTGTCTCCACATACCAATTCCTTAACGCAGTTTAAATTTTATAACATTATAAATATTTCTTAGAATGCCATTTTGAAGATCAAGTTATACAGGAAGTCAATGCTTTCCCCAGCTGTAAGTGACAAACCCAAATAATGTCAAATGTGTCTTACAATGTGGTTTCTGTTAAAAGAGCTGTCCTCCAGACGGTGAAAGGCTGGATGATCAAAGCATGTGTTCTGCCAACACTAAACAATGATTCTTTTGCAGCGTCAGCTTAATGAACGTGAATGGAATCCTTCCTTGACACCTTTCTCATGAATGAAAATCAAACAGTTTACTCAGTGATGGCTCTAGAAAGAGCAAACTGCTCATGAGAAAAGCTCAAGTTTAATGTCTGTGTGGAAATAATTTAACTTAAAATAAAAGTCAATTCTTCAAGACAATTACATTGCCAGCACTCATTCTTGACCATTGATTTATTAAACAAATATTTTTTTGAGTCACTCTCATGTACCAGGCACTGACTGCCCTACTTCCTGGAAATACAAATAGGGAATAAAACCTTGCGACACTTAGAGTCAGTCAGTCAAACAGGGAAGCAGACAGGAAGAGATTATAAAGCACGAGGGTAAGCAGCGAGAAGGATGTGGAAGCACCACAAATGGTGCTGATTGAATAAATGAATGACCGTGTAATAGAACCTCTGGCACATTCTCTACAACTCTTTGCATCATAGCACATTTTATGCCTCCTAGTTGAGGCGCTGTCTCTACAATAAGGTTGGAAACCACGAAGACAATCACATGGTAAGCTTTGTACTCTTCCTTAAAACTGCTAAATCAGAACTTAACTCTGAAATTACACGACGGTTCAGTCTGATAAAACAATATCCAAGGCCACATGTTGGCCTGGATCTTGTGACAGCCAATCTAGAACATTTCTGAACAAAAATGATTGGATTTTCATTGTTCACAACTAACCAATTGAAATTTTAGTTATGGTGATTTTCCTCTTTGCCACAACTTCTGAACCAGTTCTTAATGCAGATGTAAGTACAGAGGGAGATTGTCCAGCTGTATATTTTTAGGGGCACTTGGGTGGTTCAGTTGGTTAAACATCTGACTTCAGCTCAGGTCACGATCTAGCGGTCTGTGAGTTAGAGCCCTGCGTCGGGCTCTGTGTTGTGAGTGCAGAGACCACTACAGATCCTCTGTTACCTTCTCCCTCTGCCCCTCCCCTACTCTCTCCCTCTCCTAAAAATAAATAAACATTACATTTTTATTTTTTACTTTTTAATGTTTATTTATTTTTGAGAGAGAGAAAGAGACAGAGACAGAGTGGAGAGGGGCAGAGGGAGAGAGAATCCCAAGCAGACTCTGTGCTGATCAGGACTTGAACTCACAAACCGTGAGATCATGACCTGAGCTGAAACCAATAGTCAGACGCTTAACCGACTGAGCCACCCAGGTGCCCCCAATCCCAATTTGCTCTTGAGTAAACCCACACCATCTTGTATTTCAAATCATTTTTCTACTAGTGGGATCCACAGCAAAAGTTTACAGATGCATATATTATAAATCACTCCCAGATACTGATATTTTCCAGTTGAGAAACACTGTTACCTAAGTGAAGAATATAGACTGTCTAGTGCCTGAAATAATCCCTCCATTTGGTATCTTCTTGTTACCAGCCTTCACTCAAGTTTACCAAGGTCCAGCCTATGAATCATACATTCATACGGACTGTAAAACCCAATTCTTATACTAACTTAGTTGACGAAATGTAAATGCCCTAGAGGAAAGAAAGCCTTTGCTGAGGTTCACTCTCTACCATTCTGGTAACACCCTATATAGCTGGTGGACCTGCTTATCGCAACCTCGAAATGTGAAATGGGGCTGTGTCCTTAAAGGGAAGTAAGTTTGAAAAAGGCCTCTGGGTTGTCCTCTGGCGTCTTTATTCAGACTCTTTACTGACATTGTAGACAATTCTAACAAGCTCAGATTAGAAGCAACACATTAGAAGTAGGTACCCTGAGAGCATGAGGGTGAGATGGTGAGCACACCACTATGAATAGAAACAGAAGCACAATTAAAGACAAGACTTTAAAGAGTGCACACAGCAGTCTATTATAACACCAAACAATAACGAGTATTACTTATAATTAAGTCATGAAGGAAAGATAAAATTACAGTCTGTATGTTTAATGTGGCAGGGTCACATGCAATTCAATTCAGAAAATATTTCCAGTATGATTTCTTTAGGCTGGGACTTATAAATGATCTAGTTCAAAAGTTCAGAAAACTGAATTATGGGAATATACGCTATAGCCCAGAATGCTGGGAAAACTTCTGGTGTCCTTTAAAGCCTACATCGGTTTGTGTCCAACTGTCTGCCTTGAGTCTGTTCTAAATCTAGAGTTCCCTCTGAACCCTGTAACGGTTTCTACCTCCCTAAACTGAGCTTCAATAACCTGCCACTGTAGCAGGACCCTCGAACCTGCCCCACAGCAATGTCCTGCTTCCCAAGTGTTCTGTGTAGTGGTAACAAGAACTGGAGGCAAATCACTTTACCTCCAAAAATGGCACAAAAGCCACCTGGGTGGCTCAGTCGACTGAGTGTCCGACTTCAACACAGGTCATGATCTTGTGGTCTGTGAGTTCGAGCCCCGCATCAGGCTCTGTGCTGACAGCTCAGAGCCTGGAGCCTGCTTCGGATTCTGTGTCTCCTCCTCTCTCTGCCCCTGCCCTGCTCACGCTCTGTCTCTGTCTCTCTTTTTTAATAATAAATAAACGTTAAAAAAAAAAAAATGGCACAAAAGCAGGCCTGCCGAACCAGAGCCCAAGTCAGGCAATGCTAAAGAATGGGAAGGTGGGGGAAATAAGATTAGACAAGGGCGGGGCCTGCAGGACAGACACTGAAGCAGAGGACAGCACCCTGGGTCAAGCATGTCAACTAAGACCTGTCAGTTGGCAGCAGTGAGATGTAGGTCTTTTCCTTTTAGCCTCTCTCCTTCCCTAAGCAAGCTCCTCAAAGCCACACAATACCATCTCCCCCAAAGCTTTAAGCAGGCCCACTGGCCTGTGAGGGAGGTTTCTTTATGGAATTATCAGAAGGTGGTCTTGTACAGATGACCATGCTGGAGAGGAACCAAAAGGAGAACATTGGGGTGAACTACAGAGACACTTGAAAAGCTAGTTTATAAGCTGACCTAAGAAAATGGAGATTAACTGTGATACGACTAAGGACATTCGACAAGAATTTAAGTGGCGGGGACTCACTTGCCTTTCTTCATACTGTATATTGGTGTTCTCATTAAATCAGCTGCAGCATTATTGAGTATTCTGTGGTGACAAATGTACGTCTTTAACTCCCACTTTCTAATCGTAAAACTTCCAAGTGAACAAAGCAGCATTTTTAAGATGTCAGGTATCCCACCCAAGGCAGTTACTTATTCTAGATGCTTGGTGGATGTAAAGACAGACTTAAGTCATTAAACTCACCTTCTGAGTGGCTTCTTTTTTCTTTTTATCCTCTTTCTTCCTTTTCTTGTCTTCCATTAACTGTTCTTCCCTTTCTTGCTCCTTCTCTCTGTTAAAGTAATGTCACACAGAAGGTTAACATTTATATTCACAGTCTATTTGTGTAGCAAATTCAATGCTTATAGACGGTATGCAAAATATGCCATCTCTGTGACTGAGCATAACACGGTATTTTACTTAAACTAAGAGGATGCATAAAACTCACCACACTCAGTTATCCCCATATTTTGGTTTGTTATCTTTTCTGCAAAGTAGGGCTTCAAGTTTGGTTTCAAAGAAGTCCACTAAAGCGAGCTTTACAATATCCTCCTAAAAGAACACACACACACATACACACACACACACACACACACACACACACACACACGTATTTCCACTCAGCAAAAACCCGGATTTGAATGTGGTAACATCCAGTTGGTTCTGGAGATATTCCTAGATTCCATAGATTTATAGAACTCTTAGTACTTGGTCTTAAAAGTACAAGTAGAAAACACATAAAATACAGCATTAATAATGTCAAAGAAAAAGGAATATATTTTATGAAAGGCAAAAATTCTTCACAAATAATACAGAATATATAAATTCACTTATGGTACACAAATACCTATCACAATTTAGGTATTCTCCCCTGACATCATCAGAACGGTGACTATAAAATCCTATGTTCTATATTCTGTATTTTTCTTCTACATTATTAATATTGTATGTTTTACATGTTCTCTACTTGTGTTTTTAAGGCAGGTACCATGTGTCCTATGTATTCCTCACCAAGTGACTTCACAGTTGCATCTTGCTGAACACCTGAATTGAGACAACCAGGTTTTGCTGCCCTCAATTAGAACAAAAGTCATACGTAATACTAAAGATTCCAGTTAAAGAAATGTGCTGGAGTGTTAAGAAATTAATATAATGTAAAGCCTCACATCTGAAAAGTACGTTCAGAAAGTAATACTTATTCTCTTATGGAACATTCTAATATATATTTGAATATAATGCATATAGGAAGCTGCCAACTTTCACTCTCTATGTATCAAATAGGAAGAATGCATTGCAAAACTACTGCTGTTACTTCAGAGCTCAAGGCAGGAAATCCTGATGCCACGCGTCCTGAATTTCAGAGCTGGAAGGAGACTCAGAGCTCTAGTTCCCAGTGCCCCCAAATACTGAACAGATACTTGTGATTTTAGGTGACCCAACACATCAAACTCATGGTTTGCGGACGTGGCAAAAATCACAGGGACGGTTCTGGAAGAAATCACTTTTGGGGAATGTAACCACTCAGCCTGTACAAAGGAACTGAGGACCAACAATGAAGTTGGCTCTCGTCAACAGATAAGTAATGCTTTATTTATAGAAAACAAGAACTAAACAACAACGACAACAAAACAGGTGTTTTACCCATGTATCGAGCTTTCTGTGGTTCTGTTCACATTGACAAATATTGGCCTTTCTCCTTCTGTGCCTCTGGCATAAATATACAAAATCCTAATGTGCACAATTCACACTCCGAAGGTAACTTCAATGAAAACTTTAAAAATATAACCAAGGGGGCGCCTGCGTGGCTCCATCGGTTAAGCATCCGACTTCAGCTCAGGTCATGATCTCGTGGTTCGTGAGTTCGAGCCCTGCATGGGGCTTGCTGCTGCAGAGCCTGCTTCAGATCCTCTGTTTCGTTTCCCTCTCTCTCTGCCCCTCCCCTGCTCACGCTCTCTCAAAAATAAATAAACATTAAAAAAAATAAAAATAAAAACACAAACAAGGAAGAGATTTTATTTTAATTCCCTTAGGTTGAATACTGGATTTCTCTGGAGTCAGAATGTGTGCACATCAGTCTCAGGGTGAAGCTCTTGGTGAAAATCCACTTACAGCACTGCACTACTTTAAGAACACGGCTTTATGAAAATTGGCAAGATGGATGTTGACCATCTAAGGTAGGCTGGCCACAGATCCTGTTGTATTTGGCTCCCGGAGCCTCTTGCTTCCTCTGGCTCCAAGTGGAAGAAGATGGCGTTCCTCATGACCCAGTTACTGTGACTTGGTGCCTATATTTTACAGTGCAACAGACTACAGAAAAAGAGCAACCACAGTCTAAAAATCTGGTTAAATATTCGATGCTCTAAAAAGCAATAAATTGCAATTTCTAGGTCTATTCTACAAAGTTTATTTTAAAAATGCAATGTAAAAAAAAAAAGTAAGTCTTTAATGAAACACATTCTTAAAAACAACTAACCTTTTCAAGTATTTTTTCCTATAAACAGGTAATTCAGAGAAAGGAACTGAAATTCATGTTCACTACAAGCAGATTTATTTCCAAAACAAATATTTTGCAAAGCTTTCCAGGAGACAGGCTGTGCTTTCACCCTGATCTTTTACTGCTTATATTGGTAGAATTGAGTTTTCTCTTTAGATTTCACTTCCTTAGGAACAATTTATTTTCCCAAACCAAACCTGACTTACAAACCTGCTATTCATTTAATAATGAATCAAAAAGTACAGAGTTCACCTTTCTTCTTCCTTTTAAATGTTTATTTTTGAGAGAGAGAGACACAGAGCATGGTAGGGGAGGGGCAGAGAGAGAAAGAGACACAGAATCTAAAGCAAGCTCCAGGCTTTGAGATGTCAGCACAGGGCTTGACGTGGGGCTTGAACTCACGAACTGCGAGGTCATGACCTGAGCCGAAGTGGGACACTCAACTGACTGAACCATCTAGACACCCCAAGTTCATCTTTCTTCTAAATCAGTTGTGCTCGATCTTGGCTGCACATTAGCATCTTTGGGGAGCTTTAAAATATCCCCATGCTGAACCAGAGCCCAAGAAAGCAAAGCAGGTACCCACGTGGGGAAGGTAATGGTTACATACAGAGGGATTGATCAATAAATAAATATATTAATGATGATGACAATCAGGTTTATCACTGTTGAAAAAGGTAGTTACCAAAATGGAAAGGGAAAAGTCTCAAAAGAGTCCTGTGGGCCTGGATCAGAATTAGCTATTGGCATCAACTCATGGTTTTTAATATATAGAGACAGACATAACAATAAACATGGATATAATTTTGTGAGCCCACATGTGTGTATATTCCTTCATGTATGCAAGCACACGCGCGTGCGTTTTCTCTCTCTCTCTCTCTCTCTCTCTCTCTCTCTCTCTCTCTCTCTCTCTCTCTCTCCTTAGCTCTATTACCGAGAGGGCTTGGGAACAAGCAACCCAAATAGCAATGAACACAACTAGTACCCAGACTCTGGCTTCTAAATACCATTCTTAACTAAAAGAACTAGAGTTCTTTTTCAAAAAAAGCTAATTTGGGGCTAGAAGAAAGTACAAAATCAAAGAGGAATGTTTGTTGCCCAGAAGCAAGGAAAAGTTCAACAAATGATGTGGCATGTCAAATGCTTGCAGATACCAATGTGAAGGGGTTCCTACAAGCTAAAACTGGGGCAATATGAGCATAAAGATAATGACGGTAAGAAATCTTAAGTCATTGTATACAACAGGAAAACATGAGTTCATCCAGATAGAAATAAGTATATAAGTTAAAGGTGAAAGGAGTGGAATATTCACATAGTTTGAAAGTGTCTCCCCGTAAAAATACTTATTAATCAAAAAGGAGAAAAGAATAATTACACAGAGGAGAAGCCTGGCAGACATCACCTTAATCAAGTAAAATACATGAACATCATCATAATGGAATAAATTGAAATCATGAGTTACATGATTAGATACTCTGAGAACACAGAATTTCTTCTATGATATTCTTTTCAAATATGTACAACCTGAATATCATCATGATGAAATGTCAGGGAACCTCAAGTTGAGAGGCATTTTGCCAAATAATTGTTCTGCAATCTTCAAAAGTTTCAAGATCACTGAATCAAGGAAACGGAAGGAGACCAACGAGACATAATAACCAAATGCAAAGTGTGATCCTTTTGCTATAAAGGCCATTACTGGGGTATCAAATCCTGAGTAGGGGCTACAGATTAAATGGTAGTAATGTATCAGTGTTTTGTTTTGTTTTGATGGTTGTTATTGTGGTTATATACAGGGGAATGTTCTTGTTTTTTTTTTTTTTTAAATACACTAAAGTATAGGGGAAAGGGATGCAGGTGGTGGGACAATGGGATAGTAATTTTTCCTAAATGATTCAGGAAAAGTGTTGTTGTTTTTAACATACTTGCAACTTTTCTCTAAGTTCAAGATTGTCCCCCCATCCCCCACCAAAATCAACAAAACCATTACCAGGGTAGCACCCCAGACCCACTACATTGAAATCTCTGGGGAAGGGGGTGCCTGGGTGGCTCAGTCAGTTAAGCGTCTGACTTCAGCTCAGGTCATGATCTCATAGTTCGTGGGTTTGAGCCCTGCGTCAGGCCCTACGCTGACAGCTCAGAGCCTGGAGCCTGCTTCTGTGTCTCCCTCTCTCTCTGCCCCTCCCTCACTTGTGCTCTCGCTCTCTCTCTGTCTCTCAAAAATAAATAAACTTAAAAAAAAAAAAAACTCTGGGGAGAGAACCGTTGCTCCAAATTCTCGTGTTTAAGCCTACACTGTAAAAGGTATTTACACCTCAAAAATCAAACCTCCCATCCAGCAAATACAAGCGTCAGGTGACTAGCTTGTTCCCACTTAACTATCAACTACTTCCAAGTCTGAAAGGAGAAGAAATCATTCATATTCTCCCTCAGCCCTAAATACACAGCCAGATGCTAGTGCAAACACTGAAATCTAGAATAAATCTAGAATAGTAAAAAGCCAAAACTTCTTTCAAGAATGTCTAAGGTGAAGATAATACAACAGTTGCCTTCTTTCTTTCTTTTTCTACAATAACCATTAATTGAAAGAAGTAGAAATAACTTTTTTTTAGAAAGGCAATACTTGAATAAAGGGGAAAATACCCAATATTCACCTAAGCGAGGCAGAAGAGGACTCCTGTCCTGCTCACAAGTTCAGAACACTGAAGAGCAGTGGTGCTGACATTACTAAAAACCTGTTGCATCACACATTCAAAAGCTCCGGAGTGTCTAGGACCACCACACAGGGCAAGTTAAGGACGGTGCCATCTGGGCAACTCCCCAGAGCTCACATTCAAGGCCACGCACACTGCAGTTCCAACTTCCACATCTTTCCGCATCTATTCCGCGTATCTGACAGAAAAACTTTCCTCCTTTCTGTGGCCCAATCATACCTCTTATCCTGTTGTCGAGTCCTGGCGTCATATCCATCCACTGGAGCTCCCTGAACAACTCCAATTCATAGGAAATGTGCCCTCCTCTGGACACCCCCGCAACCACTGCCCTGGCTTGTCGCCGGGCCCTTGAGGTGTTGGTTGCTGTCAGTCACCAGCAGCCTCAGACCACGTGAAAGGACTTCCCTGTAGCAGGGTGGCCTCGAACTTGGCTCTGGGAAACCGAGATTGGCCTGGGGCTAGTCTGTGTCTCACCTCTCCTCTACCAGGATGCCCAGAGACCAATCTGTTCCCTAACAGACCGCTACTGGGTGCCTAACACGAGCGGACACTTTTCTCAGCACTGGGGATACAGCAGAAACAAAACCACACCCCAGCTCTCGGGGGGGCTCCCGTTCCAGTGGGGGAGACAGGACACAAACAAAATATACAACAAAAATATACGTATGATGGAGACAGCTGACAGGGAAGAGAGTAGCATCTTACATAACACGGGTAGGAAAGGCCTCTCTGATAAAGTGGCCTGAGTTCCACTGAAGTGAGGGCTTCTGTGGATACCTGGGAGACAGCATTACGAGACGAGGTGTGAAGAACAGCAAGGAGGCTGGAGCAGAGGGAGGAAGGGAGAAAGCGACGGGTGAGGTCGGAGGGGTAGCAGGGGCCCTCCTTGGAATGAACAGTTTTCAAATTAACTGGGACCTATCTTCTCATCACTGAATAAAGACCAACACTTGCAAAATCTCTTGTTTTCCCCATCAGTCAAAAAGCTTACCTCTCCTGGGGCGCCTGGGTGGCTCAGTCGGTTGGGCGACCGACTACAGCTCAGGTCATGATCTCACGGTCTGTTCAGTTCGAGCCCCGCGTCGGGCTCTGTGCTGACAGCTCAGAGCCTGGAGCCTGCTTCCGATTCTGTGTCTCCCTCTCTCTCTGCCCCTTCCCAGCTTGCTCTCTGTCTGTCTCTGTCTCTCTCAAAAATAATAAACATAAAAAAAAAAAAAAAAACAAAAGCCTACCTCTCCTCTCAGGTGTCAACATTTCGAGAGCTGTGGCTTCTGTCCTCACAGACAGCTGGCATGCCTCCTTCAAACTGCCCATCACACTGAGAAAAGTGAGCATTTGCTACCGAAGAGGTCTCTGAATGCAGGGAGCTGACCTTACTCATCTTACGCACCACGCACAAATACCAGGGACACAGCAGGCCCTCCATGCAAATGTTACCCAAATGCATGATTACAGAGTGAGGGCAACTTTTCTATCCCTTCCCAGGAACACGTGTTCAAAAGAACAGCCTCAAAACAACGAATCAAATCACTTAACATACACTGAATTACTAGTGCCAGGCACTGGGGGTTTAACAGCGGACAAGAGACAGGCCCTGCCCTCGGGGAGCTGACGTTCTAGATGGGAGATGGACACATACACAATGCCAGGAAGAAAATTAAGCTGGGGAAGAGGCTAGAGAGGACTGAGGCAAAGGATGAGTGGGCTAATTTACACAGTGTTCACAGAAGGCCTCTCTCAGGCAGTGAGTGAACCTAAATGAAGAAAATTATCTGGAGGGGAGTGACGAACCAGGCAGAGTAAGTAGAAGGGCCATGAGATGGGGAAGTACATAGTGTGAGTTTAAGGCTTTATTCATTTTGGGGGGTGGGGGGAGAATCCCCCTCCTTCTCTTCCCTCTCCCCTCCTAGCAAATACCCACACACGCTCTTCAGAGCTTTCTGGGCTTATATTTAATATCCCTCACTCACACCAAAGAATGGGGCACTCTTTCTTAAAAGTTTCCCTTCCACCTCATTCATTCATCCATCCATCCACTCATTCATTCATGGACTCCTTGAGGCCAAGCACTGTGCTAGAGACTGAGAATTCAGCAGCAAACAAGATGCTGTGCTGCTGGTCTTCCCAGGACTCCATTCGACTTTTTCAGACGGCTGTATCTCCCACCCTTCACAGCCCAGATGACACTGTCAGGGCAGGAACCTGTGTTCTTCACGCTCTGACCTCCATGTTTACCAGCACTCTGGGTACTCTGTGGACAGCCTGCAGTTTCTTTGGTGTTTTGAAAGGACCAGACCTTGGGCATGTGAATTCATGACCTCTTACAATCCAGGTAAGAGAACGACTTTTTTTCCCACAAACTAGAATCTTCTGCCTTGTCATCTTTTTTCCACAACTAGAATCATGACCAGTGGTTCCTGAATTCATGCGCCCAAGCCCATCATGCTTCATACATTCAAAATTTCATACTTGAAAGCAGTAACCACCAATGTGCTGAACCGAGTGGAAAGATGGTAAGAATTTCAATTCAGATAAACACCCAGGTCTCAACTTGACAGGAAAATGTCTCCAGAAATAAAGAGCATCTTCTTTTTCTTTAGGGTCTGGATAACTGCCCCATCAAAGAGCATCGAGACCTATCCTCGACGCTCTGTGGTCAATAAGTGTGGGGGCACTTCTGGTCCCAGTTCATAACCAACTCCACACAACTGAGGCAGACAGATGTGAACTTATACAACAGATCCACCTAGCATGAGAAACATGCCAGAAGCAAACGAATACTGTAAAAAACCCAACTCTTAATACAGCAACAACCTGGATGAGTCTCCAGGGAACGATGCTAAGTGACAAAAGCCAATCCCAAAGGTTACATACTGTATGATTCCACCTCTATAATATTTCTGAAATGACAGTGGTTGTCAGGGGGCTGCAAGGAGGGTGAAGTGGAGTCCCACAGGTGTGGTTACACTAGTGATCCCTGTGGTAATGGAACTGTTCTGTATCTTCATAGTCACGGTGAATACACGAACCTACCTGTGGTAAGATTACAGACAACTAAACAGAATATACACAAACTGGTACAAGTAAAACGGGGAAATCTCAGTCAGATCGGTGAGTTGTATCAATGTTAGTATCTCGGTTGTGATACTACACTTTAGATCTGCAAGAAACTACTTATCGGGAAACTGCGCAGAGGGCACATGGAATCTCTATGTGTTATTTCTTACAACTGCATGTGAACCTACAATTATCTCAGTTAAAATTTTAATTGAAAAAAAAAGCTTCAACATTGACTCATCTGTTTAAAAATTTTTCCAAGGACTTCTATTTTAAACCATTTGTAAAGAGCTCTTTATGAAAGTCATGTAAGAGTCAAAAGGAATTTCAGAAATTGTTTAGTCCTGACATCCACAGAATTGCATTTCCAAAAATATTCTACAGTCTACAATTCACCCTAATATGTTCAAGTCGTTATAGTTTTATCAATCAAGTACATTAAGTACATTAGATACATGATAAATATGATACCATAGGGGTATTTAAAGTGTTCCCCTGCCGGGGCTCCTGGGTGACTCAGTCAGTTGAGCATCTGACTTTGGCTCAGGTCATGATCTCGTGGTCTGCGGGTTCAAGCCCTGCATCAGGCTCCGTACTAACAGCTCAGAGCCTGGATCCTGCTTCAGATTCTATGTCTCCCTCTCTCTCTCTGCCCCTCCCCTGCTCACGCTCTGTCTCTCTCTCTCCCAGAAGAAGATAATAAAACATTAAAAAAAAAAAAAAGTTAAAAAAAAAATAAAGTGTTCCCCTACCACATAATTCACCATATGGTTCTTTCACTGAGAATTTTAGTGATAGAACAGTAATATAGGCTCCTGTTTGACTTCGTGGCGGGTATGTGCAAGTGTCTCAGTCAACACCAGTTCCAAGTTCCCTTGGGTCTGTTTCCCTCACAACTGGAGACTGAGATGTGATTTATGTTCTGCCAATAAAGTGTGTTGTGTGTGACTTTAGCAGGGAACCGACAGGGTACAGGGCACAGATCTTCTCAGGGAGCAGAGGCCACACCTGTAGTAACGGTTTCCTGAACGTGCAGGAAGACGAAGATGTGCCCATGGGGCCCTCCCCAGTTCCAACGTGTGGTTCCCAAGGATCAGTGAGATAGTGTCACCATTGAACAAACCCCTGGCACCTGCAGGAGTGAATTCTGAGGTCTGCACCCTGAGAGCTCTAACACAGATTTATACAGAGCTTTCCAAAGTACGTCTAATATATGTGGTTTGTATGGACGTTTACTTCCTTAAAAAGACAAATGGTAATCTTGGCAATTTATAAAACAGTAAGAAAATAACTAGACCCCAAACCATTAACAACCAGAACCAATTAAGGATTAATGATACCACGTGCGTATCTAGAGTGAAAAAAATTAACAAAAAAAGTGCCACGGAAAGAGTCAAACGAAGTGTTCGAAGTATGCATTTAGTGTTTTAATTAAAAATGCACACAAAAAGAAAGCATATTGGAATATATCCATTCAGGCAGAGGAAATTACATACTAGGGTACTCCAAATATCTGTATTGGATTTGTTAACATTTTTTCATTTGCTGGTTCTGACTGAGAGAGTTTAATGGGATGCTAATGTAATTTACACATGATATTAAATTAGTAGACAAAACCAAACAGCACTAAGGCATAAAAATCATTCTAACACTGAGTGGCTCATGGGAAGAAAATGGTAACATTAAACCTAGAAAAATTAAGGTAAATGCACTTTCCATTTAGAGGGATATAGAAATCTCTCCTGTCTTCAAATGCATCATGTGACATGTGACAGGCAATTCTTTTGTATGCCAGCAACAAAATTTAACACAGCTCCTTGTACAAATGGGTTATCTTCCTATATGAGGTTATGTAAAGCAATATTTCTCAAACTTTAATGGGAACATACACACAGATATTAAAATGGGAACATACACACAGATTGTCATTTAGTAGGTGTGGGTTGTAAACTACGATTCTCCATTTCTAACAAGCTGCTGGTCCCTGGACTTTACTCTGAACAGCACAAGCATAATGCCTTTGGTTGTTGCTTTCCAAGAAAATACGAAATTGCAGTCATTTCTCCAAGGATAAATACTAACCTCATTACTATCAAGCCTATGCCTTGTTATTCCCATCTGTGTTTCAGTGCCAAATTACAGCATAATCTTTACAAAGACCTATTAAAATGCAATTAAACAACTCACGTAGTGCCATGTATGTACCTGCAAAAAAAAAAAAAAAAAAAATCTGGATGACGGCAAATGTACGGACACAGATTTCAGAGATGTCAACATGTAAAAGAATGCGAGTGTCAGAACCAATAAGACTTTTGCACACAGCCTCTGTCTCTAAGCTTCTCACAAATTCCCACTTTCTGTATCTTGAGATGCAATAAGGAATGGGCTTATTTAGAATTATTCAAACCAAATAAAGATAATATATTTAAAGAACTTGTTTTCACTTTCAGAAAGTCCATGTAGCAAAAGTTGTATCCAATGAGCCTAAGGAAGAACATCTAATTTGAAACCACTCTTCCTGAAGGTGATCTTGAACAAAGGAATCTTCAGACCTGCTATTCGACCTTAGCCCAGCTGTGCAAGAGTGCTTTATACACTGCCTTGGAAGTGGTCTCCTCACAGCTTCTGCCCCTGGTCCTAAGCCCTCCTTCCCAGACTGCATATAGCACGTTTTCCAGGCATCTGTAATCACCCATCATGCACCCCTGAGGCATTCCCTGGTGCTTCCAATCCTGCCCGGGTGATCTGGTTTTCTATCCCCTCATACGGGGGTCATAATCCCCTAAACATGTTCCAGTTTGTGTACACTCATCCAATTATTGGGCAAGACAGCATGAAAGTAGGCCTTGCCACTTCCTTATCCCAGAAAATAGACCACTGCCAGTACTTGCAAAGAGCCTGTGTATCTTCTTGGAAATCACATCTTACTGAACTGCAACCATCTCACAGCCCTATTTTTCCACAGTACTACGAAGTCACTTCTCCACAACTGAGTGCAGCACCTTACGTGTACCTCTATTAATGCCCTCTGTGCCAGATTATCAACCTAACATTGCTACCCCCTAGTCCTCCCTGCACTTCAGGAAAAGGTCTGGAACTACATATCTCAGAAGCCCATTCTCCATTTGTCTAGGTTGATGAGCTGAAGAGAGGCACATCCACGTGAGATTTGGAAGGCAGAAGTCACTGTGCTCTGGAAAGTTTTGAGCAGACACACAGGCAGCAGCAGACAGGACTTTCCACTTTTACAGCAGCTTCCTGATTAGTTAAAGCCATAATGGAGCTGCAGGCAGCTGAGATCACTACTTTCCTAGGGACCTGGCACTCTAATTTCCTCAACAATAATAGTGGCCTCCCTGAATTTTCCCCCCAGACTAACTTTCAAAGTCTTTCCTTCTTGGAAAATACAGTGGATTCTACACTCCCCCAGCCCCCCAAAAAGCTACTAGAATTAATAAATGACTTTAGCAAAGTTTTAGGCCACAGAATCTATATATAAAATCAACTGTATTTCTATATAATAGAAACAAACAATAGAAATTGAATTAAAAAAAAATTTTTTAACGTTTATTTATTTTTGAGACAGAGAGAGACAGAGCATGAACGGGGAAGGGTCAGAGCGAGGGAGACACAGAATCCGAAGCAGGCTCCAGGCTCCAAGCTGTCAGCACAGAGTCTGATGCGGGGCCCAAACTCACAGACTGTAAGATCGTGACCTCAGCCGAAGTTGGACACTTAACCGACTGAGCCACCCAGGCACGCTATAGAAACTGAAATTTTAAAAAACCCTATTTACAGTGGCATCAAAATTTATGAAATACTTAGGGATAAGTCTGACCAACACTGAAAACTATAAAACATTTAAATAATAATAAATAATAAATAATAAAAAATAAATAATAAAGAAGAGAAAAATTTAAATACCTAAGTAGGTGAAGAGGTATACCATATACCATATTTATGGATTAGAAAACTCAATATTAAGATATAGATTCTCCCCAAATTAACTTACAGATTCAACACAATCCCTATCAAAATCTCACAAGGTGTTTATTATTCTTCTTTCAATAGACATTGACAACCTCCTTTTAAAACTTCAAAGAACCCAGAAAAGCCAACAACTTCTAAAAAGAGCAAAGTTGGAAGACGCACACAACCTGACACCCACACTTGTTATAAAGGTAGAGTAACCGGGGCACCTGGCTGGTGCAGTTGGTGGAGCATGCGACTCTTGATCTTAGGACTGAGTGTTTGAGCCCCATGTTGAGAGTAGTGACTATTTAAAAATACTTAAAAAAGAAGGAAAGAAAGAGAGAGGGAGAGAGAGAGAGAGAGAGAGAGAGAGAGGGAGGGAGAGAGGGAGGGAGGGAGAGAGAGAGAGAAAGAAAGAAAAGGAAAAGGAAAGGGAAAGGAAAAGGAAAAGAAAAGAAAAAAGAAAAGAAAGGTAGAGTAAGGAAGACAGTGGGGTATGGGTCTAAAGACAGACAAAAAGTTCACTGGGATAAGACAGATTCCAAAAATAAACTGACAGAGATATGGACCAATGATTTTCAAAAAAGGTGCAAAAGCAATTCAGTGGAGAAAGGCTAGACTTTCCACCAAATCATGGTGGAGTAACTGAACATATGTTAAAAAAAAAAAAAAATGAACCTCAATCCATACCTTGCACTACATATAAAAATTAACTCAAAATAAATAACAGATCTAAATATAAAACCTAAAAACTATAAGAAAATGTAGGAAAGAAAATTTTTGTGACCTTGGGTTAGGCAAATTATTTCACAGGTACAACACTGAAAGTAAAGTCCATAAAAGAAAATTTGACTCAATAAAATTAAGAATTTCTTTCTCTACAGAAGATAATGGTAAGAAAATGAAAAGAGTTGCAGACTGGGAAAAAATACTTGCAAATCACTTATCTGATCGAGAATTTAATGTCCATTTGTATTAAGAACTCTCAAAACTCGGTAATAAACAATTTTTAAAAGAGGCCAAAGATTAGAAGACACTTTACCAAAGAAAATTTACAGATGGCAAATAAGCACATAAGAAGATGTTCAACATCATCAGTCATTAAAAACAAACAAACAAACAAAACCAAAAAAAACCCTAAAGCTACTGTGAGATGCTACCATATGCATACTTATTAGAATGTCCAAATTTAAAAAAAGACTGACTGCACCTGGTTTTGGAAACTGGAACTCTTGTGGTGGGAATGTAAAATAGTACAATCACTTTGGAAAATAGTTTGGCAGTTTTCTACAAAGTTAAACAGACCCCTACCATACCGATCCAGCCATTCCACACCTAGGTATTTACCCTAGAGAAAATAAAGCATACATCCAATACAAAGACTTTGTAAACGAGTATTTTCTAATAGCTGAAAACTATAAACTACTCAAACAGGCATCCGTAGATGAATGGATAAACAAACAGTGGTAGCGCCTACCATGAAGTGCGACTCAGCAATAAGAATGAACTACTGATACACACAATATGGAGAAACCTCAAAATTACGATGAGTGAAATAAGCTAGACAAGAAGTACTGTATGTTCCATTGGTATCAAATTGTAAAAACCCCCACAAACTACTGTGACACAAAGCAGATCAGTGGTTACTGAGGAGTTGGGGAGGGGAAGAAAAGGACAGGAAGGAGTATTGACAAATGGGCACAAGTAGACTTTGAGGAACAAAGGATACATTCATCATCGTTTGTATGTAACTCAAAACTGAACGAATATTGAACGCTTCAAATATGAGCAGCTTATTATATGTCAGTTATACCTCAATAAGGGGCTACAATAAAAATAAAAAAAGAAAAGAAAGGGAAAAAAAATCTTTCCTGCAAGGAATACCTTGAATGGCCTGTTTTCCTGACAGAACCCTGACTGATACACCAGTATAAGTGAGATCTCTTTATCAGTTGAAATTTCACCCAGTGTGCGCACACTGTTCCTAAAAGATGAAACCTTTAAATTGGAGCTTCTGTGTGGGTAACATTCCTAGAATGGGTATCAAGTTTCATTTTTAAATGCAATGAAATCACCTGTAAAAGAAATCTTAGGAAGTCAACGTCTGAATTTTTATTTATTTTTATTTTTTTTCCAATATATGAAGTTTATTGTCAAATTGGTTTTCATACAACACCCAGTGCTCATCCCAAAAGGTGCCCTCCTCAATACCCATCACCCACCCTCCCCTCCCTCCCACCCCCCATCAACCCTCAGTTTGTTCTCAGTTTTTAACAGTCTCTTATGCTTTGGCTCTCTCCCACTCTAACCTCTTTTTTTTTTTTTTTTTTCCTTCCCCTCCCCCATGGGTTTCTGTTAAGTTTCTCAGGATCCACATAAGAGTGAAACCATATGGTATCTGTCTTTCTCTGTATGGCTTATTTCACTTAGCATCACACTCTCCAGTTCCATCCACGTTGCTACAAAAGGCCATATTTCATTCTTTCTCATTGCCACGTAGTATTCCATTGTGTATATAAACCACAATTTCTTTATCCGTTCATCAGTTGATGGACATTTAGGCTCTTTCCATAATTTGGCTATTGTTGAGAGTGCTGCTATAAACATTGGGGTACAAGTGCCCCTATGCATCAGTACTCCTGTATCCCTTGGGTGAATTCCTAGCAGTGCTACTGCTGGGTCATAGGGTAGGTCTATTTTTAATTTTTTGAGGAACCTCCACACTGTTTTCCAGAGCGGCTGCACCAATTTGCATTCCCACCAACAGTGCAAGAGGGTTCCCGTTTCTCCACATCCTCTCCAGCATCTATAGTCTCCTGATTTGTTCATTGTGGCCACTCTGACTGGCGTGAGGTGATATCTGAGTGTGGTTTTGATTTGTATTTCCCTGATGAGGAGCGAACGTCTGAATTTTTAAACCTTTACCTTTACATTTCACTTAACATTCTGGATCACCATAAACTACCAGCATCTTCACTGGATTTTTCGCTTGAAGTTTCATTCAATTGGTAACACATGATGGTGTGTTCAGGTGGGAACTCTGAGTCAAATCTGCTCAATTTTCAGCCATTCCTGTGGTTTTGCTTGCCTTAAGCTTAGCTTCTTCGCTCAAAGGAACTGCTAGGTTTTACTGTGCTAATTTGGTGAATAAATCTTTATTAACAACATCTCACGTTTTACTCCTGAAAGTACTTTCCCATACATACTCCTGAAAGCACTTTAGGCCAGGCTCCTAAAGACCATCTGAAGTGAGTGGTAGTTTTACAAATATCCAAACAGGCAAAGGGGCAACACCATGACGAGAGCTATACCACATACTCTAATATTTATATCTTGGAGCCACTAAAAACCATGTTTAAACCTTAAGGGCCAGACAAACCCACAAAAGCCAGACAAGCACTCTGCCCTTGGCATTCAACAACAAAGAAAGCAAAGAGAAATGAAGAGTCTAAGGAAGGGCTTCGGAAAGAACTACTCACTACAGAACAGTGATAATCTAGAGTTCCTCGGCAGAAAAGTGGATCAATCAGAATCCACACTTGTGAGGCACACGTGTTTAGAAGACCTGACAACTTATTAACAGCAGATAAGTGGGGCTATGTTCATAAACATTTAGGTGCTTTTATTTTTATGTTGTTTTTCCCTTTCTCTGCCTGCTTCCATGCATGGTCCAACACAATTATATTATTAAAAGAATAAATATGTAACTGACCTTTGAAATCAGTAAGATTGTTAACAATTCAACCAAAATTACAGTAAGCTGACACTCCATTAAAAGGCAGTTTTAGGGGCGCCTGGGTGGCTCAGTCAGTTAAGCGACCAACTTCAGCTCAGGTCATGATCTCACGGTTTGTGAGTTTGAGCCCCACGTCGGGCTCTGTGTTGATGGCTCAGAGCCTGGAGCCCGTTTCGGATTCTGTGTCTCCCTCTCTCTCTGCCCCTCCCTTGCTCACGCTCTCTCTTTCCTTCAAAAATACATAATCATTAAAAAAAATTTTTTTAAAGGCAGTTTTAAAGCAATTGAAGTGTGACATATGACTGTTAAGAGTACGTGGTATCTAAACTCACCAAGGACTAACTCAGTGGCTAGGACATCAAAATGCTTCACATGCTCTAAACATGTCCATCCACACCAGGGCCTCATCTTTGAAGATGCTGACTTGGAAGCCTTGGTCTGAGGTTCAGATCCCATGTGTGCACTCCCAAAGGAGATGGTATAGCAGGTTCTGGAAGGTTCTGGGAGGTTTGCTGCCACTGAAACAGGGGAAGGGAATTGGATCATGTGTGCCCTCAACTGGGAGCCATTATCCTTAGGCTCTGGACCCTCCTTTCTCACTGACCAAACCACTTTCTCTCTCATGGCTACGTCGCACACATAAGAAATACGGCTAAATGAAAATTTTCAAGAGCATTATTACTCAACTTTAAGGAATCAAAAGAGAATTCAAACAATGAAACATTTGCCTCTCCTCTAACCATGCCTAAGGCTGATGTATATCCCATGCTGACAAGGTAGGAGGGGCATTAGGGGTGTGGTCATAATGCAGCCCCCCCCCCCCCCCAGGAAAGTCATTTTTGCACTCATTTGTAGATCTCTGCCTTAAGAAAAAAACAACAACAACAACAAGCATTTTAGAAAAGACATGAACTTTCCTCAGAGATCACACAGTAGCTACTGCAAAGAGCAAGGGAACTAGGCAGTGTATACGCTTCCTGATCATACTGCATCACTACCATTCTATTAAGCTGGTGCCTGTTACTCTAATTCTGGAAATCCTCTGAGAAAGGGTGCTATTTGTGACACTTATCTTGGTATTGAGAAAATTAGCAGAGAAGGAAATCAACTCTGAATTCAGGATTCCACAGGTGACAGTCGTACCCTACTTCTCAATGCTCTTAATTTGTGCTCTATTTTCAGAATAGTCAAAATGGAAAGTCGTGTTCTTGTGTGCTAGCAGTTGTCACTTAAATTTAGCAAGCTGAAAGATAATCACTGAATTACCTTGAGGAAATGTGTATTTCTGAAAGATAAGCATGTTAAAGGTTAATAAGTAACCAACTACAGTGTAAAGCTAACTCATGAACTTACGTGACCTAATTTTTCAACTAAAATTAAACCCCAGTGCAAAAATGACTCAAAATTTAAAATAGGATTTATATTTTGGTAACAACCAAGCCAACACTGACCTGTGTCTAATTTTTCAGGATCAAAGACAGAATGCCTAACTCCACTTAAGATGGTGTATTAAATTAGGTTTGTACCTAATTTACGTAACCGGAGGGAAATTTTTAGAGAATGATCTACCATTGTGATCTTTAATAGATAATCTCAGTAATAGCTATGTGTAAATATCCTATTTCTCTGAGAGAATACTTAAATTTCTCTTAAGGTATCAAGATCTTTCTTCTCCTTATAGTGAAGAATTACACTTTCTATATGTAAGTGGAGTCGAGTGGGTGTGAACGGATGCATGCGGTAGAGTTCTGTATTCCTTTGTGTTTTAGGACCTTCAGTTTCCAACAACTTCTTCAAAGTTCTTTTGATTCCACCTCCTACAATTCCATATCAAGCATGGTAAATTACAACAAGCAGAGCCTTCTGCCAAGGCTGTCTGGTAAAGAGCACAGACTTTGGAG
This sequence comes from Panthera pardus, assembly GCF_024362965.1. Classification (NCBI taxonomy): domain Eukaryota; kingdom Metazoa; phylum Chordata; class Mammalia; order Carnivora; family Felidae; genus Panthera; species Panthera pardus. Next base: position 2,115,642 of record NW_026526991.1, on the reverse strand, counting down.
TCTGGCAATTTTCAAATCAACTGTATGTATCTTGGGTCTCAGACACTAATGGCAGGAACCTGGGCAAATTATCTGGCCTCTAAGTCAGTTTTCGTATCTATAAAATGGGGGTACGCTACCTATCTTGAAGAAAAGCTGTGCTGATTAGAGAATGTGGGTGGAAAACACATAACAATACCCAGCCCATGGGCTGCTGTTGCTGCTGCTGCTTCTGCACTGGTGTCCTCTTTCTCCTCCACATCAAGCAACTATGATGCATAAAGCACCAGAGAAGCGCTATGGGTAATTCAAAGAGGTCATCATTTCTGAGAAGGTCCTCAGGAGCCACCCCGACTCTCTATAAAATTAGACCCATACCTCAAACCTTAAATGAAACTAAAGTCCAGACAGAGAAAAGATTTAAATGTAAAGAAAGGAAGGAAGGAAGGAAGGGAACAGCTAAAGCACTTTAAGAGATTGTGGTGAATTTTTCTTTTCAGAATTAGAATGAACAAAGCCTTTCTTTTTTTTTTTTCTCTTAAGATTGTAAGTAATGTAGGCCCCACCTAATGTGGGGCCCGAACTCGGAGTCCCAAGATCAAGAGTTGCACGCTCTACCAACTGAATCAGCCAGGTGCCCCCAAAGACTTTCTAACTAAGATACATACTCAGAATCCATAAACAATTGCTATATTTGTATAAAATACAGATACATAAAAACTTTAAAACGATTAATATGATAAATCCACCAAGAACAAACTAGTATTTGTTGAGAAAAAGATATCAGCAACCTATAGCACATAAGGCTAGATTCCAGAAAGAGCTTCTACAAATCAATAAGGAAAAGACCAACAATCCAATAGAAAAGTGGATGAAGGAAATGAACAGTTCACAGAGGAGATAAAAAGTTCTAAAACTTATGAAAAGATGATCTACTACATTCCTTACAAGGGAACAGTATATTAAAACTAATACTGAGAGACTACTTTTCACTTACCAAAGTGTCACTGACAAAATTTAGTAAAAACACTGTACTCTCAAAGGTGTCAGGGAAAAAGGCATTCACATACAGGGCTGGTTGGAGTATAAGCTGGTACAATCTCAGAGAGAACCATTTGACCTATCAAAATTAAAGTGTACATAGGTTTTGACCCAGCAACCTCACTTCTAGGAACATATCACAGGAAAGTAATTACACATGAGGGAAATTATATATGTAAAGGATATTCGTTGCAACATGTTTGTAATGGCAAAAGATTGGAAACAGTCCATCAATTAGGAGATTGGTTAAATAAATTACAGGTTATCCACACAAGCTTAGATTATAATTGCATATATAAAAGGAAGTTTCTTATGTACTAATGAAAACAGACCTTCAAGGTATGTTGTTAAATTTAAAAAGCAAGATACAAAGAAGTGCACTTGATGCTACCATATGTGTATGAATAGAGACTCCCTGGAAGGAAACATAAAAAATGAGTAATACTGATGTGTCTGAGAAGGGAAAGCTGGGTGGTTTTAAGATGACCGTATACTCTTTTTGACCAGATAATTCAATTTTTAAACAAGGTCACACAGCAAGATGTTAGCAACAGGGGAAACAGGACAAGATACACAAGATTATTTCTTACAACCATTTTTTTCTTTAGTTTTTATTTAAATTCCAGTTAGTTAACACACAGTGTAGTGTTAGTTTCAGGTGTATGATATAGTGATTCAACAGTTCATACATCAGCCAATGGTTGTCATGAGTGCACTCCTTAATCCCCATCACCTATTTCTCCCATCCCCCCATCTAGCTCTCATCTGGTGACTATCCGTGTGTTCTCTATAGTTAAGAGTCTATTTCTTGGTTTGCCTGCTTCCTTTTTTTTTTTCTTTTACAATTAAAACAAATTTTTTTAACGTTTTTTATTTAGAGAGAGGGACAGAGTATGAATGGAGGAGGGGCAGAGAGAGAGATGAAGACACAGAATCCACGAAGCAGGCTCCAGGCTACGAGCTGTCAGCACGGAGCCTGATGCAGGGCTTGAACCCACGAACCAGGAGATCATGACCTGAGCTGAAGTTGGACTGACTGAGCCACCCAGGCGCCCCGCCTGCTTCCTTTTTTTAGCATGTTATTTTTACAATAACATGTGAGCATGTTATTTAGCATGTGATTCTACAATTATTTCAAAATAAAGAGTTTAAATTTAAAAAAACCTAATAATTGTGGTACATGGCTGGCTTGGTTGGTGGAGCATGCGACTCTTGATCTCAGGGTTGTGAGTTCGAGCCCAATGTTGGGTGTAGAAATTACTTAAAGATATTTTTTTAAATTCCAATAATCTATTTGATTTGAATAAGCAATATGAAATGGATCTGGAAGTCAAATGAGTGGTCAAGGCAGTGATGCTACCCTGAGTTCAGAAGATCACTGTTCAGGGTCACCAAAGGAGATCCCTCTGTGAGAACCCTCAAATCCCTAGACAGGCCTTATTCCTCTCTGTGCTCTGGCCCACATGCTCCCACAGCTGGAGCACAAATCCCCTCCCTTTCTTTGACTCCAATCAAGGCCTTCAAAGAGCCAAGAAATTTCCCCTGGGTCAGCTCCCCATTCTCTCTAAACCTCTTCCTTACTCCTGACGCCTGTGCGTTTGGTGTGGCACAGAGGAAACTGTACGGCCCACCCCACACGGAGACGCAGGCTGCCCAGATCAGCCATGACAGTAGAACAAAACTCTTCTCAGACACAAGCTGCAAATGACAACTAGGAGGTTTCAGGGGCTCCCTAATTGTACCTCTGTGAGGGGCTATGAGATGGTGTGACGACACACGAGAGAGGTGGTCAGGGGAGATTCCAAAGGGCAAAAATTTATTTTCTCTACTTCTCCTGGGGGCTGAAAGTGCCCGAATTATTAGCAATGAGTCATCCTGCCTCCTGGCTACACTTTAAAATGGAAAGAGAGATGGACAGGCCAGGACACCTTAACTTCAGGACACTAGCCATTGAAATCCTTCCATTAAAACACCCCTTGTATGGACTCCACACTCACCAAGCAACCATCTAATTCTAACACACAGGACACCTAAAGTATGGACGGTTTTGGGCAGAATGTCCAGTGGGAACCCTAGAGCGAGGGGCAACAGGAAAGTAGACAGGAGGAGTCGATAAACAGGGTAAGAAGTTAGTCAAATCTTCACTTAATTGTACTACCTTCAAGAGAAAACTAGCAACTAAAATGAGTTTGCATTTATATCCTTCCTAAGCGCTCAGCTGGTACAGGAACATGTCTCTGGAAACATGGGCAGGATACTAGAGACCTGACTTAGGAATACGGGTAAGAACTCCTATCAAATAGTCCACACACTTAAGAGAAGGAAACAACATCCTGACAAAAGGAAACTACATGCTGTGCTGTGCCACAGGGAATGGTGGAAGACCTAGAATCTTCTAGCACACAAGACAGAATGCTACAGGTATCAACAGAACCAGGGGGTGCGTGAGGTGGGAAGGGCAGGAAATGGGATACCTTAGAGGGATGCTGCCATCATCAGGAAACCTAAAGCTTCCCAGAACCAGCCAGGCCTTTTTGCTAAAAGCGTATTAGGTGGGGCTTTTGAGTTAAAATTTACAGTTTGCTTTCCCCTACGTGCCTGCCTTAGCTTCACCTTTTTCATTCATTTTATTTGACACGCTGCAGGCCTTTACCAAATTAGACCAACGAGTCCAGTCTTGAAAGCTAACAACTGCTCTCCAAACACACCAATTTCCCTTTTCCTAAAACAAAGCCTTTAAAAGGGAAGGGAAAGTGAAGAAAGAGAGTGTGTTCACAATGCCTGCCAATTCTTTTGACCAACTTGGGGTTTCCACAATTAAGCTTTGCACTGTTACATATGCATCTTTTGCTTAAAAAAAAAAAAAAAAAAAAAAAAAAAAAAGATGAAAGGAGAAGGGACATGAAACACTGAGCACCACAACTAAGCCTTCAAGGTACTAACCAAAAGGTAAAAAAAAAAAAAATTCCAAGAAGATAAAATGATTTAAGCAAACACTTGAACAGTAAGTTGTGTGCACACACACTCACAAAAATCACTCTCTGCCTCAAGCAGCGTAGATTCAGAGTCTCTCCCTCCCTCTTCTAAGTCACTCTAAAGCTAACAGAGTGACAAAGGCTCCCCAGTAGGTGGGGGTGGGAAGGGGAGGGGGCTCAAACCTCCACCCCTCCCTCAAACCACTTCTAACACATACCCACTGTCATACTCTAAATCCTAGCTCCTGGTCCTACTCAGGATGCTGGCTTGGGCTCCAAGACCCCTGTGGCCTGTCCACAGCTATCAAGAATTTGGACATCCTTGGGCGCTTGGGTAGCTCTGTCGGCTGAGCATCCGACTTCGGCTCAGGTCATGATCTCGCAGTTTGTGAGTTCCCTCCCTGCGTCGGCTCTATGCTGACAGCTCAGAGCCTGGAGCCTGCTTTGGATTCTGTGTCTCCCTCTCTCTCTCTCTCTCTGTCCCTCCCCTGCTCACACACTCTCTCTCTCTCTCTCAAAAATGAATAAACTTAAAAAAATTAAAAAAAAAAAAAAAAAAGAATTTGAGCATCCTTCAATAAGGATTCCCTACTACACATTCCATCACCCACAAGTAGCCAGTTTAGAGGCACAGGGCAAGGAGGCCAGAGCACTCAAGCTAGGATGTGCTGTACTCCTACTGCGGCAGCTTCTCCATGGCATCGATTATAAGCTGTATCACGATTTGTTGCTAATAAAGTCCCTAAGTTTACAGTTAGTTAAGTTACAGATATTTTTTTAAACAAAGGGTCTCCCTCTGTAATAAACTGTATTTTTTCCCCTGCACTGGCCCGCCAGGGGATAAGAACCAGTCTGAAAGGTAAAGGGTGGGAACAACTTGGTGAGTTCAACTCAGCATACAGGAAAAAAAGACAGAAATGGTACTTCTACTCCAATAAGGGAAAACAAGCAGTAAACCAGCAGACTAACAAGTAATATGATTTTAGTAGTGATTGATCCCGTGAAGAGAAGTAGACAGGGTAATGGGACAGGGCAGAGAATGGGTTCTTTTGGAAAAGGTGAAGGAAGAAGGCTTCTGAGGAGGTGATATTTGAGCTCTGAATGGTGGGGGGGGAGGGGGGGGGGAAGGCCATGGGGGGTGTAGGGTGTCAGGGGAGCCATTTACGGAGGGGGAAGAACCAGTCTGAAAGGCACAGGAAACCAACTTGGTGAGCGTGTAAGGCACAGTGAGAAGGCCTGTGTGGCCACTCCCGACACCAATGTACTCAGCCCAGGTCTGCAGGGTGAATGGCAGTTAGGAGAGGAGGTACTACTCGGGGCAGGGGGGAAGGGGAGGGAGTCCGTGGAGAGCCCAAACAACACAAAAGTGGATGGCACCTGCCACCACATCCAGGTCTCTTCCTTTCCTCCCACTGCCATCAAAGAACCTCTAGCCTCCCATCCACGTTCTCAGGCCTGGTCCTCCGCTGAAGTTATCCTCCAGGCATCACCTCCAGAAATGTCTTTCTCACTCCTTCATGTATCTTTCCCTCCAGCTGCAGTTTCCCAGCTCAAGTCTCACTTCTTCCTACCCCTTCCCGTGACACCCAATGGAAGGCCTCCTGAAGGCCCAGGGCACTTAGTCTTGTTGCTAAGCAAATACTGACTGTCCTACTAAGTGCCAACCGTTATCCTGGCCCTGGGGATACAGAGGTGAACCAGACAGACACAGGCCCTGCCCTCAAGGGGTTCAGCCTAGTTTCCCAGGGAGAGGAAGTGGTAAACACTTTCTACACAGTGGGGTAATTGGAACAATAAAGTTCATTTGGCTTTTAATCAGATAACCCCTAAGAGCAATTTAATTCTTCTGTGGGTGCATGTAATGTCATCTGGCCAGACCAGCCTGAAAACTCAAAAGCCAGGTGAGCCTGCTTCCCAGAGGCCTTGGAGGTCTGCTTCAAGCCTGTTGCTCCTCAAAAGTATTCCAGTTTCGACAACGAACTTGCCCCACCCGTCAGGATCAAGCCTCCACTTCTGAGCCTGGCTCCCAAAGCCTGTTGTTCATGTGGCTTCAACTTACACCCCGGTCTCCTCTACCACATCCCTCTATAAACCTTCAATTCCTTTTACCAGAACCCACTGTCACCTCCTGCCTTTTCTCTGGCACTCCCCTGTGCCACCCATGCGTGGTCCAGGAATGGCATCCAATAAATGCTTGTTAAAGGAATGAGATGCCCATGCACCTGCACCCCGCAGCTGACTTAAGTCACCCGCCTACAAAAGCTTTCCTGGCAGCATGACCCCTGCTGCTCAGAATTCTACTCTTCACTATCAATGATCAATAAGGCACTATGTAATAGAATTTTAGACTTATTGCTATTAAATTAGGTCACTGTCTCTAAGAATGTTATAAGCACCCTGAAAATAGCGGCCATGACACTACAAACCACATTAGAAAGAAATAAGCCTGAGATCTTAACAATCATACCAGGATTTACTGAGATGGGTTAAGTTTTGTCCCCCTCAAAGCAGTTATCTTGAAGGGTTATGTACTTGTTCCTGTAATGTTTTCTTGGCTCAGGCAGCTTGGGAACTCCTCTTTCACACTGCACTTTCACAGTGTGCTAAGGCATTTTTCTCAATATCTGCAGTCTTTCTTCCTTTCTTCTAATGTTTGTTTATTTTTGAGAGAGAGACAAAGAGACAGAGTGTGAGTGGGGGAGGGGCAGAGAGAGGGAGACAGAATCTGAAGCAGGCTCCAGGCTCCGAACCATCGACGCAGAGCCTGGCGTGGGGCTCGAACTCACAAATCGTGAGATCACAACCTGAGCTGAAGTCGGATGCTTAACTGACTGAGCCGCCCAGGCGCCCCACTACAGTCTGCTTTCTTAAAGCAACAATGATTTGGATGTGAGTTCCAAAGGATCGGTATTCTTTCCTGACACTGCCTTACACACGGTGGGTTCACAGTCCTCACTAGCACTGACCACATGAGGCAGCGGGTCTAGAGCTCTGGGCAGGCCACTCACCTGGCTCTGGGTCACACCTGTGAGAGAAGAAATTGGGCTAGATGGTGTCAGCCCGTCATCTAACATTTTAGAGCAAGTTTAAAGAATTAGTAAACCCAATTTCAACAAAAGAGTAATTTGGAAAATACCATGTGGGACAACTGTATCAAGAAACAGTCTCTACTTTTTATTGTTAACTACAAAAAGGTAGACGCCAATAATGCAGTGACGGAAGACAAGAAGCAATAAAGGAAATGCTTTCACAGTCAGAAGGAATTTTCAGAGTATGCTAATGGGCTCCCAGAAAGGACATGTGCAGGGCACACCTTGCTAAGGCAGGATTCCCCCATTCGACCAAGAGCTTGAGCAGACCTAGCAGAAAGGCAGGCAAAGGCACAGTTATGCCCGTCAAACACAAGGCGCTGTAGTGAGTGAAGAGAAAGTTTTAGAATGTTCATGTGGTAGCAAAATCTCCCATTTGGGACTAATGGCAACTCAAAGAAAGAAACTGGGATAGCTTCATGTTTGTCTTTTAAGGAAGGGGTGCTAATACAGAAACCACAATAGGAATTAGGCTTCAAGAGGGTTTTCGTATGTTTTTCATCCAAATACCACAGAAGGCAGCAATCTAACATACCATGGCTTCCAGTTTAATAAGTGAATTTTTTTCTCAGGGTTTGGCTCCTTGTCAGTATTTTTACTGAAGTAAACCTAACTCACAGCAAGACTCATAGTAATCGAACTCGCTTTCTCAAAAATTTTTAGCTTATAATAAAAACTGATTCACCATTAAGACATCCCCAAGTGGTCCCTTCCTACACTGGACAAATACTTATTTTACAATATCCTTGTTCATTCAGCAACTATTTATTGAGCACATACAATGTGCCAGGCACTTAGGACGCAGCAGTTAAAAAAGAAAGAAAAAACCCAACATGGACTTAGTCCTGCCCTCATGAAGCTAATGGAGTAATTGGGGAAAGAGACAGTCATTAGAGAGAAACACATAGAAACATCCACTGAGACTGTGGTAAGTGCTGTGAGGGGCATGATACTGTGTGTGCATGTGCTGGGGGTGCAGACCTGTCAGGGGGGAGAGGGGTGTTCCCAAGGGAGTTACCTATAAACTGAGGCTAAAGGAAGGAGGCCTAAGGACAAGGGGGTGGGAAGAGGAAGTGGTCTAAGCAGGGGGAACCACATCAGCAAAGGCTACGAAGTAGGAGAAACCTGGCTGCTGAGGAACTGAAATGCGGCCAGGGTGGCCAGATCACAAAGACGAGGGAAGTGAAGTGTGAGAGGAGGAGTAGCAATGAGCCTACCCAGCCACAGCCCTGCAGGCCCTGTGAACAGGTTTCTTCTTTGTCCGCAGAGCATGGGAATCCGCTGCGGGGTTCAAGTGGGAATGTTAGATTTCTATTTTAACAAGGTCACTGGATGCAGAGAACAGAGCATGTACGAGAAGCCCGGATGCAGTCCATGCACATACTGCTGGTTCTGTTAACTTCACTAGTATCGTCAAGGTCCATGCAGGCCACAGACCACACTCATTACTTTAACAGAGAGGCTTTAATATAAAGAATGGCTAACCAGGTATAAAATTATTAACTCACTGACAAGTCAAAAAGAGGGAGACAGAGAGAGAGCACACCAATGCTGTCCTAGGCTGGGGAACCGAGTGAAGAAGTTCCGCCATGGACCTCTGAGTAGGGAGGGGGCTGTGATGGGGTGCCAGCACCTCGGGGGGTGCAATAAGGCTGGTCCTGAAAGCACTGGGGAAACTGGAAGATGGATTCAGCTGCTGTTACGGGAAGGAACTGCTGCTGCTGTTGGAGCAAAGCAGTATTGCTCAAGTGACCCTCAGGGGAAGATGAAGCAGACAGGAAGACGCAGGCTCCTTCTTCCTTCTCTGCACCGTCCCCCCCACCCCCCACAATACCTAACAAAGAGCCAGGCGGGCAACCAGAGGTGGGTGGTAGGATCCCAGCTTCAACATTACAAAGAGCACAGAAGGCTGAGCTTGAAGCTGAGAAAACACACACTTAATAACTGACAGACCACATAAAAAGTGCCTAACATAACTTTACCAGCCACTGTTCCTTCCAACATAGCCGGATGACTCACTAACCAAAGGTATTAAATCCAGGATGCCAGTGATTTTGCTAAGACACACCAATACTTTAGGTGCCACTAAGAAAAGCTGCCACCAGTGAGACTGCCAAGTCTCCACGAACTGTTAAGATGCATCCTTACTGCAAAGATATTAGAGGGTGAAGAAGAAAATGTAGATCTCAGAATTGACAAAACAGCTTAGTATTCTTTAGCAAAATGTCAAATTTAATCAAAACAAGTCACTTCTGTAGAAAACTGTGACTGAAGAAACCAGATACGGAAAACTAGGAGCTCTAAGAGGGACCTGCTTTACCTAATTTTTTTGTTTGTTTTAACTTTTTACTTGGAGATAACTATAGATTCACATGCAGTTGTAAGAAATAAATACACAGAGATCCCTAGTCTCCTCCAATGGCAAATCTTACGTGATTATAGTAAAATGCCACAAACAGGAAATTCACATTGATGTAATCCACCAACCTTACTCGGATTTTACCAGTTTCATATGTACTCATTTATGTGTGTATTTAGTTGTCTGCCATTTGCCGCATGTGGATTTGTATGACCATCACGCCACAGTCAAGATACGGAACAGTTCTGTTACAAGAATCCTGTGCTACGCCCTTTCATAGCCACAGCCACCTCTCTTCCCTACTAATACTAATCTGCGTTTTTTTTGTTTGTTTGTTTTGTTTTTTTAATTTGAGAGACACAGTGCACACACGTGCGCATGGGGGAGAAGGGGCAGCAGAAGAGAGAGAATCCCAAGCAGGCTCCATGTTTAGCATGGAGCCTGATGTGGAGATCGATCCCACGACCCTGGGATCATTACCTGAGCCAAAATCAAGAGTCAGACGCTCAACCAACTAAGCCACCCAGGTGCCCCTGATCTGCATTACTTTTAAGGCGAAGACCTTATTTATTATTTTATCATTATTTGTCACATTGAGTTTTCTTCCATATTTAAAGAGTGATTAAAGAATATGGCATCTCAGTTGGCTTTGGGTTAGCTATTCTTATACAGTAGTGCACTGCAAAATGGTAAAGACCTTTCCAGATAAGGAAATCTTTTTTTTTTTTTTAATTTTTAAATGTTTTATTTTTGAGAGGCGGGGAGGGGCAGAGAGATGGGAGACACAGAATCTGAAGCAGGCTCCAGGCCCTGAGCTGTCAGCACAGAGCCTGACATGGGGCTCGAATTCATGAACCAGGAGATCACGACCTGAGCTAAAGTCAGTCGCTTAACCAACTGAGCCACCCAGGTATCCCGGGAAATCTTATTTTTCAAGGAGGAGATGGCACCATAACCCTATCAAGTACTAGTCATGTGACCATTGCATTCCCACACTCTCGTCTTCTCCGCCTGAATCTCTGCAGCACTGAATGTTAGCTTCTATAATTATCACTGTGATTGGTATTATTATAGCCTGATTATGTCTCCCATGATCCAGTTTTGCTATCCTCTGATACATTTTTCACAGAGCAGCCAAAGCGATTTTTATAAAAATAAAATCCAAACATGCCAGTGCTTGCTTAAAATCCCTCCATGACTTTCCGGACCAAGCCTCATTTCCGGAGCCTGCCATTCAGACCTCTTCAAGGCCTGACACTCACTTGGTCGCCAGCCTCTCTAGACCCAGGGCAGGCAGCTCCTCGTCACCTCCTTCCCCTGGACCGCTGCTCATACCTTTCATACTCAGGGTGCTGCCTGCTTGGCAAAACCTCCGTGATGCCCTTCACTGTAGGCTTCGTGTCCCCTCACTAAGCGAGTGCTCTCTTTTTATTGTGATAAGTTATCTGTGACATAAAACTTAACCGTTTTAACTATTTTTAAATGTAGAGTTCAGGCCTTAAGTACTTTATTTGATTTTAACACAAGTTTATTACTCTAGACACTGCACACATTGCAGTATATAAGTTACCCATGAAAGAGAAGAGGAAAATAACAGAAGTTACAAACTAGAGAAGACACAGTGTCATTTAATAGGAAGGGTTAAGCGATTATTAACAGTTAAGACCTGAGCTGTCCAATATGGTGGCCACTAGCCACATGGGGCGATTTAAATGAACTAAAATTAAATAAAATGTGAAAATTAGTTTCTCAGTCATACCAGTCACATGTCAAATGTTCAAAAGCCACATGTGGCTACTGGGCACCACACTGGATAGCACAGATGTAGAATATTACTTTTCTTTTCTTTTTTTGAGGGGCGGAGAGAGAGGGAGAGAGAGAGAATCCCAAACAGGCTCCATGCTCAGCATGGAGCCCAACATGGGGCTCAAGGTCACAACCGTGAGATCATGACCTGAGCAGAAATTAAGAGTCAGACGCTTAACCAACTGAGCCACCCAGGCGCCCTCAGAATATTTCTATCACTGGACTAAGTTCTACTGGACAGCACTGCTTAAGACTATTTTTAAATGAGGGGCGCTTTGGCTCAGGTCATAACTCACAGTTTGAGTCTGAGCCCTGCCTCGGTCTATACACTGACAGCTCAGAGCCTGGAGCCTCCTTCAGATTCTGTGTCTCCTTCTCTCTCTGCCCCTCCCCTGCCTGTGTTCTGTCTCTCTCAAAAGTAAATAAGTATTTTTAAAAAGAGACTTTTTATTTAAAAAAAATTTTTTAATGTTAATATATTATTTTTGAGAGAGACAGACAGACAGACAGACAGAGAGCAAGCAGGGGAGGGACAGAGAGAGAGGGAGACACAGAATCTGAAGCAGGCTCCAGGCTCTGAGCTGCCAGCACAGAGCCCGACACAGGGCTCGAACCCATAAACCGCAAGATCATGACCTGAACTAAAGTTGGCCACTTAACCAACTGAGCCACCCAGGCGACGCAAAAAGAGACTATTTCTAAATGAAATGAAAAATACCCAGCTGGTGAAAGGCAAGGCACATGGGCAGGAGCAAGGCCACAGCCACAAGGGAAGCTGATGCATGTTGCAAGCATGTAGAAACCCGGTATACAGAGACCACAACCTTGGCCTGTGTCCATACCCAAAGGCCATAAAAACTCCAAGCTAATCTGTACCCAAAGGTATGCTTTTAAGTAAATAATACATGCTGGCAGTAAGGACACTAATCAAAGTGCCAACAGCAGTAGGTGCAGAGGCTAAGAATGGAATGGTTAAGACGGTGAAGGCATCAGGAAGCCAGCAAGGCCTCTCCAGAGAGGACCATGTTCAGAGTGTTAAAGAACAGACTTCAGTTAGGGAGACAAGGTGAGGAGGGCGTTCCAGGCAGGGTCCAAGGTCACAGAGCTAGTAGGTGGCAGAGCTGAGTTTCAAACACAGGTCTGCTTCGCAGTGATCTTGACCACTCTGCCAGATTGAGGACAGTGCAGGAGCAGAACAATCTGAGGCAGAGGGTGGGTGGTGCCTTAAGAACAACTAGAAAATGACAGGAGAAGGGTCTAAGATAAGCAGGGGCACAAAAGGCTTTGTCTTTCAGGCTAAATTTGGACTTTATCTTGGTGAGGAAGTGCTGAAGAAATCTAGTAAGCAAAGTAACTGAACAACCACATTTCCATTTCAGAGCTAGCCTCCCCTGCGCGTGGAGGAAGGCTATCTGGCAGGAGGAGAGGACAAGAGGACAGGTGAATCAGGAGGCAGTGCAAGGTAAGGGAAAGACTTTAGGCTCCGGAGTCAGCCCAGCCAGCTCTACCCAGCACACCACGTTGGACACGGGTTCCCCTCCCTGTTTCCTTTGTGTGAAAGAGGGTACCCCATTTTGCCGGGGGTGAGGGACCAGCCTCTTCTGAGAACAGCTGCCAGAGTTCTGACAACACCCTCCTGCCGTCCTCTCTGGGACAGGGGGCTACGAGGACAAGGCAGGCTTGGAACTGCCAGGGCCTCTGGCTGCCAGACTGAAGCAAAGCACGAGCCAGCTCAGCCTAGACGTACAGAGAAGGGTGGGGCCCCAGGCTTCCTAGTACACAGGCCGGTCCGTCCCTCTATCGGTTTAAAGGTGTGCGCTTGGTGTAGGCTGCCTGCAACTCAGACCCACGGTAAGTTTGTGGTAAGGATTACATAGGACACACGTAAAGCACCAAGCACGCTGCTTTATGAATGTCAGGTACTCAACACAGGTGGTGTTTGTGGTGCTACCAAAATCGTTTGGGCACCAGAAATGCACCTGAACCAAGGCCTGCACAGTGAGAATAAAGAGGAAAGATGAAATCTCAGAAAGATACTCGTAGAGAAGTATCCAAAGTGCTTGGTGATGGGGCGCCTGGGTGGCTCAGTCGGTTAAGTGTCCGACTTCAGCTCAGGTCATGATCTCACGGTTCGTGGGTTCGAGCCCCACGTCAGGTCATGATCTCACGGTTCGTGGATTCGAGCCCCACGTCGGGCTCTGTGCTGACAGCTCAGAGCCTGGAACCTGCTTTGGACTCTGCGTCTCCCTCTCTCTCTCCTCCTCCCATGCTCGTGCTCTGTCTCTCTCTAATTCTCAAAGATAAATGTTACAAAAAAAAGGGGGGGGGGGGCTTGGTGACTGACTACCTGAGAAAGGCAAGAGAAAAAGAAATGGGTGAGACAGTCATTATCAAAGGAGATGTTTTTGCCCATCAGGGGACATCTGTGAACGTGAGGAAAACCTATTTGTCACAACTGAAGGCACAGGGTACAACTGGCACCTAGTGGGTACAGGCCAAGGATGCTACTCAACACCCTACAATGCCTGGGACTGGCCCCCAAAACAAAGTATTAGCCAGTGTCAAGTGTCCGTTCCAAGGTTTAGAAACTGTGGTCTGAGATGATTTCCAGGTTCCTAGACTAGGGTCACTGGTAAAGACTGGGTTGTCAATCAAAGGGGAGCACCCAAGAGGAAGAACAGAGAGGTCTGGGGCTGGGGGAGGCACAACGCAGGGAATGAGCTCGGTCTGGGATGTGGTAAAACTCGTGTGCCCATTGAGGCGCCCAGACAGACCTGCTGAGTAAGGGCTTGGAAACATATCAGAGGAGAGGTCGAGACGTAACAGGAGTCGGTGTTAAAGTGCCAAGGTAGAATACCAGGTCCGAGGAGTACTGAGTTTCTCCAGGGAGCATGAGGAGAGGATGGCAAAGGACAGGTCCGAGGATGATATAAATCTTAGCAAATCATGGCGTATAAAACCATGACATCTTCCTTATAATTGAGTTAATGTCTAGGACAGATGCATATAAAAGGACGCTTGTTACCAACAGTATGTCAACAGTTCCCAATCCTCGCCTTTATTTACAACTTTAACACCACCTCAACTGCAGTAAAGAGGAACACTGAGGAAGTGTCCAACTCATCTACCTGTTTTAACCACTGAAAGCAATGCCTGACAAATGCTAGAGAAAATAATTTTGACCAAAGTGCTACTAGTGCCCGGTAAATCTGGAAGCAAGATGGAGTCACAAACTCTCTTACCACTTTTAAGCAAAGACTGTCCAAGACACACATCTTCAAAGCTATTTTATAAAGATAAAACTCTGTATGTTCGGCAAACAACATTAATGGGCTTGCAGGGGTGGGGGGTGGGGAACAGTGCTGGGTGTTAGTTCGGGAGAACAATGATCAGAATCTACGTCCCCACAGTATGTCACGGAGGACAGGGCGTCTTTATGCCCGCGGTCATGTCCCACTTGACTGTCGGATCCGTGCAGCAAAACAGTCACACGGGTACTGTCATCTCTGCTTTATAGTCGAAGAAACCATTTCAAAGATTTCTGTGATTTGCCCATGCTCACAGAACTTGTTACAGGGCAGGGAAGGAGGACATGCCCTGTGAAACCCGAGAGGCAGACAGGAAGCAGGGAGGAGTACCAGGCCCCTGCTTTATATATGAAAATAAGGGCCAGGCCCAGAACGAGAGTGACAAAACACGCACTTTACATGCATTAGTCTTTCAATCCTTTATGCCTTGGGTTCTATTATCATTCCCATTTTAAAGTGAGAAAACTGAGGTTCAGAGACTTTAAGTAAATTACTAAGTTTTACACATAGTAAGTGGCAGAGCTGAGTCTTAAACCTAGGTCTGTCTGATGCCCAAGCCCAAGTTCTTAATTTATTCTTTGTCTTTTGTTTAATGCTGAATTTTCCAGATTGTTTTGGTAAGATGAAGGTTTGGGCTGTTTCTATTGCCAGCCAGATGGGCTACATGTCCAAACAGGCTGGAAGAAAGGAAAGCTGGGTCTATTTATTTTGTTATTACTCTCTATTAAGTATATGATTTGGATAGAGAGGGGCCAGCGTAAGCTGTCATTAAAGCCTCTGTGCTTGAGAACTTAGGGGGAAAGCGAATGCTCTAAAGGAAGGCTGCGATCAACATAGACTACAATAAACTGGGGCTCTCTTAGTCAGCTACTCACATTTTGAAGTCTTATCAATAGGAGATTAGGGACAGAAACATTAAATGGCTGACACGTTTAAAGAGAACCTAATGTGGGAAAGAAACATTTTTCCATCTGGCTCAATTACTTACATGCCAAGAAAAAAGAAAATGAAAAGGAGCTGGGAATGTTGCTGCTGTGCTAAACATGTGAATATGCTTTCACATGCCACCAAACCCCCCTTTAGCCAGCTCTTCGGACACAATGTCACGTCTGCAGCGGCAGAAGCTTTCCCAATGCCAAAGTCATGGGACAAACAAAGATCCCTGGGCCTGCCTTTTCCTTCTCCCTGTTTCAAGCATCTCTCATCTACAAAGAATTCAAAACACATGTAAAAATAAGTATTTAGTACTTGAATTACTTTTTGGATGAAGACTTGACATTTCTGTTATTCTTCTAGTCTTAAAAACAATAAAACTTCTGGGGATAATTTTTAAATAGTTTTTATTCTTAAATATTTAGTGCACACAAAAGAACACCCATGTACCCACCACTCAGTTAAAGAATGAAACCTTCCCAGTACCCAGAGCTCCTTGTATCCCTCTATGACCCCACCCCTTCCTACCCCATGAGTTAACCACCCCTCAGCTAAAGGCCTGTCAACCCCTAGCTTTACCACAAAATGCTTTAGAGCCTGAACAATCTATTTTTTGTTTTATGCATTTTTATAAATGGATTCATACTATTTTATTCTTCTGTGACTTGCTTTTCTCACTCAATACTATGTCCCTGAAATTAATTTATGTTGTGTTACAGTTCATTCATGGAAATGCTGTACAGAGTTCCACTGTTAACGTACCACAACATATTTATGCATCTTTCTTTTGATGGACAGTTAGGTTTCCAATTTGAATGACGGCACACAATTGTCGCTGTAACATCGGGTACCCGCCTCCTTTACAAACATATGTAACAAGAGTTCTTCAGTGACGTAGGTTCTTAAAGACAACTCGAACTGCTGGGTCACACTGTCCATGTTTTCCACCTCCACTCATATTGCTACATTATTTTCCGAAGTGATGAGTACAATTTACGCTCTCACCAGAAGAGTATAACAATTCCTGTTGCCCCATATCCTCACCAATTCTTGGTACGGTATTTTCCAATCTTTTAATTTTTGCTAATTTGAGGAATAAAAAATGGTATCTCATTGTGGTTTAACTTGCATTTCCTTGATTACTCATTAAGTTGCACCCCCCCCCCCAACATTTATTGGCCATTTAGGTTTTTTTCTACTGTGAAATTCATGTTATTTTCCTACTAGGTCTTTTTCTTATCAATTTGTAAGAGTTCTTTATGAATTCTGGATACAAATCCTTTCTTGATATTATGCACTGAAAATATTTTCCCTTTAGTGTAGACACTTTCATTATAGTGTCATTTAATGAAGTTCTTAATTATAAAAAATATGAATGCATCAACATTTTCATTCATGATTTGTGCTTTTGCATCATGTTTAAACATCCCCATCCCAAGATCATAAATATTCTATATTTGTTTCTGTAAGTATTAAATCTTTCCATATTTCTATGAATCCATTTGGTATTTATTTTTGTATATAGTGTGTCTGATTTGATCCTTACACACAGAGGGAAAATGATCATGTAAAAATGGAGGCAGAAATTGGAGCATTACAGCTACACGCCAAGAAACCCCAAGTATTGCCAGCAAACACTGGAAGCTAGGAAGAGACAAGGAAAGATTCTCCCTGTTGCCTTCTAGAGAGAGCCTGACTCTGCCAACACCTTGATTTTGGACTCCCAGCCTCCAGGAATGTGGGAGTGTAAATTTCTGATGTTGTAAGTTACCCAGCCTGTGGAATTCTGTTGTGGTACCCCCAGAGACTAATCCAATCACATGGAGTGTCCCAGCACCTTTTGTTTAAGAGTCCATCCTCTCCTCTGCTAACCTGCAGTGTCAACTGTCACCTTTCCCTACTGATTGGTAAGACCGGTGCTGTCACAGATTCCATACACATGTGGTCTGAATCTAGGCTTTCCACTCCCGATCTATCCATGCAGTTTTACAACACTGCCTTACTTCTACAGCTCTGTGTTAAATCAGGGTAGGGTAAGTCCTCTTGCTATTTCTGTCCTTCCCTCTTCCGTATAAATTGTAAATCAGCTTATCAAGTTTCAGAAGAAATTACTGGCACTTAAAAAAAAGGAAAGAAAAGCTGGGATTCTTATTGGAATTGCTTTGAATTTAAATGCCAATTTGAGGAGAAATGACATTTTCATCCTTTTTTCAAGTTTTTTTTATTTTTAAGTAATCTCTCCACCTAACGTGGGTGGGGCTTGAACTCACGGCCCCAAGATCAAGACTCACATGATATTCCAACTGAGCCAGCTAGGTGCCCCAGAAAGGACGTCTTTAAATTACTTAAATTACTGAGCCTTCTTACCAAGTCATGACAGAGCTCGATGCTTATTTAGGTCTTATTTAAATGTCTCCTAATATTTTCTCCCATGGAGGCCTTGTTAGGTTTAGTCCCCAAATTCTTTCATTTTCTGTTGCTACTCTAATGATACTTAAAAAAACAAAAACAACTATGATTCTTTTTTTGCTTCTCTTTTTATTTGAGAGACAGAGACAGAGAGAGAGAAAGAACAAGCAGGGGGAGGGGCAGAGAGAATCTCAAGAAGACTCCACACTGTCAGAGCAGATCCCAATGTGGGGCTCGATCCACGAACTGCAAGACCATTACCTGAGCCGAAACCAAGAGTCAGACACTTAACCAACTGAGTCACCCAGGCACCCCTAACAACTATTACTCAAACATAAAAAAGATGAAATGGTGATCTTTAGAAACAGTTCCTAGTCATATATTCATGGCTAGTAACCTCTTGACTGACCATCTCATACAGAAGTCAGACATTTTAATAATGATATTAATCTACTATTTTAGTGCTCATTATGTGTTGGACACTGCCCTAAATATGTAATCCTCACGCCTCTGAGGTAAATTCTATTAACCTCATTCTACAGGTGAGGGAACAGCTGAGGACCCAACGAGGTGGCTCTGGAAATAAAAACCAGTATTTGGCTCCACTGCATAATTTTTTTTTTAAGTTTTATTTATTTTGAGAGAGAGCGCGTGAGTGGGAGAGGGGCAGAGAGGGAGAGAGAGAGAATGTTAAGCAGGCTCCGTGCTATCAGCACAGAGCCTGATGTGGGGTTTGATCCCACGAACCAGGAGATCGTGATCTGAGCAGAGATCAATAGTTGGACGCTTAACCAACTGAGCCACCCAGGCACCCCGCACTGCCTAACTTCTTAAATACTATTGTATTGTCCCCTTGTATTGTGGTAGATGAGAACAGTAAAATCCACCTTAACTTCAGAATCCAAGAAGAATAATTATTTTCTAATAATCAAAATCCCCTTAGGCTGCCCAAATTCACACGGGTTCTCCAAATCAAAATAGCACTGACACTGCATTCAGGGATTCAAAACTACTTTTCTGATTAATTTAGAAGAAAATACTCTCTAGGTGATAAATACCCAACACTTTTAATAATTATATTTAAAAAAAATTAAATCATATAGTAAACCAAGAATGTCACAAAAGCTGGTATTTACTTATTTCTGTTTGTTACAATGGTAATTTTCAGATAATTACTCAATTACTTAAATATTCTCAATGTTTATATGTCAATTTTCAAATTAATGACTCACTTTCAAGTAATGGACCTCACTCAGACCCTAAAGCTTCTAGGTTGATGGTTATTACTACTTCTGTGGGCACACCAACATCTGACTAATCTTGTGCTTTCGGTGATTACATTACTGCTTTGCGTGTAAATTCTTTCTTAATATATTAGTCACAGAATCAGCATATTCAGAGTACCAGTCATCTTTTGACCTCTAGTCAATACCAAAGGATTCTTTTCAATTTTGATGAATACAAACATGATCTCACCTTACGTTAACAAATAATCTATGAACGACCTCTACTTATTTAATTATTTTTGTGTTCTACGATGCTACAAATACTTACTAAACTTCTTCCAAGCACTTGGCGTGTATCATTGAACACAACAAACACTGACAATTTTCCCTATGAGAACAAGCCAACCAATTGAAAAAAACAGGCCCAGCACCTTCCAGGTGTGGTTCTGGAGTGGCTGGGAATAGCGGATCAGCCTATTAGATCACATGTGTGGAATACATCTGAAATTAAAACCATCATCAAAATTAATGTATGCTAGGCAAAGTACCCTTTGCCTGCATACGGTTTTCAAAATGGGTACGTGGAACAATGCTGACTGGTAAGATAAAAATGCATCAGTACTTTCAATATAATAACTGCAAGGGTCTCCTTAATATCAGTAATTTCGCTGGATGAAAGGAAATAAAGATTAAAAACCAACGGCCTTTTTCCTATGCCCAATTCAGTGAACTGTAGGCATCCCTACAAAACCCCAGTAATTGGCAACTTATTAAAAAAAAAAAAAAAAAAAAAAAGCAGTGGCAGTGGCCGCAGAGAGAGAACAACAGCAGGTTGGTGTAAGTATAGCAGGGCTTCTTGATAGCTCCAGGCGGCTCTGCAGCTGCTCTGCAGTCAATTATTCTCACAAAAGAGCATCCACGAGGCCAGGTAGCCCCCGGGTTGGTTACACAAGTTCTCATTCAGAGATACATCATGCTTACAAATAGTGGCACAAGCAATAAAACCCAAGTTCCACAAACTGCTTTGCAACACATAAAATTTACTCCAGCTAACCACTTGGAGGCTTTTTCTGAATACGGTGGAACAGAGGAAGCAGAAGGGCAGGTCAACAGCCAGCAAGATGTACACTGCCCAGGTTCCACCAGCCCCTGGGAACCAAAGCAGCAGTAGGTGATTCTGGATGACTGACCACAGCATCTTCAACCAGGAGGAAAAGAATTGAACCTGAGTTCCCACTTTACCCTAATGGTCTGTGAATAAGTAGCAGACTCTCAGGTTTCACAGAACGGACCAAAATTTGCATTAGAAGATCCTGCCCCACGCCTGGGTGGCTCAGTCGGTTGAGTCTCCGACTTAGGCTCAGGTCATGATCTCACGGTTCATGAGCCCCGCGTCGGGCTCTGTGCTGACAGCTCGGAGCCTGGAGCCTGCTTCGGATTCTGTGTCTCCCTCTCTCTCTGGCCCTCCCCTGTTCGTGCTCTGTCTCTGTCTCAAAAATAAATAAACATTAATTAAAAAAAAAAAAAAAAAAAAGATCCTGCCCCATACGTCCTTCTCATAATTAAACTACCAAGAACCCACAGAGACTAAAATACAGTACCAATGGCTTATAAAATACAAAGACTAGATGTTCACAGTCCCTAAAAACTTAAAGAGATGTGGCAATATATAAAGACAGTTAATGCATTTTGCTCAAAATTTTGTATTATAATATTTCTTTTCTTTTCCTTTCGTTTATGGTAGGGGTGAGTAGTAGAGGGCTGAAGAAGGCAATGCTATTTGGGTAGAAAGAGGGCAAGAAGGAAAACTGAGGAAGAAATGGAAAGGAGAGAGAGACACATCATAATGGGCAAAAGAGACCAAGTAAGGGTCCACCCCACAACTAACACTCCTTCTGGATTCTAGATCACTGCACCCTGCAGAAAGATGGGGCCAGAATTTTCAGCAGTTTCTGGAGGCACTTCTCGGCTGCACCTGCCATGTGGCAGGAAATGAAAACAAAACATACAATCGCAGAAGCAGAAGGCCTCACCACATGAAAATGTTCTGACGGCTGAACCTAAGGCTATATAAAGAAGATACCAGGTCTCAAAAGTTCACCTCAAATGCAGAACTTACTGTAACTGTAAAGATTTTCCATAAGTGGCACTGATCAAAGTAATCATTAAAGAATTTATTGGGCTCTCTTTCCAATTTTGTCTCTTTCACTGCACACTTGTAGATTTCTGCATTCTTATGACATACCTGAAAGAGATCAAAGTAGAACCAAAGGGTATTCTCATGAAGCTGATTTCTATGATGGAAGGGCAAAGATGGGATTGATGGTCAATCCAAAGATGGATTGATAGAAAGAGGAAGGTGGTTTATATAGCCAGAAGCAATCCTGATGGGAATCCATTAAGGGGGTGAGGCAGACCCTGGGCAGGGGGGAAAACCTGGCATGTTGTGACATGTGAAGTCTTTGTGATGCACTAGAGTGTCTGACACCTGGCTGGGAAGCACCAACAGCACAGGACTGAAAATAGGGTTTGTTCTGAGCTATTGGTGAAGTTTGTTAAACAACACAGTAAACACCAATAATTAGTTCTCTCCACTTAACAAGACAGGTTGACAATCAGTGGCCACCATTTTTTGAAACCTGCTAGTAAGCTAATGCCAAACTGAAGCCTCTTCCACACACACACACCTTGGCCTCATCAGTCTCAGCCAACGAATGGGCCTGATGTCCTCCTCACTAAATTCAAAAGTATGTTAAATCAAAATGTCAGTGAAAATCTGGGCAAGAAAGGCTACCAAGAAAAGACATCAGGAGTGTAGAAGACAGACAGGATGGAAGCAACGCTGAGGGGCTATAACTTTTGAGATATGTAGCAGTACCAACTCCCAGATGGATAATCAGAAAAGCAGAGTACCTCCCACCTGCAATGTCCCCCCTCCAATATTCTACTCAGGCCACGCCTATTCCTATTCCAGTAGGCTTTCTATGCATAGGCCCCGCCCCTTCAACACATCTGCAAGAACCTGAGGTCCCTATGGGCCAGAGATGTGGAGGAAACATTTTGGTCTTCAGAAAGCTATGAGGGTGACTAACCAACAGTGTGAGCTACCCATCTGCAAACTGAGAAACAAGTCATTCGCCATCTTGAAGCAATACATAAATTAGATTGAACTTTTTTATTAAAAATTTTTTTAAATGTTTATTTATTTTTGAGAGAGACAGAGAGAGAGAGGAAGGGGAGCATGAGCAGGGGAGGGAAAGAGACAGGGAGACAGAATCCGAAGCAGGCCCCAGGCTCTGAGCTGTCAGCACAGAGCCAGACGCAGGGTTTGAACTCATGGACTGCAAGATCATGACCTGAGCTGAAGTGGGACGCTTAACTGACTGAGCCACCCAGGTGCCCCACAACCAGGTTAAATTTTTAAAAATGATGGTCTCCTTTTGAAAGACAGACACCCTCTGCTTCACAATTTCCAACCCTATCTTTCATCCTACATGCGTTTATATACACTTACAGGTAGCAATGGTTCATTTACATTTCCTCACTGAGTGCAGAAAAATCACAATCTATTTGCAATTACAATCCCCTAAAAATAAGTTATGTGATTCTTTCAAATGTGAAAGGTAACAAGTGGAAATATTCTTGTTAAAACTTATAATAGAAAGTTGGTCATTTGTAAAATAGATATGCCAGAGGCAAAAATGAAAAAAAAAAAAAAGTCATTTGGAGGTTTTAAAAGCCTACTTCGGTTTTTAAAGCAGCATTTGTAGCAGGGTATATTGGAATATAAACATCAAATTAAGTGACTTTAACTAAACTAGAACAAGTACAAATTCTCTGACTTTCAAAATCCATCAGGCAAATTTTCAAAGCCTCATATACATGATTTTCTTGGCTTATACTACTTGAGACAAAAGTAACTTGACATTTCTTAGTGATTTACATTAAATGATCCTTCCAAGCTTAGGCAAAACTCATCTAACTATTCTAAAATTATATGATTTGATGGGCGCCTGGCTGGCTCTGTCGGTAGAGCGTGCAACTCGTGACCTTGGGGTCGTTGAGTTCAAGCCCCACGTGGGGTATAGAGATTACTTAAAAATAAAATCTTTTTAAAAATATTGTATTATTTGAACACGGGCAAATTTCCACACAGAAACGTTAGTAGACCAACACTTGAGCAGAGACAAATCTAGAATGAAACCAGTATTTCATATTCCATTATTGCTCAAGGTCCAGCTGTATTTAGTAAGAACTGTAGACAAGTGTCCCCCGCTGTGTGGTGTTTTACATCACTCTTACAAATCCGCTAAAAGCAAAACTTTATAATAGAAAGGTAACCAAAGATGTTTTAAAGTTTCCAAAACTAAGTATGCAAAAATATGTTCAGGGCAACTTTTTTTTGTGAGGGGGGGGGAAGGGGCAGAGAGAGAGGGAGAAAGAGAATCCAAGCAGGTTTAATTTAAATTAAGGACTGTGTCTTCTGATTGCTGACCATTGTAATTCCTAGGAATGCAGCGTGCCTGGCACATCATAAATATCAATATAACCTACAATATATATTCTATATACATCCACATACATAAATAAAATACCTAGAAGAATATGCATTAGTTGTTAACAGTGGTAGCTCCAGGGAGTAGGACTGAGGTCAGGTGGGGAGGGATCTTAAAATGAGAAATGGGGGAACTATAATTTTATATACTTACCATGATTTAAATGTTAGGCAAGAATATTACTTTTTAAATTCTTTTTAAATTCTGAAATGATTTCAGACTTCCAGAAAAGTTGCAAATATGGTACAACGAATTCTTTGTCAGTCTCACGTTTCATCATCCCAAATACTTTAATACATGGTTTTCTTTAAAAAAATTTCTTCTATGTAACTGCCATACAAATATCAAAATCAGAAAATTAGCACTGATTTGTTACTATCATTTCATCTTCAGGCCCTGCTCCAGTTTTGCCACCTGTCCCAGCAGTGGTCTTTACAGCAAAAGGATCAGTTAAGAAACATGGCATTAGTTGACATGTCTCTTTAGTGTCTCTCAGTTTGAAACGGTCTTGCTTGGACTTCGCATGGCTTTGAAACTTTTGAAGATGATTGCAGGCTATTTAGTTTGTAGAATGTCCCTCAAATTGGGTGTGTTTGATGTTTCCTCGGAGTTTAGATTCAGGTCATGCACCTCGGCCTGAGCATCACTGAAGTGATGCTGTAGTCTCACTGCGTCCTATCATGTGACACAATTTCAACGTGTCCCATTTTGGTGAGATTCACTCAAATCACTTGCTTAAGGTAGTCTATGCCAGGCCTCTCCACTGTACTCTCTTTCCTTTTTGTATTCAATAGGTGTTTTGTGGGAAGGTACTTTTCAATTATCCATTCCTTGAACTCTGAATTTATTTATAAGCCCATACATAGGTTACATTGTGTGAGAACCCTTAGTTTTCTCTTTTCAACAGTTTTTTTTTTTTTTTTAAATAATGTTTATTTTGAGAGACAGTGAGAGTGAGAGAATGGGAGAAGGTCAGAGAGAATCCCAAGCAAGCTCCACTTTGTCAGTGCAGAGCCCAATGTGGGGCTCGATCTCACACACTGAGAGGTCAGGACCTGAGCCGAAATCAAGAGCTGGACACTTAACCGACTGAGCCACCTAGGTGCCCCTCTTATTTAACAGGTTTTAATCAATGACTTTGACATCTTAAATTCTGATAATAAAATTATCCCAAATTTGGCCAGTGGAACCCCTTCGAACTGCCTTCTGGGTCCTTTTGAAGTGTCTCCATCATTCTGTGAAGACATCTTTGCTTTTTAGCATAAGATATTCCAGGTTCACTTTGAACTTTTCTGCTCTAATCCTATAATCAGCCATTCTTCAAGAAGCTGGGGTTCCTTTTAGTAGAAAATGGTATTTAGAAGCCAAGATCTGGGCACGTGATGTGCTCACTGCTATTGGGATGCCGCTGCTCCCAGGCACTCTAACTCCTCTCTATGGAAAGAGCTAAGAAATGTATGTATGCATGCATGTATTTATAGACATGCATTTGACATCTATAGTATTTCTATATTTATTAGTACTTCTTAAAATCCGTGAGTTCACACTAACATTCTGATTCCAATCTAGTATCAAAGGGTTTATGCTAGTTTTCTCCCTTTCAGTATCAGTAACTCTCTTCTCTGACAGACTTGCTCACTGCCATTATCCTTACCATACCTATCTGAGCAATCTTTCCATATTTAACCAATCTCCCAGTGCTGCTGCCACTCCAGTCCTGTGACTGGAGTACCTGTCTCACCTCTCTTTGGCTCTGATACAACACACCAGTGTCTCCCTGTATGTGTAGGCCTCCTCATCCTACTTGGGCTGTGACACCCTTGGCCAGGCCACCACCTACCTTCTCTGTCTACCTATAGGCCTCACGACTGAATTGTTCAGGAAGGAGAAGATAAAGAGAAAAATACTTTAAAAATTAAATGTTTAAAAATATATTAAAAAATAAATAAATAAAAATAAAAATATATTTAAAAAAATGGTATCCATTAAATTGGAACTTGTTATAATTCAGACAGCCAAGCTGAAGTTCACTTTTGCATCACCTATGAAGAACAGGTTTGTTAAGTAAATTAATAGCGTAAACAAGCTTGTAACCCAGATGTTTAACCTACTTAAGAAAACTAATTGTTTTCAAGCACTTTAAAATCAGTGGGCATATACTTGCCTTTAATTATTGTCTAATTACAAATGATTTCTATTTTCTTCATTATGGCTTTGATAACTCCTCTATTTGATTACACTTTAAGAAGTACTACTTAAACTTTATCAAGTTAAAATGCTTTTTAAAATGTCTTTATTAACCAATTTGGCTTTTATTTTTAAAGTTTATTTATTTATCTTGAGAGAGAGAGGGAGAGAGAGCATGCGCAGGGGAAGAGAGGGGCAAGAGAAAGGGAGAGAGAGAATCCCAAGCAGGCTCCACACTGCTGGAGAGGAATCCAATGCGGGGCTTGATCTCATGAACCATGAGATCATGACCTGAGCTGAAATCAAGAGTCAGATGCCCAACTGACTGAACCACCCACGCCTTTTTAAATGAATCATCTGAAATCAGGTTTTAATCATTCACACTGATTTCTCTTTTTTAGTTAACCTATCATGCTGCTCAAAAAGAAAATGCCTTCCTTTGGAAGAATCTATCACGGGTATGGAGTGAGATACGTATGGATGCGTGTACACGCTTTTTTCCCCCTTTTTGCCATGGGGGCAGTTGAATTCGGCATATTTTTCTATAAGAAACAGCCTTTTCTCCACTACTAAAAACCGGCTGTAACCTTTAGCTCATCATAGAACATCACCAAGACAGTTAGTGTGGCCTGAGGGTAGCCCCGATGTGATCCCCAAGTTCAACTGGAGCCCCAGCAGGTGAGGATGGTGGGGTTGCCAGGGCTCAGAAATGCGAGCCGACTCCCCACCCCCACCCCCTGGCCTTGCCTTGCCTTCATCTCCTTGGGTGAACGCTGGCACAGCAATGGCTGCCCCCTCCACCTGGGCAGTGGTGTGTACCAAGCCAGCTGGGTGGGTGTTTGTGGTGGGGCCTCACAGTGCCGGGGAGGAGATGAAGTTGGGAGGTTTTCCTTATGTTAAACTACGTGTAGGGTTAAATTAATACATACATACACAATAAATAAAGAAAAAGAGAGAAAACAAAACCAAAACCAAAATGTCTTTCAGTGGCCACCCAGGACTGCCCCTAAAAGCTCCCGCTCTGCGTGTCATCAGTACTTGCCTCACTGTCCTCCGTTACTTGTTATGGGTGCAGGGCTGAGGACCCCCGTGAAGCCATCAGTTCCCATCATTTGAGTCCATATTTTATTTAAGACATTCTACTTTATAAAATAGGGATTCACCTGATTACCAAATTAGTCTGCACTGCATTTCTGAAGGCTTAGGAAGAGAAGACATTCTGGAGTTACAGCCCCTAGTTCCTCCAACATCCGTGTTTATGTGGCCTCAGACCAGTTACCAACTGGTGGAAACAACTCTCCACATCTGGTTGTCGGGAGGACTAAGTAAGGCAATGGGAAGTACTGGCTACAGAATAGGCACTTCATGAATGTGAGTTCATGATCTCCATCCCCACCCCACTCGTAGCTTCGCAGAAAAACATGGTTAGCATTCAGAGCAGCCTTTCCCGATTCTGTCACACACAGCCTCAGAGAGAACCTATAGAAGAACATGGGTCGTAGTTGCCAGCTTAAACTGTGTCTATCACTGCCCCTGACCAAAACGAGGGAAACATGAAAAAAATCACCAGCGAGAGTTCTAGGACCTAAAAATGAGCAATCAATTTATCCCCTGCTCAGGAGAATAGTATCAGTATTCATGGGGGAAAGAAATGAGAATTAAATATAGTCTGTATTTTCTATTTTGACTTCCAAATAAAGGTGCCAACTAATCCTAGAGACCCCAATTAATCCTGGCCTGAGAGTTACCTGATTTTTGCCTAACCAGCTCTGTCAAGTCCCAGTGACTAAATATCAGGATTTACTATCTAATAAAAGAAGATCATGGCTGGCTCAGTCGGTTAAGCATCCAACTTTGGCTCAGGTCATGATCTCCCGGTTCATGGGTTCGAGCCCCATGTTGGGCTCTATGCTGACAGCTCAGAGCCTGGAGCCTGCTTCAGATTCTGTGTCTCCCTCTCGCTCTGCCCCTCCTCCACTCACGCTGTCTCTCTCTCTCTCTCTCTCTCTCTCTCAAAAATGATTAAATGTTTTAAAAAATTTTTAAAAAAGATGTTATCAAAAATCCATTAGAGGTAAGCAATTTTAAACACCACAGGTGTCAAAACGTGATGCACTATGGCTAGCCTAGCAGTGTGTTTAAAAAAAAAAACAAAAAGAGGGGCACCTGGGGGCTCACTTGGTTAAGTGTCTGACTTCGGCTGCCTCAGGTCATGATCTCACGGTTCTTGGGTTCAAGCCCTGCTTCATGCTCTGTGCTGACAATGTGGAGCCTGGAGCCTGCTTCAAATTCTGTGTCTCCCTCTCTCTCTGCCCTCCCCCTGCTTATGTGCTCTCTCTCAAAAATAAATAAACTTTAAAAAACCAAACCAAAACGAAAACCCAAAAAACTAAAAAGATGGGATATCTGGGTGGCTCAGTTGGTTAAGCATCCAACTCTTGATTTCCAATCAGGTCGTGATCCCCAGTTGTGAGATCTAGCCCTGTGTGGGGCTCTGTGCTGAGGATGGAGCCTGCTTAAGATTCTCGCTCTCTGTCTCTGTCTCCCCCCCCCCACCCCACACCTCTCCCTCTATCCCCAGCTCATGCTCTCTCTCTAAAAAATAAAAAATTAAAATTAAAAAATTTTAAACAGAATAAAAACCCCAAGAAGACAAAGAGAAAAAAAAAATACTCTTCCCCAGCTGGGAACCAAGCAGAACCACAAAGGTCCCAATACATAAGACATTTCAAACACATGTCCTCAACATAAAACACTAGGATCAGGAGGAAATCTAAACATTGCCAGCAAATAATGCCACATGATCTATTTTTCTGTATATTCAGTATTTGAAATATCAAATGCTTTTGGCATGTAAAATTATGTGGTTTTGGTGTGTCATTTCTTTTAAAAGCTTGAAAATTTGTTTACATTGAAGAAATGGAAGATACAATGGCATTCCTTCCAAACTGCCTCAAGAGCAAAGCCAGATATTAAAAGATACCACCACCACATTGTTGCCTCCACAAATAATCCCTCCTTCATAGAGAAGGATAAAGGGGTGCACGTGTTTCATTTGCAAAGCCTCTGTGCTTCCTAATAGCCTCCCAGCAAAGGTCAAAGAGCATCTCCCTTGGATTTGCATAGCACCCAGACTCTGAGTGACAGGTCACAGACCCCAGGGCCAGGGGCTAAATTCCTCACCCAACACAAGTCCAACAGGTTACCCAGAGGAGCCTATGTAACCTGAAACAGGAGGGGACTCTCCCCAAGAAGAGAACACAGTCCTGTTGGTCAAACTAGGAACTGTAAAGTCTTCTCTAACTGTGAAATAGTCTTTGTTTCCTATTGAAGGATGTGGGGGCATGAGGAAGGCAGGTGGAAAAAACAGAGTTCTACATAAAATATACTGTTGCCTAAAAGACACATACTTATTCTTAAAAAGGGAGGCAACAGTCCACAGCACCCTTCCATGCCACCTATTTCTCCTCGAAGGAAGGGGTGGCACAGCAACTTCAGGAAGCTATTGCAGGAGCCTTGGGCTCCTGCTCAGGCAGTAGGACAGAGTGCGCCAGCAGGCTGCCTGGGCCACTTCCTACCTGTGTAACCTTGGACAAGACACTCAACCTGTCTGCGCTTAGCTTGAAAAGTCTTCATGAAGACTCACTAATTAACATATGTAAAGCACTTAAGAACAGTGTGCCCGGCATTCCTTACAGGAAACACAAGGCAAGTAATTTTATCTTTCTGTTATTGTTATTTTTTTAACATAATCTCTATACCCAACATAGGGCTCAAGCTTACAACTCCGAGACCAAGAGCTGTGTGCTCCACGGACTGAGCCAGCCAAGAGCCCCTCTTTCCTTTCTAACACAGAAGTTCTCACCTCCTCCAACCCAGACCCTCTCTTTCCCTATTCTTGCAAGTCATTTGCCACACACTAGTTTTATCTTACTCCCAACTCAGCCTGAACTCTCAAACATTTGCCAGCATTCCTCCTGAAGACTTCACCTCCGGTTATCTCACACTACCTATCTAGGCTAGTCCTCACTCAGCCTCAGACGAACCCTAACCAACTGTGTTCTTCACCTTGACTTGCTGGAAAATGCCGGCAAGGCCAAAGATCACTGCAATCACAAATGAAGAAGGCTCTTCTCTCTCAGCTAAGCCCTGAGAGCTGGTAGATGTTTCTTTCGGTGGTTTTCTTCCTTTTCTTTGGAGGTGGGGGTGGGAAGACTGTTCCAAGTATTTTATTGCTCATTAGGCTCCCTTTTCTGCTCAGACTTCATCTTCTATTTTATAGAGAGGAGCGACTCCCATTCAGAGGTGAATGTCTCTCAGGGGAACTCCCTCAAATCTTTCTATTTCCAAATTTACTCTTCCCTCTCCAAGGCTAACCTGTCACATACAGCAAATCTCTTCCCACACCCAGTTCTCTTCCCGGACCCTCCCTCCCGTGTTCAAGTCAACTAACCGTATCAAATGCCTACTGAGTACCAAGCTCAGTCCATGGATGGTGAGGATACAGAGCTCATCCTATACTTTCAATCGTTCTCTCTCTACTTGCTGCTTTCCCTTAGCCTTCTGATTCATGCTTTAGAATGTAAGCCCTACAAGGATAGGGCTTTTTATCTATTTCGTTCACTGTTTTATCCCTAGAGACTAGCATAGCTCTTAAAACAAACACATAAATAAGGCACTCAATACGTATTTGTTGAGTTAACCCAAGTCGTCCTTGATTCATGTGTTCATTCAGCAAATGCTCTGGAAAAGCAAAAAAAAACAAATAATCTGACTAAAAATGGGCAAAGGACCTGAACAGACATTTCTCCAAAGAAGATATTCAGATGGCCAACAGACACATGAAAAAATGCTCAACGTCACTCATCGTCAGGGAGATGCAAATCAAAACCACAAGTTTTCACCTTATATTAGTCAGAAAGGATAGTATCAAAAAACAAGTAATAACAAGTGTTGGCAAGGATGTGGAGAAAAGGGAACCCTGGGGACACTGCTGGGAATGTAAACTGGTGCAACCACTGTGGAAAACGGTATGGGGGTTCCTCAAAAAATTAAAAATAGAAATACTCTACAATCCAGTAATTTCACTACTGGGTATTTAACCCAAAGAAAACAAAAAACACTAATTTGAAAACATACATATGCATCCCTATGTTTACTGCATTATTTACAATAACCAAGATATGGAAGCAACCTAAATGTCCATGGACAGATGAATGGATAAAGAACACATAGTATTTATACAAAGTAGAATATTACTCAGCTATAAAAAAAAAAAAAAATGAATCTTGGGGCACTTGGCTGGCTCAGTTGGTAGAGTGTGCAACTCTTGATCTCAGGGTTATAAGTTTGAGCCTCATGTTGGGTACAGAGATTACTTTAAAAAAAAAAAAAAAGAGAGATATCTTATCATTTATGACATGGATGGACCTAGAGGGTATTATGCTAAATGAAATAAGACAGAGAAATACAAATACCCAAGTCTACAGAATGTTACTCATATGTGGAATCTAAAAAACAAAACAAACCAACCAGAATCATCAATACAGCAAACTGGTGATTGCCAGAGTGGTGGGGGTTAGGGGAATGGTAAAATAGGAAACAGGTGAAGGGGACTAAGAGGTACAAACTTCCAGTTGTAAAGTACATAAGTCATGGGGATGTCATGTACAGCACGGCATAACGTATGGAATTGTCAAATCACTACCTTGTATGCCCAGAACTAATGCAACCTTGTATGTCAATTATATTTTAATTAAAAGTAAAAAAAGTCCTCTGCAGACTCACTGTATGTCAGGTACTAGGGTTACAGAGGTGAGTACAACTAGTGCCTGACCCACAGCTGCTCATTGTATTGACCGAAGAAGATCCCCAAACCCATGGGAAGACTTCCCAATGTGACATCAGGGGCAAACAGAATGACAATGTGCTGGGGCTGCTGGGCTCAATGGAGCCCTGAACCTGACGCACTGAGCAACTCCAGGCCAATCTAACTACTCAAACTCAGGGTTTATCTCAACTGACCCCCTGATGACTATCCTTCACTTCCCTAAACTCTTTCCTGTCTGGGTTTCTTCTGCACCACCCTTTTTCCTGTTTTCATCCCACTCCTCTGGCCGTTTGCTGAGGGAGCACTGTCACTCTCATGGCCTAATGACCATCTCTATATGTAAATTGACATCTGGGAAACTTCTCTGTTGAGCTCCAGACCCTTATTATATCCACCTGCCCAGCAAACACCTAAAATATGTCCAAAGCAAAACCACAGCCTCTCAGGTCCCACCCTCACCCTAGTACATACCCAAAACCCCTCCTCTACCCACTGAAACGTCCATGCCAACTCCTGGCATCACTCGTTCACCCAGCCGGGGGCTTACACACAACTCGTTTTTGCATCATATCCAATGGATTACACTTCTAGAAATGTCCCCCAAATCTGGTCTTCCCATCTTTACTGTCACTGCCTTAATTTCCAGTTATAAAGTCAGTCAGTCATGGGAATGTAATGCACAGCATGAAGAATATAGTCGATAGCATTCTAATAAAGCTGTATGGTGACAGATGGTTAACTACATGTACTGTGGTGAGCACTCCTCTTACTTTGGCCACAATCTCTCCCCCTCCATCAGATCCTCGACATGCAGATCAAGTGAAGCAAGTTGATTTTTTTAACTGCCTTCTATAAGATGAAATCCCAATTTCTTAGAATAGTCAAAGGCCAACCAACACTTCCACTTTTGCCCAGACAGCCTGCCCTTAGTTCTGCTAATATATCACCATCTCCCACACTCGCCCAGTTCCTAACTCCTTGTCTTTTTTTTTTTAAGCTTTATTTATTTTGAGAGAAAGAGAGAGAAAGACAGAGAGAGAGAGAGAGAGAGAGAGAGAGAGAGAGAGAGAGAGAAAGAGAGAAACAGCAGGGGAGGGGCAGAGAGAGAATCCCAAGCAGGCTCCCAGCTGTCATCACAGAGCCTGAGGTGGGGCTCAAACCCTGAGATCATGACCTGAGCCCGAGATCAGAGATCAAAGTCGAATGTTTAACTGATCGAGCCACCCACGTGCCCCTAAGTCCTTGCCTTTGTGTATGTTCTTTCCTCTGTCTGAAATGCTAACAATAAAACTAATGAAAACAGAAGCTAACACTGACCTCAAGCAATATGCTAAGACATTAAATGTCTTCCCATTTAATCCCCGTGACCTTTCCTTGAGGTAGGTGCTATTATTGTTATTCCTCATTTTACCAGTGAGAAAGCGCAGGCATACAGATAATATTTGCCCAACACTGGGCAGATCTAACCACACAGCTATCTGGACTGCAGGACCCAAGTTCTTAACCACTACACTTATGGCACCCCTGATTTACCCACTATCCCTATCACCAAGCAGTTCCTAATTCCCTTTAAGACACAGCTCAAAAGTTCCCTCTTTGGTGGAGACTTCCCCAGTGCCCTAGGCCTCTCTTCCCATCCTCTAGGGGTCCTTGGCATCATGCTTTTTTATCTTTATTACAGGCAGCCTCACTGGTTGAGTCCCAAAGATAAGTTAGGTCTTTTTTATCTGTGTATTCCCAGCACTATACAGCGTCTGATACACAAACACTTAGATAATAAACTCTTCCAAGTACAGGGAACCTGAAGAATATCCTGCTCAAACTCAAGTCTACCCTACATGTTACTGCTCCCAAACACCCTCCACTGCTACCCTTATCCCGGCCCAGGCCGCCTCCAGGCTGAAGAGGCGAAGCCCTTGCTGGGGCTGCCACGCCCACAACCAGCTGATAGCATTATCACTGCCAGGCAGGTCAGGGAGCTGCTGGCCATGCCCTCCTTGATTACAGAGTAAAGTGCATCTAAGAAGCACTTTCTCTGGCAGAAGAAAGACAAAGGGAACACTTGATGTGGGGCTGCCAGATTTAAGGTCTTGGTCATTTAAAGTGTGCAGGTGGGATGGCAGACATAAAAATGTACATAATTTTATAAAACCTGCCATGGCTATTATTCATTACTCATAAAGAGCCAATACAGGCTAGCAAAAACGTACATAACTAGTATTTTTTTTAAGTTTCTTTATTTATTTTGAGAGAGAATGAGTGTGAGAGAGAGAGAGAGAGAGAGAGAGGGAGGGAGGGAGGGAGGGAGGGAGGGAGGGAGGGAGAGAGGGAGAGGGAGAGGGAATAGGAATCTTAAGCAGGCTCTGTGCTGTCAGCATGAAGCCCAACATGGGACCCAATCCCACGAACTGTGAGACCGTGACATGAGCCGAAATCAAGAGTCCAACGCTCAACTGACTTGAGTCACCCCGGTGCCCCCATAAGTAGTATTATTTAGTTCTGTGATCCACCTGCCACTTTTACATAATCACCATGACTATATATTTCATTAAATCAGATACACTTTGCTACAGGTTTTGATTACTCTAGATTCCACAACTGCTCAGCACCTAATGGAATTGGTTTGTTTTTTCTTTTTTTCTTACATTAAAGTAGAATGGTTACTTGCTTACAGTATATGCAGAGGGAACAAAGTAATTTTTTTTAAAAAGTATGAGTCAATGAAATCATCACCACTGTAGCCAGTAAATAAGAACGAAGGAAGGTAGTTCCAGAACTTGAAGTAAGGTTTATTCCTATGAGTGAGGCTAATAAAAACCAGGAAGTACACAGTTAATTGTAATACATGCTAAGAGATGGTCTATAATTAGGATGTGGTTCCCAAACGCTGAACTTTAGTACCTGTGCTGATCTATATTGCCTATGTAATGGTTTTCATAAAGCTATGTTCAACTTAATGAGATGTCTCTTATTCTGAGACCTTCCATTCTGTTTGTTAAAATGTTTTCTTTCTTTGAAATTATGGTAATAAGTGAGGAGTTTTTAAAAAATGCCTTTACCTGGCAAATTTAAAACTGGTAACTCATGTTGGATCCCGATACTGCTTTTACAATGTTACAGTTTCCTGGAACCCAAGTCTGGGAACCACCATGTGAGAGTGTCTGAAGGGACTTGGGCCAAATCTAGCTTGTGTGACTAGGATGTAGTTCTAGAAAGCAATAACCAAAACAGAAAGCTAATGATGCATTTCCCCAAACTGTGCCTGAAAAAAACAAACCTGGTACTTTACGATTTTATATATATACATCACTTAAGATTCTTAAGTGAAGAATTAGCATCTTAAAGACTCTAAGTCCAGTAGTGAGCAAAGACCAGTTTCATTCAGTTTGAATCAGGAAAGGAATTTTTTTTTCCAGGCAAGCCTGTTAGTTGCCCCAACAAACAGGGGGAAATGCTGAACTCATCAAATGTATTACAATGTGTGTGAAAACAGAATGTGTTAATAGCAGACATACAGCTTTATGAAACCTGGCTCAGAGGGGGCAGGGAAGCACCCCCTCCTCCAAGTCGAATTTGGCAGTGTTTTCTGTGGGGTTTTTCCAAGAGAATACATAATCTGGTAAAAGGATGCTTTCTACTTAAGTTTCTCTTAAGTAGAGAAAAACCATTCTTCAGTATGGATGGTCAATTCCTTTTTGATCTGAATGGAATGCTCTGCACAGGGAGGACAACATCCTGGTCATCAAAAATATCCATCTCCCACACACTGAAATAACAAATTAATATTTAAAAAAATCGCTTATGAATGTGGTTGGTATGATAACTGACTGGACTGATACATTTGATTCTCAAGACCAACAAAACGGGGGATCAGATCCTGGAATATGGTGTTCCAGGGGTGGAACTTCCCTAAAACGTCTTTGAACCTCAGCAACACAACCCTCAGTGGATCATTAAATCAATTTAGTGAGTCAGGATCAGCTTTTTTGGTTTGGGGGTTTGTTGTTTGTTTGTTTTTAACAAAACAGACTTCAGAAGAATGTATCAGAACACATTACACATAGTGCCAGAAAGTAAATACTTCTGCTTCAGCGCATACATCCACATATGTACAGGGCCTCCAAGTAAATTGCATTTCTTACTGTAGAGCCAATCAAAAAGTTTGAAAGCCACTGTTCCAAGCTACCCAATTATCTATCTAACTTCGGCTTATAAATAGGAACTTCTTGGCATAAAAAGAATAGCAATTATTTTCTGTAAGCAAAGGAGCAAAAGAAACAATGGCACCAAGAGGTAAAAGACGGGGCTCTGGGCTCCTGGGAAGGAGGGAGCGGGGTCTCCTGCTACGTCTCTGTCCTCACGACAGCATTAAAGGGCATTACTTTAAGCCCACCACTATTCAGTCTGGCTTTTACAAAGGCAGACAGGGATAACCAAAATGCGCTTCTAAAGGAAAACAGAAAAGTAAAGGATTAATTTCCATACTGATTAAAAACAAAACGAAACATGGGACCTCACGGAATAGCTGACGTCTCAAACCCTTACAGGGCACTTCACAGAAAAGCTCGCTCCCCTATGTCTGCTGAAATAAAACGGTGCGCAACGGAAAACCACTGCTTACTCTCCAGTGTGGACAAGCTTTGGTTCCAACTACAGTTCACGAGAATTTCTATCTTTACTGGTTGTTACTTAAAAGGTCTAATTAGTAACTACAAAGCAACCTAAATCAATGACATGATTAAATAAAAATCTTTGAACCTGCTCTGTACAAACCACTCTTATTTAGTAAATAAATATTATACTAGCTCAGGATGGCAAGAAATACAAAACAGTCTAAGGCCAAACAGCCTGCACAACGCCAAACAGAAGTGAGATACGCACACAAAATAATTAGCCCTTTGGCACTCCTTTTCCACCCTCAAACACCTCCGCCTACGCTAGATGGCTGGGACCACTGACTGAAAGTTTCTAAGAACACTCAAATCTTAATTTCGTACCTCCCTGTCTGGAACCACCACCAACTCACAGACTTCAAATTCAACCAGGTCAAACAGGGGGCAGGAGTGCTCCCGTATCTCCAGCTGTATCTGCTTGTAAATGTAAGCCTCTGCACCTAGCAATTCTGAAACATGACACAAATTGGTATGTTAAAGAACTTCTACCAAGGTACCATCCTGCTGACCTTAGCCAAAACAATTTTTTAAATTCCTGTTTTAAATTTTGGAATCTGGGGGTGCCTGGGTAGCTCAGTTGGTTAAGCACCTGACTCCTGAATTCGGCTCAGGTCATGATCTCAAAGTCTGTGAAATCGAGCCCCGCGTCAGGCTCTGCGCTGATAGCGTGGAGCCTGCTTGGAATTCCCTCCCCCACTCTCCCTCTCAAAATAAATAGATAAACTTAAAAAAATTTTTTTTGGAATCTGTGCACTTGCATAAAAGTAAAAAGTTCATCTCCTCACATTCAAAGTTTAGGATCTGACCCTTCCAATTCTAAAAATTCCATTAGCGGAGTCCAACATGTGTTCTAAGAAACACCAGTCCTGTGAAATGCTTTGTGATGCCCTGGCTATTTTCAAAATGCGTATTAGCTGTAAGGGAACCCATTTACTTTGAACAACCCTGTGCTGTCCAATACGGTAGTCACGCATGGCCAGTATGCACCTGTAAAGAGGCTGGTGCCACTTAGCAACTGAAATTTCAACTGTATTTTAGTTCAATTAATTTAAAATTTAAAGTTGGTACTCATTTCCATTACTGGAAAACTTTTGTTATGTTTGGAAAAACTTGGGTATGTGGATATACTTTTTTAACTGTAAATTTTGTGAAATCTCAATACAGATCAAGTATTTCTAGTGAAAATTTCATATTCAAACTGAAATGTGTTGTGAGTATAAAATACACACCAGATTTCAAAAAGAATGTCAAACATCTAATTTTAAGTATTTCAATATTTAAGTATTTAAAAACTGATTTCACATCAAACTGCTAATATTCTGCACATACTGGGTTAAAGTATACATTATTAAAAGTAATTTCACTGATTTCTTTTACTTTTTTAATGTGACTCCTGGAAAATGTAAACACATGGCTCACATTCCATTTCTTCTTTTTTT
Source organism: Panthera pardus (assembly GCF_024362965.1). Taxonomy (NCBI): domain Eukaryota; kingdom Metazoa; phylum Chordata; class Mammalia; order Carnivora; family Felidae; genus Panthera; species Panthera pardus. The sequence goes on along the minus strand of NW_026526991.1, from coordinate 2,077,832 downwards.
TTTTTTTTTTAAGTTTATTTATTTAAGCAATCTCTATACCCAACATGGGGCTCGAACTCACAACCCTGAGATCACGAGCCACATGCATGCTCCACCAACTGAGCCAGCCAGGCGCCTCTCCCATTCCATTTCTACTGGATGGTGCTGGAGTAACCTAATGATTCCCAAACTTTTCCCACTGTAACACCTCCCAACACTAGGTTTGGGAACACTGCAGTAACCACATCCTGTTCTTCTGGATGACCACATCTGAGATTGAGAAGTCCTTCCCTTCTCTTCAGCGACTATTACGAACCGTCCTACACAATCACCTGCCTTTCAATCCTTTCCCAGGTCCTGTTTCTCTTCCTGTCCCCAAGGACCTATTCTCAGTTCTCTTTTCCATTCTCTGTACTTTCATGGTGAGCTCATCCAGTCTCTCAGCTTCAACTGTCATGTCTGTGTGGATGACTTCCAATTCTTGATCTCCACCTCTGACCTCTTTCTCAAGCTTCAGCTTCACACTGCCAGCTGCCTGCTAAACAGCTGCCTCTGGAAGTCCCACCAACTTAACTCAGGATGTCTGACCTGGATTACATCTTCACTCCTGTATAAGGTTCCCAACATTCACCTTGAAAACCCAGAGTCCCTGGTCCCTCTTCTAGCCTCACCACCACAGTCTTATGGCAGACACTTTTTTTTTTTTATAGTTTATTTTGAGAGAGAGAGAGAGAGAGAGAATGAATCCCAAACAGGCTCTGCACTGTCAGCACAGAGCCTGATGTGGGGCTTGAACCCACGAACTGGTAGATCATGACCTGAGCCGAAACCAAGAGTCTGGTGCTTAACTGAATGAGCCACCCAGGTGCCCCTCGAAGACCCTTTGTTAACAGTCCCATTTCGCCACAACTGGCCTGCCTGACTCTAGATCACGCACTGCCCCCGCTGGCCCCGCGGCCCCCGGCCTCTGCCCCTGCCCCACTGCCATTTAGCATTCTCGAAAACCACTTTGATCATGTTTCTATCATATTTTCAACAAGTCCCCTCTATCTGCCACCTAACTACTAGCAATCCAAACTATGAGCAGGCGTTTCATCTCCCCTGTACACCTCTGGGCTCCCGTCAATCCTCCCGCTAGACTGCTCTGCCCTCTATACAATTCTGAACCTTTTTTTTTTTTTTATATTTATTTTGGGGAGAGAGAGAGAGAAAACGCAAGATTGGGGAGGAACAGAGACAGGGAGACACAGAATCTGAAACAGGCTCCAAGCTGAGCTATCGGCACAAAGCCTGACACGGGGCTTGAACTCAAGAACGGTGAGATCATGACCTGAGCTGAAGTCGGATGCTTAACCGACTGAGCCACCCAGGCGCCCCCAGTTCTGGCCAACCTTTAAGGCTCAGCTCAGTTACACAGTCCTCATAAAGTGTTTAATGATCAACCCGACTAAAATTAGTCTTTCTCTTCCCTCAAATTCCTTTGGCATTTTTAATGGCAACCATTATGGTAATAGGAGTATGTGGTCTTATCTTCTTTATAAAATAGTGTCCCCTTAACAGATCCAACAGCATCTTGCACTGCTCGTTGCCATCTTTGGACATCTTACCAAAGAAATCAACTTAAAAAGGAAAATGTTGGAGGACTCGGACTACTGATGATTCTCAAATCTTTGTCTCCAGACAGATATCTAATTGTTTCAGACTTTCATTTGGATGTCTCAAAATTCAATAACTCTAAAACTGAACTCATTATCTCAACCCCACACCTGTCTCCCATCTAAATGGACCCCCCACTCGGCAAATGATACCACCATCCCGTTAGTAGCCCAGGCCAGAGGCAGAGGCATCATCTTAAATTTCCCCAACCCTCATCTTCTCATACTCAGAAAATGTGTTCAGGTCATCTGAAATCTTCTTCCTAAATGTCTCTGGATTTACCCCCTTCTTCCCAACTCTGCTGTGAGTTCAGGCCACCATTACCTGGGATGCCTTAATACTATCTGGTCTTAAACTCATCTCTCCAGCCATTTTCTACAGTGCAACCACAGTCATCCTTCAAAAATCCAGTCTGAACAGGTAACATTCCTGCTGGAGACCCTTTAATTGCTGTTTAGATAAAGACTTCCAAAGATGGTTTACAGACCTTCTGCATCGGGCCAGTGTTTACCTTTACAGCTTCACTTCTTATTTTCCAGATCATCTCTTTCCTTACGTATGTCACACTCCAACCATGTCCAAGTATTCTCCGAGTACACCAGTGTCCTCTCTTGCCTCAGGGCCTTTGCACATCCAGTCCTTCTATTTGGGTTGGGTGTCCCTCTCTTGTAATCGCCCAACATGCTGCACACTGGCCAGCCTCCTTGCATTTATATTCTTTCTAACTTCAGCAATGGTACCTGGAAAAAAATCTTCACACTACTTCTATCCAGCATATACTAGATACTCAATAATTACTTGTTGAATGAGTGAGCAAACATAATAATTTTCTGGGTTTAAAAAAAAATGCCAAAATCAATGAAAAAGCCATTTCTATGACATCTATATTTATTTGACAGCATTGTATAAGGGCAATTGGCCTAAGTTTTTATTTTACCTGTCTTTTGAATCAAAACCATTAATAGCTTAGTTAAATATATGGAATTTATATCTGTAGGCTCAGAATAATCACAATGAAGGAAAAAACACTGTATTTTATCTTCTCCCTTGTCTTGTAAATTTGGGACCAACTCATCTGAAACTGTTGAGAACCTTTTGATGCAAAACACAGAATGTAAGAAAAGCAGCCAAGTAAATGTGGATCCATCACAGAGGCAGAGCCTGCAGGAAACTGGAGAGCATGAAGAGACGACATCAGACCCTAGGAATGTAGGTAGGGACTTTAATAAAAAGAAAAGGCTCAGCGCTACTCCCATCCTTATCCAGGCTGAAGCTCAGTGCAATCAGTGCACACATTTCATGATCCTGCAAGGCATGAGAGAGAATGGAGGCATCTGTGGGGCCGTAAAAGTCTTTCTGGTTTATTTAACAAAGGGGGGGTAGAGCTCAGGGGAAGGAAATACTTACTAAGCAATGAGACCAGGTGCCAGCTCTCACATACAACATTTCCTTTATGGTTCACAACAGCATCTTATCCCCATTTTACTCACAAAGAAACAGGGGCTTATGGTCACGTAGCTGGTCCTAGTGACCTTAGACTCAAGTGTAGCTCAAATACATTTTATCGAACACTCAGTCCTGCTTAGCCCAGTTCTAGATGCCGGGGACTGAGCAACAAGCAAAACAAAATCTGCTCTCATGAAAGCGGAAGGCTTTGTGGGGAGTGATGCACCATCATACACAAATAATGTAATTTCATTGAGTGACACAATTAAGGGATATTAAAATGGTTCAACTGACGGATGTGATAGAGTAACCAGGGAGGCAACTTAACTTGCAAGGTTCTCAGGGATCATTTAAAAAATAATTTTGAGGAGACACTTTTGCATGACTAACAAACATGTATAAAGTGACTATCTTGACAAACCTTCAATGGAAGTCTCTGGAACTAACGAGAAGCAAAAATTACCATTCGTTTCCTGATTCTCAGCAAAGAGACTACGAGGTGACATGAACTACAGTGCTGTCCTAGTCCTAACCCAAAGCAATCGGTTAGATAGTCACCAGATGCTGAGTATTTCCACACGAACCAAGTGGCTGTTCAGGGAGATGGCCGACCAAATTCTTAGGTCCCCCCGCACCTACAACAGCACCCAACACACACCGGGGCATAATAAATGATTGCTGAATGAACATACGAAGGAAGAAAAGAAAATGTTCAAATGTCACTGACATGGGTTAAATCCCTTTTCAGGCCAAGTGGCTTCAATTCACCCCAGCCCACTCCACCACCAGTCTTAACCACAAGAGGGTAAGAGAAGGTAATTTGTATAAACTGATGAGCCATACTGTACTAGGAAACAATTAGCGTGTGCTGCCCCCTCCCCAACCAAAGATGGTCAGAAACCCCGTCTTTAAATCACATGTTACACTTAACGAAAATCTAATATCCAAATGATGACTAAAAATAAGGGGCTTCTTTAAAGAAGGGCTCTCCTAACGCAGGTACTCAGGACACTTCCATAGCAGGTACTTGTTATAACTACTGCACACTTAGCACCAAGTTGTGATGGCCTCTTTATCGGAGAATCTTCCTTGCTAGATTGGTACTTCTTGAGGGTAGAACAAAGCACATTCATCTGTATTGCCTCAGGGCTTTGTCCAGTTTAAACTGCACACGAGGGGCGCCTGGGTGGCTCAGTTGATTAAGCATCGACTTAGGCTCAGGTCATGATCTCAGTTCCTGAGTTCAACCCCCACATCAGGCTGGCACGCAGAGCCCCCCTCTGGATCCTGTCTCCTTCTCTCTCTGCCCCTCCCCCACACGGTTGCACACAGGTTCTCTCTCTCTCTCTCTCAAAAAAAAAAATAAACATTAAAACAAAATAAAAATAAACTGCAGAAGAACAATGAGTACACTAAGTTACAAAAATTAAAATTTCTCCAGGGGTACCTGGGTGACTTAGTCTGACTTCAGCTCAGGTCATGATCTTGTGGTCCGTGAGTTCGAGCCCCGCGTCGGGCTCTGCTCTGACAGCTGAGAACCTGGAGCCTGCTTCAAATTCTGTCTCCCTCCCTCCCTGCTCCTCCCCCACTCGCACTCTGTCTCTCAAAAATAAATAAACATTGAAAAAAAATTTAGGGGCGCCTGGGTGTCTCAGTCGGTTGAGCGTCCGACTTCAGCTCAGGTCATGATCTTGCGGTCTGTGTCGAGCTCTGTGTCGGGTTCTGTGTTGACAGCTCAGAGCCTGGAGCCTGTTTCAGATTGTGTCTCGTCTCTCTCTGACCCTCCCCCGCTCATGCGCACGCTCTCTCTCTCTCTCTCTCTCTCTCTCTCTGTCAAAAATAAGTAAACATTAAAAAAAATTTTTTTTTTAATTTAAATTTCTCCAAAACGTTTCAGTCATGGGGCAGATGGGTAGGGTGAGGCCCACCTCCTACTACTGTTATCTGCTGGGCCTGCTCTGTGGAAGCTGAAGGCCTCCTGACTCCACATCACTCTTGCAGTGTCTCTTGTAGAGGTGAAGAACTGGAAAAGCCTTGGGAGACTTGCTTCAATGTTTAGAAGTTTATTTTTAAAGGATGGTCCTAGTGGTGATGGAGAAGGACAAGCGGCCATTCAAAGCTGTACAAGAGTTGAACTTGCACTAAATACCAAAGATGCTGGTGCTTCCTTTCTGGCACCCAGACGGTAGGACTGAGAAACAGTTGAAAAATAAGACACCACTTCTGATAGATAAGCACTATCCATTTTTGTGATGTTTCGGTAAAATCTTAATAATGATTTTGTGACATTTCTTTCTGAGGCAGAGCAGCTGTGAATAATGACATTACTATAGGATCACAAGTAGACCCAGTGTAAGGAAAAATGGATTGGGGGAGGGGGCATCTTAAGTAAGAATCATATTCATTTTCTCCGATAAGAAACTTCCTCTGCACACGCCATCTCATTTTTAAAAACCGTAACATGCAAGTTCTGATATCCCTGGTTTCTGCTCTTCATAACATCAGCCACATCTCTAAAGTTTTTAAAGCTCCATTTCACGCTATCGACAGAAAACAAAAACTTCAACAAAAGGCACAAATACTATCCATCGGCACACTTGATACTCATTTTTATGTGCTTCTGAATTACCCTACTTTGGGCCCTGCAGGAACTTAGATCCAAAATGGCAGCTGGGCTTCTGAAACTCACCAGAGCCCTAACGCTTAACATACGTGAAACGAGGTCTTATTTATCCCACTTTCCAACCTGTCTAGGAGAGAGAAGTATTTCTAAAAACATTTCAGACACTCAGATGGCATTATGTCCGTGTTCATTCTATCATCCTCCCTCTTGCCTGAGAGAGTAGGTACCCTGCTTTTTTTGGTTCCTCGGCTCCACAAACTGAATTAACCTGCTATTCACATGTTTACACGGACCACGGAAACAAGCTAATGACAAAACATGGAAAGCTTAGGTTTTTCTCTTCTGTAAGGCCAACTTAGGAAATGGGTGTGAAATCGATCATCTAAGGAGTGAAGCCCCAAGTAAGTGCTTTCATTTTCAGAAAAAAACCCAACAATGATGAGAGCTCTAATTTTCCTTCGGCCCACCACACAGCAACACTCCCTATCACTATGGTAATTTCTAGGTCTTTTCCTTTAAATTCAAGCTGTAAGAAAATTTTTAAAGAGACAAATTTGTTGCAGACTACCTCTTTAATGTAATGTTTCCAATCTCTTTCACACAAAAGCTGAACTTATATTACCAAAAAACGTACAGTGGTTTTAAACTGTCATATCTCTACTGATTCCCACTACTAATATAACAACATTAATTTTAGAAAAGTAATAAAAATACTTGCTCTTTAGAGACAGAGAACTTTAATTATCTTTATGTATTCAAATGCAGAGTCTTTTTGTTAAATTAGCGTGAAAGTCCCTTCATCTACACACAATTGCCCCAAAGAAACAGGCCATTTTCAGCACAAGGGGCCAATCCATTTGAACACTGAATAAAGCTTTTGAAAGCACTATACACCCTCTTCCAGACTGTCAAATTTTCAAAACGGGCCAGCATTTCTTCCATTTTTTTTTTAACACTTGCAGGCCCAGCAAGCATCTTATAATTAGATTAATTAAAAAGGAAACAACAACACTGCTCCCTTCTGATCAAAATTATTCCATTTATGCTTAATTAGCTTTAATCCAAGTCTACGTATTTAATGATGGGGATATGACAATTCCAGGCATTTGCATATTTTAAATACCTTTCTAAACTATACTTTGTAACAGATTTAGAAGAACAGTCTCTTTCTCATGCCAGTATGCCACGCATAAATCAGGAGGATACAAATTAGGAAAAAAAAGAAAAAAGAAAAGAAAACAAGGCCTCTCAGAGCCAGGGATGTGCTGAGGGGGTGGGGTGATTTACTCGGGGGTGGGGGCAATTTCCCCGCCACATCACAAACTACGACCCTTTCAGCCCACCAGACGAGAGAGAAGCATTACATCACACTCTTACAATGATAGGGGGAGGTGGCTCTGAGAAAGCAAGTTTTCAGCTTTCTTTCCTCCCTGCTCCCAGGCTTTCTAGAATCCTGTATTGGAAGTAATGGAATTTAACTTCAGGGCACCGCACAGTTTCGGGGGTAATGAACACCCACATCCATACAGCTACCTATTTACGTGACCCTAAACGTCCACTTCGACAATGGATACACGGCCCAAACAGGCAACCACACACACAGATGCTGAATTTGTGCCGAAAAGCCCAGTTCATCTGTACAAAATGAAACAAAAATTTGTAACCCGTGAGAAATGGAGAAGGCCAATCTACAGGGAGAAACTGATAAAGAATTCATTCCTGGTGGGGTGAATAGCTGTTTAGATCTTTAAAACACCATGTTTACAAGATAGTCCTACCACTTGGTTCGAACCACGATCAAAATAAAAGCGCATCTGGCTGCACATTTGAGAACACACACAGAGACCCGGTGTAAATGAGCGCGCGCCGAGAAGAGACGGGTGACCCACACATTGCTTGGGAGGTTTTCAAGCAGGGGAATCTACAAACCCCAAACCTCCTGGTGTTCACTCGCCCCCAGCCTGATGTTTAAAATGTATCAGGTCTTATTTTAGGTTTTACATCTCTCTAGGAAGGATGGCCTAGCTTTAAAGAAAAAAAAAAAAAAAAAAAAAAAAAAAAAGGCTTTCCATGGTTGTGCTTGCCCTCCCAGATCCTTTGTCGGCCTTAGCAGCCGAAAGAATGCAAACCCATTTATATTTATGCAAATTTTTGCAGCAGATTTAAGGGGGCAGGGAGAGGTCTGTGTTTTTTAAAAACCTCTTTCTAAATATCAAATTTCCAGTTATTCGTAGTTTCATTGATTTGCAACACAGAAATGATGATGAAAATCTGTATATAAATTAAAAGTGCAATTAAATCACTTCAAAATTTAATATTCTACCAAGGCTTTTCCATTTCTAAAATGCCGAACCAAAAGTACATCACGGGTCTGATTTACACAGATTCACGAAATGTCTGAAGCCAGTCTCCATGCTAGACAAATGTCCATTTGCAACAGCACTAGTGAAAACGGTTAGACAAGATCCATATAAATCAATTGGTTTAAAAAAATTGAAAATATTTACCAACCTCATAAAGTGCAGCAGTGCTTAAATCCAGCAAATTGAGGCATACAAGGTAGAAATGGAAATGAAAAAAGGTCCAAAAAATGATTTCTTTTTGTCTATCTGTTTTTTTGTATTTTAAATATTCAGAAACCAGCAGAGACTCTGTCGGCCATTTTGGCTTGAACTAACTCTCTCACTCACTCTCCCTCTTGCTCTCTCTCTCCCCCTCTGTCTCTAAAGGAAGCAGCTTTTTGTGACCTTCAAATAGAGGCGGATCATGTGACTTCGGGTAGGTCTGTCAATCAGGAAAGGGGAGGGAGCTGGGGAATGGAACTGCCTTAAAGGGAAAGCAGCCCTTTTCCACTCACTTTCATTTGTGAAATGCTGTTATCTCCTGCTCTCCGCCTACACGCACTGAATGTGAAAGTGGCAACAGCAAAAGGGTAACAGATGAACAAAATAGAAAAACCTTTATTGGTTTATAGAAATAACCAATGCTCAGTTGCGAGCGATTCTTGCAGATCCTGGAGGTTGACTTGCTTGCTACAGTTCTTTGGCTGTTTGGGCAAGCATGGGCTGGCAAACTGCTCTTTAAAAGGGGGCTTAAACAATGCTTCAGCCAAACAAGAGACTAGTTTTTAAAGATTAAGGTGAAATATAGGGCACAACTGATCTCCGGCAAGCTCCTAAAATGCACAAGAGAAGACCAAAAGGAAACACCAAAGTAGAAACGGAGACTGGCAATTCAGAGAAGTTAAGTGACTTATCTCAAATCACACAGCTAGACAGAAGCAGAACAGGGGTTGGTTTCCCACATTTATCGTTTTTGGTGCATGTGTATCTGACACTTCCCCTCCCCCCCCCCCCCAATAAAAACTATGCTGCGGCTACCAAGCTGACTTCCTCCAGGATCTGGCAGATTCCAGCCTTCTTTAATCCCCTCTCCCACCTGAGGAAACGGCTCTGCAGCTGACAGCAGTAAGCATGAAATTAAACACCTACCTGCTTTCCCCAATCCCCAAGTCCCTTCTCCTTGCTATATACATCTTGTTACACCCACCCACCGAAGAAATCCACGCAGGGTTTGTGTGTCTAGCTCTGGGGCTAACAGGCTGCGCAGGTTTCATTAGGCAAATCCCTTTACCTCCGGAGCCTTTTCTCATTCGGGGACTGTAAAGACTGGACATCACTAGATGGTATCTTCGGTTCCTTTCAACTCTAAAACTCTGCACTTGGCTTCTTTCTTTTAGCAGTTCTGTTCATCTTATCCTTGCCATCTCAAAAGTAATCCATGACTCCAGGAAGGCTTTCTTGACCCTTCCAGGCGAGGCCAGGTTTTCCTGTTCAACACTCCAGTAACGTCCTTTATTCCTTCTTCACAGCATTGCTCATAACCGCGATTTATTATTTGCGTGAGAATTTGCTTATGGTTGATCTCCCCCAGTGTGTATAAGGGCAAATACCACATCTTCCTCCATTGCTGTGTGAGGCCCCACATAGTAGGTGAATAAATGAATGAAGGAATTACTTGGACTTCCATTCAGAAGTGCTGGGCAGCAGGAAATGTGCCATCCAACTATAAAGAACGGAAGTCACATGGTTTCCAGAAACTCACCTCCATCTATTTATTCTAAGGAGTTGGACGGCTTAGGAAATAAATGATAGAAAGCAGGCAAAACCCTGTCAGACTCCATCTATCTCTGTAAACTAATAAAGGTGGGATTCCACAGTGTGAGTCTCCCAAATGAACGCGGCTGACCAAGGGTAATCTGATGTGCCATCCAGCAGAGAACCCATGGATTCTGTAAGCCTGGCATTCCTCGAAAAGGAACCTATGAACCCTTCCTAAATCTCACATGTTTATCATCCTGTACAGCCTCCCTCCCTCCCTTGATTTTTCCACTCCGATGGAAGAACAGGAAAGGGGCTGTTTTAGGGCAGGCGGAGGCCAACGCCTCAACGATGTGGCAGCTTGAGTATTTATGGTGTAAATGCTTCCACTGTCTTAGCGCAGCCCCAAGTAGAGCAAGAGCCAGGACCCAGACAGACAATTGAGATGTAGGCAAAAGCAGGAAACTCCTTGGATGGAAATTTTGAATATTTAGTCTATTTTTATCCTTCCAATGCCTTCCAGCTGAGTTACGGAAAGCTTACTTACGTGGAGCACGCTCAACATGTTAAAATGCATGGAGAACGTATAGCTGCCTTGTTTTCATTTGTGATGCTCCCTTGTTTAATGTCTTTATAATTTTGTTAAGTCTCCAATCCCCAATACAAAATATTATATATATATATATATATAATATATACATATGTATATATATATATATGTTACCTTGTGAGTGTTAAGCAAGCTACATAAAAAGCCAGAAAATACAAACACATTTAGAAACAAATATTAGTTCTATTTTCAAATAATACGCTCGATAGGTTTTCTTCAACCTCCAGACAGCTTTGTTTTGTGAGATACCTCTAACCTTAAAGCAATTAGTCCACTTGCTCACTGAAGCAACAACTGAAATAAATACGTTATTTTCAGGGGCACGTGGGTAGTAGCTCAGTCGGTCAGGCATCCGAATTTAGCCCAGGTCTTGATCTGGTGGTTCCCGGGTTCAAGCCATAAGTTGGGCTTTCTGCTGTCCGCCTGGGGCCCACTCTGGATCCTTTGTCCCTCTCTCTCTCTGTCTCTCCCCTACTTGCACACGCGTCTGTGTGCTCTCAAAAATAAATAAACATTTTAAAAATGTTATTTTCATTGTATTTCCAGACATTTTGGACTCTGTGATATATTTATTGTACTTTTTTTATATTAACCATAAAACAGTGTTTTTAAATTATATTATTACAAGATGAGTATACAAAGTAATAAAAAAGATTACTTTTTTTAAACAAATATACCAGAACTTATATACTCAAATGGGTGTTCTCTTTCAAAGTTGGCACCTTTGGTAACTATATACCAAAAAAAAAAAAAATTTTTTTTAATTAATTAATTAATTTATTTGTATTGAGAGAGAAAGCACACACGCACATGGGGGAGGGGCAGAGAGAGAGAATCCCAAGCAGGGTCCACACTGTCACAGCAGAGCCCCAACGCAGGGCTTGAACTCATAAACTGAGATCATGACTTGAGCCAAAATCAAGAGTCAGATGCTTAACCAACTGAGCCACCCAGGCACCCCGGTACTAAAGTATTTTTCTTAGGAAACAAGATTAAAAAATAATGAACTGAACTTTTAACTCAACAATCTAGAAAACAAGTAACAAACCAAAAATAAATTAACAATGGCAAAAGCATAAACATAAAGCAATTGTCAAAAAAGGGTAGACTGAATCAAGAAAACAAACACCTTTTTTGTTTTAAAATATATAGGTAGGTAATCCTTTAGAAAATCTGATCAAATTTAGGGAAAAGAGAGAGGTCATAAATTAACATTAGGGCTCAGAAAGAAGATATTATAATTACAGATTTGGGGAATAGTTTTTAAATTGTGAGAGAATTACACATAACTTGACATCAATAAACTTGAAGATAAAATAAAACGCATGACAGTCAAGAAAAACAGAAATTACTAAAATCAACTCAAAAACAGTTATGAAAACAACAATAAAAACCCACAGCAGAAATCTGTAAAATATTCAAAGAAGTAGCCAGTAAAACTACATCAGACACAAACAGTTTTCTGGGCAAATTCTACCAAACTTCTATCAGATAATTTTTATGTCATTCCTACTATTTCCAAATTTATGGAGACAAAAGAGAAAGCTTCCTCATTTCTTCTATATGGCTAACCTATTCTTGATATACATCTGGACTGAGATGATATGAAAAATAAAACTACAGACCAATCTTCACTTGTGGAGACAAATATAAAAATCCTAAGTAAAGTATCAACAAATAGAATTGGGCAGTTTTAAGAGAATAATAGTTCATTATGATCGTGTAAAATTTATACCAACAATGCAAGGATGGTTAAATTATAAAATCTATTAACATAAATAACTTCATGTGTTCAACAAGTACGTGCTGAATGCTTTCTATGTGCTAGTTGAGTCAGTAAGGCAAACTAGAAAGGTTCTTGTGTATGTGGAGCCAACATCCTTATGGGAGAAGGATATCACTGATAAGGAAATCCAGAGTTTGATGGGATACAGAATGCCTGAAGGAGGCTCATTTTAGATAAGGTGATTAGGGAAGGCTTATCTCAGGCAGCACATTTAAGCTCAGTTGAAAAGCAATCCTTTGAGTTTAAAAAAAAAAAAAAAAATTAAGTTTATTTATTTATTTTGAGAGAGACAGAGGCAGTGTGGGGAGGGGAGGGGCAGAGAGAAAGCGAGAGCGAGAGAGACAGAGACAGAGAGACAGAGAGAGAGAGAATCCCAAGCAGGCTTTCTGCTGGCAGCACAGAGCCAGACTCGGGGCTCAAACCCATGAAACTGTGATATTATAACCTGAGCTGAAACCAAGAATGGGACAGAAACCAAGAGTGGGACACTCAACTGACTGAACCACTCAGGTGCCCCACCCCTTGAGTTTTTAAAAGAACAAGAGGGATGACCAGGAGGCTAGGAAAGGTGAGCAGGGGAGAGAGGTGTAAGATAAACTTGGGGAGGTAGGAAGGGCTAGATCATACTGAGTCTTTCGGGCCACAGTATTTTAAGAATTGTGGAAAGCTGGGGTATCTGGGTGGCTCAGTCAGTTGAGCGTCCAACTTTGGCTCAGGTTGAACCTCACAGTTCATGAGTTCCAGCCCCACATCGGGCTCCTTGCTGTCAGCACAGAGCCCATTTCAGATCTTCTGTCTCTCTCTCTCTTGCCCCTACCCCACTCATGTGCTCTCAAAAATAAAAAAGCATTAAAAAAAAAAAAAAAAAAAAAAAAAGATGGGGCGCCTGGGTGGCTCAGTCGGTTAAGCCTCCGACTTCAGCTTGGGTCACGATCTCGCGGTCCGTGAGTTCGAGCCCCGCAACAGGCTCTGGGCTGATGGCTCGGAGCCTGGAGACTGCTTCCGATTCTGTGTCTCCCTCTCTCTCTGCCCCTCCCCCGTTCATGCTCTGTCTCTCTGTCTCAAAAATAAATAAAATGTTAAAAAAAAAAAATTAAAAAAAAAAAAAAAGAGGAATAGTGGAAAGCCACAGAAGAATTTTAATGCTTATTTATTTTTGAGAGAGAGAGAGAGCAAGGGAGGTGCAGAGAGAGAGGGACACACAGAATCCGAAGCAGGCTCCAGGCTCTGAGCTGTCAGCAAAGAGCCAGACTTAGGGCTTGAACTCACAGACCGTGAGATCATGACCTGAGCCAAAGTTGGGTGCTTAACCATTGAGCAACCCAGGCACTCCAAAGCCACAGAAGAATGTTAAAACAGGAGGCTGAACTGCACAATTTTATCCATGACTCATTCTCCACCTACCAGCTTCTCAGGGGCCTAGGCAAATGGTTAGGACCTGAAAAAATATATTTATAAGTCAAAGACACAAAAAGAAAACTATAATCATAAAAATTAATAAATGCTTAAATGTCCTCAAAAACATAAAAACACAGGATTTTCATTCACTGTTAAATTTAGGATTTATAACATTTTCATTACATTTGAAAATAATTCTCACTTTGCAAAAATTTCTAAAAAAGTTAGCTATTAAAAAATCTTAGGTAATTATAAATTAAGTCAGTTATTTGTAGCCAAAGAATTTCAGAAACAAAATTATCAATATTCTGTAAACATGTGATAGCAAAAATAAATAAAACCACATGTTTAATATGGAATGTGGGTGCCTTTTAATAGGTTTCCTACAAAGAGGGGCAAAGTCTCCAAAACCTCCCTAAGTATGCATTTCAAGGTTCCACCATCACTTTAGGAGAGACAGAATCAGATTTATGTTTAGAAAACTCATCCCGTCTTGTATATAGAGAATATAGTATAGAGGACCAAGAAGGGACCAGCTGAGATAGGAGAGGTGGAGAAAAGTATACACTATATTTAAAAGGTACAAGTAATTGTCATAAGATAAATGGTTGTTGTTAAGAATGAAATTTGTGACCATGAAATCCAGTAAGGCCAATCAACTCTTTCAAGAATAAGACTCCAAATTCTGGACCCATCATTCATTCATGCAGTCAAGAACCTTTTTTTCTTTTTTTTTTTTTTAAATATTTACCCTTGAGAAAGAAGGACAGAGTGGGGGAGGGGCAGAGAGACAGAGAGAGAGAGAGAGGGAGAGGGAGAGAGAGACACACACAGAATCCGAAACAGGCTCCAGGCCCCAAGCTGTCAGCACAGAGTCCCATGTGGGGCTCAAACTAGGGAACAGCGAGATGATGACCCGAACTGAAGTTGGACGCTCAAACAACTGAGCCACCCAGGCGCCCCTCCCCTCTCCTTTTTTAAAGCATCCACTATGTATTACATACTGTGCTACAGCCAGGCCCTGAGGGATAAAAAGAATGGTTGCTAACACCCTGAAGGACAGAGGCAGGTAAATCCATAATTAAAATATAGCATGGTAAGTGCCATAATTAAAGAACAGAGATATAACATAGTTATGCCATGGGATTACAAAGAACTAACTTCTGGGAGAGTCAGGAAAGATTTCACAGGGGATACGAGATTTTGAACACAGTCTAAAGAATGAGTAGGAATTTGCTATGTAGAGAACACAAGAAAGGCAAAGACTTTTCTAAGTTTTATCAACTTCCAGTACTGTCAAATGATGGCAACAACAAAGGCTAACAAGAAATGATATAAATGGAAAAGCCAAGCTTTTCAGGATTCTTTTTTTTTTTTAATTGTTTATTTATTTTTGAGAGAGAGAGAGACAGAGTGCGAGTTGGGGAGAAGCAGAGAGAGAGGGAGACACAGAATCTGAAGCAGGCTCCAGGATCTGAGCTGTCAGCACAGAGCCCAACACAGGACTCAAGCCCACGAATTGAGAGATCGTGACCTGAGCCGAAGTCGGATGCTTAACCAACTGAGCCAGCCACCCAGGTGCCCCAAGCTTTTCAGGATTCTTAACCCCAACAAAATCAGAAGGTGAAAATAGCCAACGCTGCATCAGAATGTGGCTTTTACTTCTGGATCTAGTACATAGGAGGAATTCAATGAATGTTTGTTGGATGAAGGACCAAACATATAAGCAAAGGAATAAACGGATGAATACTACAAACCTAAGTATTTGCAGGGTACGAAAGAACGTTAACACTTAAAAACCTATAATTGGAAGATAAAACACGTACACAGCATAGTCAACAAGAAAGTGTGAGATAAATTGTTAACTGTACGGTTCCAGCCTAGGAGATATAGGAGTTAGGAAATATGGACACTACAGATCAGTGGAGCTGTACTTCAAAGGAAGGGCAGGACCAGAATGGTCAAAACAGATGCGTCAGTATGAAGCTAAGGAAGCTTACGCTGCAGGACCCCTCACTGTCATGGGGCTCTCCCAAAGCTCCATTTGAGCACTGTTCCCAAATGATCTCTCTCTGCTTTTTTTCTGTTGCAATGTGTTTCTCCTCCTCCTCCTCCTTTTTATTGTGGTAAAATACACATAACATAACATTTACCATCTTAACCAGTTGTA
Source organism: Panthera pardus (assembly GCF_024362965.1). Lineage (NCBI taxonomy): Eukaryota > Metazoa > Chordata > Mammalia > Carnivora > Felidae > Panthera > Panthera pardus. The sequence goes on along the minus strand of NW_026526991.1, from coordinate 2,062,064 downwards.
CAGTTCAGTACTGGTAAGTATACTCACATGGTTGTGAAACGGATCTCCAGACACTTAGAGCTATTTCATCTTGCAAATCTGACATTCTATACCCATTAAACAACCCCTCTTTTTCCTCTCCCCCCAGCCCCCAGTAACCACCATTTTATTTTCTATTTATATAAATTTGACTACTTTAGATACCTCCTTTAAGTGGAATCATCCTGTATTTGTCTTTTTGTGACTGGCTTGTTTCACTTAACATAACATTCTCCAGGTCCATCCATGTTGATATATGATAGGATCTCCTTCTTTTTTCATGGCTGACTAATATTCCAGTGTATGTATATGCCATCTTTTGTTATTCCATTCAGCCGCCAGTGAACACTTGGGGTGCTTTCACCTCTTGGCTATTTCTCTATGAATATGCATATGCAAACATCTCAGTTCTTTTGGATACATACTCAGAAGGGGGATTCCTGGCTCATATGGTAGCTCTAGTTTTTATTTTTTAAGGAATCTCTGTATTGTCTTCCACAGTAGTCACCTTATTTTATAATCCCACCAACAGTGCACAAAGGTTTCAATTTCTTTGCCAACACTTGTTATTTTCTGGGTTTTTTGGCGTTTTTGTTTCTGGGTTTTGATTTTTGGGTTTTTTTGATAGTAGTCATCCTAGTGGTATCTCACTGTGGTTTTGATTTGCACTTCTTTGATGATTAGTGATGTTGAGTGTCTTTTCATATGCTTATAGGCCATTTATATATTCTTGGAGAAATGTCTATTCAAACCCTTTGCCCATTTTTTAATCAGGTTATACAATTTTTTGTTGTTGTTGAGTTGTAGTTCTCTACATATTCTGGATAGTAACCCCTTATCAGATATATGATTTGCAGACATTTTCTCCCATTCTGTAGGGTGCCTTTTCACTCTATGGATTGGGTCTTTTGATGCACGAAATTTAAAAAATTTGATGTAGTCTCATCTGTCTGCCTTGCCTGACTTTCGGTGTCACATCCAAGAAATCACTGCCAAGTCCAATGTCACAAAGCTTTTCTCCTGTATTTTCTTCAAACAGTTTTATAGTTTTAGGTCTTAAGCTTAGGTCTTTAATCCATTTTCATTTAATTTTTATATATGGTGTGTGAGACAAAGGGCCATCTTCATTCTTCTGCAAGTGGTAGCCAGTGTTCCCAACACCATTTGTTGAAAAGACTCTCCTTTGTTCCCCATTGGGTGGTCTGGGTACCCTTGTCAAAGATCATTTGACCTTATATGTGAGTGTTTATTTCTGGGCTTTCTATTCTATTCCATTTGTCTATTTGCCTGGCTTTATGCCAGTATGGCATTGTTTTGGTTGCTGTAGCTTTGTAATATATTTTGAAATTAGGAAGTGTGACTAGTCCAACTTTGTTCTAATGACACTTTTTATAAAGTGTGCAAAGACAAGATACATTCATTACTCTTAACCCATACTGTTAAAACCACAGTCTCTTTCCATCTCAGCTTTCCCCTCATGGCTGCAGGCATTTGGGGGATCCATAAAGGGAAAGTTATACTAGAGACAAATCCATTTTGGGTTTAGTGGAATATATTCACGTGGTTCTTAGCACTTCTGTGTATGGTCGAATTACTGTTAACCATCCTAGCATACAAAGATGACACTGGGCCAACTTACTCTGTATGATGACAGAAGTGTGCAGGGCCAGATCATATCATGATGTAAATGTGTCAATTCAGAGTATTACAGGGTAGCCAATGTACAAGAAAAAGTGAAGCCTTACAATATAAAGGATACTTGATAGAGATTTCCCCAAAGTTGATAACAATCTCAAAAATGTATATAATGTTACTAATAACAAGTTGTGAGGATGAAAGGAACTTTGTTGATTCGTCATTATGAAAAACCCTAGTGTGGTCAACCATGCTATAACAAACAATGAATTACCTTTCTAGTCTCTTTCTAGAAAATATCACAGAACCATTGTAACATAAAGGGGCAAAAAAGACGATGCAGCCAAAACATGTAGAGAAAAAAGTTTCACAGTTAAGTAGTGAATACAAATGCTAGTGCTATTTTTCTGAATTTTCTATTTGTCCACTTCTTAAAAGTCACCATTTTGTGTGTGTGTGGTTTTCTTTCCTCGTTGTAAATAAATGTTCACTTTTGTACAACTCATATTTGAATTAATTCTCTTTTCCTTAAAGAGCATTCCCAAAAACCTAGATTTGCTCCTGGTCAGAAAGAAGGGTCTCTGCCTCAACAGAAGCATCTAATGGAGAAGGAAATGAGCTGTGCATGGAAGCCTTACAGGGGGCCACTGGACAGGGGTAGAAAGACCCTCTCATTGACTAATTGATTGATTATTAAAAACTTTCCATTTATTTATTTTGCGGGGGTGGAGAGAGACAGAGAGAATGAATGAATCCCTAGCAGGCTCTGTACTGTCAACACAGAACCCCATGTAGGGCACAAACTCACTTACTGTGAGATCATGATCTGAGCCAAGCCAAGGAACTGGACACAAAACCGACTAAGCCACCCAGGGGCCCCTAGTTTGTTTTTTTAAAGTAAGCTCTGTGACCAACGTGGGGCTTAAACTCATGACCCCGAGATCAAGAGTCACATGCTCTACTGACTGAGCCAGCCAGGTGCCCAAGGACCTTTAAACGATAGAAACAATATGCATAGGTAGGCTAAAGGCATCTTATGGAGGACCTCAGAAACAAGGAAAAAGGCATCTTCTGCCAAATAAACAATAACCAACAACTGTCTCATAGATAGAGACACCTAAAGAATAGTGATAAAATCAGGTCTGTTGGAATACCCTCAAGAAAGCATTGAATACAGGGGCACCTGCATGGCTCAGTCAGTTAAGCGTCTGACTCTGATTTCAGCTCTGGTTGTGACCTCACGGTTCATGAATTTGAGCCCTCAGCCGGGCCCCTCACTGACAGTGCTGAGCCTGCTTGGGATTCTCTCTCTCTCTCTCTCTCTCTCTCTCTCCCCTACTTGCACATGCCTTCTTTCTCTCTCTCTCTCTCTCTCTCTCTCCCTCCCTCTTTCCAAAAAAAAAAAAAACAAAACCACAAACTTGAAAAAAAAAAAAAAAAGAAAGCACTGAATATAAAGTCAAACATGATATACTAGCAATTCACTTTTCTTCTGCTTATGAAAAATATTCTGGGGTTAGGATTTTTAATAGCTCCACCTCAGATTTTCAAAGTGAGTGTGCAGACCAGGGAGGGTTTCTTAACACTCAGACATTTTCATTCATTCAACATATTTATATATTTATATATATATTATATATTATATATATTTATATTTATATTATATATATTTATATATATAATAACATATATTATATATATTTATATTTATATTATATATATTATATTTATATATAATAATATATGTAATATATATTTATATTTATATTATATATATTATATTTATATATAATAATATATGTAATATATATTTATATTTATATTATATATATTATATTTATATATATAATATATGTAATATATATTTATATTTATATTATATATATTATATTTATATATATAATAATATATATATAATATATATAATATATATATGTATATATATACAAAATTGACATTTTGTATGTGCTACTGGCAGTGACCAAGATGACAAAGGTCTCTATCCTTGCAGAGCTGAAGATTTAGCAAAAAGCCTTAACCTGACATTTCACTGCCTGCCATCATCATGTTGTGCCTCCTCTCTGCCATTCTATTCACCTCTACTTCAGCCCAAACTTCAGCCCACAGACATGGCTGGCAGGAAGGGAACCCAGGAAGAGCGCTCAGGGCAGAACTTGTATCCACACCGCCTAGTGATCAGAACATTTGGGGGAGAAATAAACACCAGCTTCTCTTCATGACACCCCTGGAGATTCTTGCAGCTGAATGTGTTATTTCTTCACCTGTATTTACATCACACTATTTAAAAATTTGAAAACATTTTACAACTTCATGACAATAACATCTCCAAAGCGAGGCCTTAAAACACCAATTTCAAGGAACTGGACAAATACATCCTGCCTTTTGAGTAATGTTTTTTCATAAAGTCAGTTATTTGTCCATAAGCAAAATATAAGCTACAGAATTAAGACTATTATTAACTTAACCGCAGTTTTCTAAGAGCTGCATGATCTACCCTATGCACTGTTGGTTAAAGTCATCACATGAACCTGTAAGTAGTAGCAGCCCTCAGAGTTTGAAGTCATTTTCAACTATGAAACACATAATTCCTGAAGTTACTCCTATTGTAATTAATCCACGGCCCAGACACCAAAGAGAAACCTCATAAAATATAATTCAGAATTTATTATGTATGATTCTGAGACTGGGGGGGGGGGGGGGAAGGCAATTTTTTGAGAGAATTAATGTTTTTTTACGTTTATTTATTTTGAGAGAGCGAGAGAGAGTGCGTGCAAACAAGGGAAGGGCAGAGAGAGGGAGAGACAGAGAATCCCAAGCAGGATACGCACTACCAGCGCAGAGCCCAACGTGGGGCTTGAACCCACGAACCATGAGATCATGACCCAAGCCAAAACCAAGAGTCAGACGCGTAACTGACTGAGCCACCCAGGCGCCCTGAGAATTAATTTTTTAAGTAACTCCAATGCAAATTACAAAATTTATTAGCAAGTGACAGTTTCCCAAAGACCTAGTACAAAATGTTTACGGTTATGCTAAAATTCCCAGCAGCAAAAATTCCATGAGCATAACTATCATCTATTGAACCACTTTGTGGCATTTTCAAAATACTAATTAACTTGAAAATAAAACTCATTTCCTTTCTCTTCAAAATAATTAAAAAGATTATATAGAAACCCAACTATTCTTCTGATGTCCAGCTTACTGCTGTGTAATGACTAAGTTTACAGAGTTCAATTTGGTACTTCTTAGTACATTTATTTCAACATGTACATATTTCAGTGGTTTAAAGAAAACACACTGGTGAAAAACTCATGGTAGAATACGGAAAATGTTAAAAAACAAAACAACACAACAACACCCCTCTTTCCTAATGGCCAAATACCAAGGTTTGTATTGTGAAGATAATTATGTATAAAATAAGTGACTTGGAAATATTTTTTCTTTTCTTCCTCTTCTTCTTCTTCTTCTTCTTCTTCTTCTTCTTCTTCTTCTTCTTCTTCTTCTTCATTTTGTTTTTAGGAAATACTATAGAGCTGCCTAATTTTTTTTAAAAGAAGAACCCAGAAGAATGGTTCCCAAAGAACTTAGTGTTAAACTTGGTGGCTAAATATAAAACAAGGAACGCCCTACTCTTAGTATAGAGACTGGGGGAGAATAAACTGAGGGAGAATAAAGTTGCACCGCAGTATAAGATGATTCTGAGGAAGACGGAGCTGTAAGTTAATGAGTCAGAGTAGGGGCAGAAATAAAGATAAGGTAAGGACAAGCTGTTAGACTTAATGAAAGGTCTGTATAATTAATAATTCAGAAAAATTAAAAGGGTATTTTATAACTAGACATTTAAGTTGGGAAGAATGTAATTAGGAAGAAGAGAATTTAATCACGATACTGGAGTTAAGACATTTAAAAAACAGCACCTCCAGCACAAAGTCGTATTACACCACAGAAGAGTATAAAGAGCAACGATGATTCCATAAATCACATTCTTCTCTCCAAATCAATATAAAACTGTCTTCAACACTTTGATTTCCATATAGGCCTCCCATGCAAGCTCTGAGCAGATTTTCCCTTGAAAAAGAGAAATCAAAAAAGATGGCACCCCAAGAGAGCTGAAATATAGGAATTGATATAATTAATTCTACCAACAATCCCTAAAAAGGGGATGCTGTCTATATAACACATTATAAAATGAGATTGAAATTTAATATGTATGCTTTATTTAATACAACATATGTAAAAGATTATCATTTCAACATAAAATCGATATTATTAATTTTACATTCTTTTTTTTGGGTATTAAGTCTTTGAAATCCAGGCTGTCTTTTGCATTTAAAGTACATTTAGGGGTGCCCAGTGGCTCAATCAGTTAAGCATCTGACTCTTGGTTTTGGCTCAGGTCATGATTTCATGGTCCATGGGATTGAGCCCTGCGTCAGGCTCTGTGCTGACAGCGCGGAGCCTGCTTGGGATTCTCTCTCTCTTTCTCCCTCTGCCCCTCGCCCACTCGCTTGTGGTCTCTCCCTCTCTCAAAAATAAATAAATGTTTTTAAAAGGCATATAAGCTTTCTCTTTTATAAAAAAAATAAACTACATTTAAATTTGATTGCCAACTTTTTTTTTTACTGTGGTAAAAAACACATAACATTAAATTTACCATCTGAATCATTTTTAACTGTAAAGCTCAGTGGAATTTTAAGTATATTCTTATCATTTTGCAACGGATCTCCGGACCTTTTTTATCTTCTAGAACTGAAACTCTATACCCATTGAACACTAATTCCCTCTCTTCCCTCTCCCTGGCCCTTGGCAATCATCACTTCTCTATGTTCTGTTTTTATGATTTTCACATTAGATGACTTCAAGTTAAGCTGAGTCATATAGTATTTGTTCTTTGCCGATTAGCTTATTTTGCTAAGCATAATGCCCTTCAAATTCATCTATATTGTAGCATGTGACAGGATTTCCTTCTTTTTGAAGGCTTCATAATATTCCATTGTATGTACATCCCACACTTCCTGTATCCGTTCATCTGTCAGTGGACATGTAGGTTGCTCCTCTGCTTAGCTGCTGTGAATAATGCTGCAGTGAACATGAGTGTCCAACTGTGTCTTTGAGATCCTGCTTTGAGAGATCTGTTTTTATTTATTTTTTAAAATGTTTATTTAGTTTTGAGAGGGAGAGAGACAGCAAGCAGGGGAGGGACAGAGAATCCAAAGCGGCTCTGCGCTGACAGCAGAGAGAGCCCAATGCAAGGCTTGAACCCACAAACCGTGAGATCATGACCTGAGCAGAAGTGGGATGCTTAGCTGACTGAGCCACCCAGGTGCCCGGAGAGATTTATTTCTAATGCTGAAATTTCATAAAATGAACCAAAAGTTGTAAGAAAATTTAATCAACAAAAATGTACTAGAAAAGTTGAATCATTGCATGCAGCATGTTAAAGACAAATATCTTTTGAGAATATGAGTCAATTTGAGCATGGAGATTTAAAGTTTAGACTTGTGTGTAAATTAGATTTTAATAAAGAAATTAAAAAGGAGGTCAAACTCATTAATACAGTTGCCCCCCCCCCCCACAGGTTTGAATTGTGCAGGTCCCCTTAAATGCAGATTGTTTTCACTAAGTACAGTATGGTACTGTAAATGTACTTTCTCTTCCTTACAATTTTAAAACATTGTCTTTTCTCTAACTTCTTTTATTGTAAGAATACAGTTTTTATAAAATATATGACATACAAAATAGGTATTAATTGATTGTTTATGTTATCGGTAAGGATTCTAGTCAACAGTACGTTATAAATAGTTAAATTTGGGGGGAGTCAAGACTTGTGTGTGGAATTTTTACTGCGTGGGGGCCAGTGCCCCTAACTTCTGTGCTGTTCCAAGGTCAACTGTACACCAAAACTGATAATTTACCACAAATAATCTGCCTACAAACATCTAGACTATCACTTGTCTCGTAAATAAAACCAAATCAAGAGCCTGTCTTGGGTGGAAACATTTCATATGAAATGAGCTTTCAATAACCATAGTCAAACACAATCTACGAGCAAGTATCTGCTTATGCTGCTTTTTGAAAAGCCATTATAGTTTTATATTTACCCCTGTGTTAAACACATTATGTGATTAATGCTGTGTGAGTCTAATGTAGTAATTATATGGCAATAAACTTAGCTTGTCTGATTTGTTACAGTAGCTTGTAAAGTAAATATCCTCAGAAAATGATTATATTAGATATACTAATAGTTAATAAACCTCATTAAAAGCAACAATATTGAAACTATACATATATACGTATATATACATATATATATATACACACACACACACACACACATACACAGTGTTTAAAGCTATACACTCTACTAAATGTTATTCACACATACATCAGAATTCAGCACAACTGATGTAAACATTAAGTTTAGCACAGATACTTCTCAATATCAAAAGTCAATTATTTTTCAAGACGGCTTTCTACATGCATAGCTATCCTAATCTGCCTATTAACAGAACTTAGTTCCGTTGAAATAAACATCATGGAAATAAAATGATGTTTTCAAAACTTCTAGAATCTACGGTAAAAATGTTACATGATGAAACAAAGAAAGTGGCGTAGATCAGCTAATAAAAATAGTTTTAGTCCTAATCCTTGTAAGAATTTGCTCTTACGACCTTGAGGGTCATATTATCCCTGTGTTTCATCTGCCTTCCATAAGTGAAATAGGCTATTCATACAAACTGAGACCAATGAATGAGCGCCATTTTGGAAATCAATTTGGAAAAAAATTAACTTAGATCTCTGCCTCACATCATACACAAAAATGCATACCAGTTCAATTAAAGGTGTAGGGGTAAAAAGAAAAAAAGCAGGAAAATTAAGGTATTTTATTTATTACATTAGGGTAGGGACAACTTCTCTAAGCAAACACAAAATACAGAAGCTATAACAGGCTAATTGATTTTACCACATAAAAATGTTTTTAAATTTATTCGTATGAAAGATACCCCAATGTTAAAAGGAATGGGACAAAACATTTAAAACACCTCAAAAGACAAAGTTAGTATCTCTATTTTATAAAAGACTCCTACAGGGGTGCTGGGGTGGCTCAGTTGGTTGAGTATGTGACTCCTGATTTTGGCTCAGGTCATGATCCCAGGATTGTGGGACTGACCCCACATCAGGCTCTGCACTGAGAGTGGAGCCTACTTAAGATTCTCTCTCTCTCTCCCTCTCTCTCTCCATCTCTCCTTCTCCCCTGCTTGTACTTAATAATAATAATAATAATAATAATAATAATAATAATAATTTAAAAATATATAAAGGGTTCCTACAAAACTATCAAAACAAATAATCCAATAGAAACATGGGTCTAATATGCAAATAAGTGATACATAAAATTGAAAAATCTACAGCCGATAAACTAACAAAAGATATTCCATCTCATTAGTGAGCAGAAAAGTACAAATTAAAACAATCAAATATTAGGGGTGCCTGGCTGGCCCGGTCAGTGGATTATGCGACTCATGATCTCAGGGTTGTGAGTTCAAGCCCCACGTTGGGTGTAGAGATTACTTGAAAAAAAAAAAAAAAAAAAAAATATATATATATATATATATAATAAAATACAAGAGTGACAAAAATTTAAGGCTAAATAATTTTTTTGTCATCAAAGGAGAGAAGAAATGGGCATTCTCATGCACTGTTGATGGAAAGGATCATGGGTAGTGCTTTCTCAGAAGGCAATTTGATAGCAACTACCTCCATGTAAAAAAAGTACATCCCATGGGGGTGCCTGGGTGGCTCAGTTGGTTGGGCGTCCAACTTCAGCTCAGGTCATAATCTCATCATGGCTTGTGAGTTCCAGCCCCATGTCAGGCTCTGTGCTGACAGCTCAGAGCCTGGAGCCTGCTTCGGATTCTGTTTCTGTCTCTCTCTGCCCCTCTCCCACTGGCTCTCTCTCTCAAATATAAATAAACATTACAAATTTTTTAAATATATTTAAAAATATTTTTAAAAATACATCCCGTGAACCAACAGCTCCATCTCTAGAAATTTATTCTACAGAAATACATCTGTGAATACAGATATAAAAATAAAGATGTTCAATAAAGTATTATTTGTAGTAATCAAACTAGAGACCACCAAATCAGCTAATTAGAGAAGAATGATTATAGTCCATCCATTCAACAGAACATTCTGCATTAAGAGCATGAAGTAGACTGTGAAAGATGGCAAATTATAAAAGCAAGTCACAGAAGAATTATGTTGGGGAAAAAAAATCCCTATTTAGTTGTTGTTTTAAAATATACAGAAAACAGGGGCACCTGGGGGGCTCAGTCAGTTAAGCATCCAACTCTTGATTTTGGCTCAGGTCATTATCTTGTAGTTTTGTGAGTTTGGGCCCCACATCAGGCTCTACGCTGACAGTGCAGAGCCTGCTTCGGATTCTTCCTCTCTCTCTGCCCCTCCCCCACTTGCACTGTCTCTCTCAAAATAAATAAACAAATAAACAAATGGATAAATAAATAAAATATACAGAAAATATTTACAAAGATCAGGAGGGGAAGGAAGGTAAAAAAAGAGTCTCAGTTTTATTTCTGTGTCTACATTTACCATTTGAATGTTTCATGACAATCGTGTACAGTTGCCCCTTGAACAACATGGAGGTTTGGGGCACTGACTCCCCAGCATGGTCGAAAATCTGTGAATAATTTCTAACCCCCCAAAACATAACTACAAATAGTCTGTTGATTGGAAGCTTTACTGATAACATAAACAGTCAATTAACACCTATTTTGTCTGTTACATGTATTCTATGCTGGTTTCTTACAATGAAGTATGCTAGAGAAAAGAACATGTTTTATTTTATTTTTGTTTCCAGTTTTTATTTAAATTCTAGTTAGTTAAGATTTAGTGTAATACTGGCTTCAGGAATTTAGTGAAGAAAATGTTTTAAAATCATAAGGAAGAGAAAGTACATTTACAGCATGGTACCGTATTTGTCTGGCTCAGTTTTGGAGCGTGTGGCTCTTGATCTCGGGGTCAAGTCCCATGCTGGGCGTAGAGATTACTAAAAATAAATAAACTTAAAAAAATTCCATGTATAAATGGACTTGCACATTTCAAACCCATGTTGTTCAAGAGCCAACTGTATTATTTTTATAATTTAAAAAATAAAAGAATAAGTTGGAATTTCATAAGTCATTCAGTAATGTGTACACTTCCAGGATCTAGAATGTAGTATTCAGTTCCTTGATCCTACTGTCCAGGAGTTTATCATCCTCTGCCAACTACACTTCTAAGATGCAATGTGTGTGTGTGTGTGTGTGTGTGTGTGTGTGTGTATCTTTTAATTTTTGTTGCCTCAAACAAATGAACACATCACCTTTGCTACCCACTCCCACCAAAGAGGTAGACAGGTCTATGAGAGGAGTGCCTAGTGAGAAGAGTCATTACAATATAGGACAGCAGACCAGGACCAGGAAAAAAATAAACAAAACGAAACAAACAAACAAAAAAAACCAGAAGCAAAACACAACAGGATTCATCTGTGAAAAGGCACCATGAGACTCAGAAAACAAAACAAGGTAAGGACACAACGCAAGTCCACCAGCCTGTCTGAAGCTCTCTAAAAGAAGCGCCGTTTGTATAACATAAAACTTGTGGGAGAATCTGCCCCAGCAGTGCTTCCTGAATACCTAAAGAAGTTGATACAGGATAGGGGCTACTGGAGCAGGTTTTTAAAGATAAAGACTGGTTTGTTTGGGAAATGGATACCCTCTAGAGAACAGAACTTTCATCTGTGTTTCAAAAATAGGCTTAATGCCATTTTCATTATTTCCCCCAACTCCCTCTTATCCCTGGGACTTTGATCTTAACAACTGCACAGTTTTGCTAACCACGGTACTTTTCAGGAACACAGCTCCCAAGGCTGGCAGAGGATTTGGGTCAGGGAGATATTATAAAACACTGTAATGTCAGAAAGATCCAGATTCAAATCCTAACTTCCATTTCAAGCTGCATTCCCATGGATAAGTTACCTGCCCTGATCTCCGAGTAAAAGGGTACACGATAATGAATGGAGAGAACATACACAGCATCTAAGCAAAGTGCTTTGCGCACAGAACACCCTCATCAAATAGGAACTATGATTTTTATATTGTAAGACCTCTGACCAGAGGGTGGGGCTGGGGGAGTGGGCAAGAGGACAGGGAGATGCATCTGAAATGTTCCTGTGATTTCACTGGGACTAGATGTTTGGCATTCTACTTTGCTAAAGATGAACTGATTCCATGAGCCCATGTAGAATATAAGTGCATTTCACAGAACACAGCAAAGTTAGAATTTATATTGTAAGCTATTTTTAAAACTGCCTGGTTAGCAAATTAAACCAGCTGTGAAAATATCCTGGTTTCCATTCACAACAAATACGAGACAAACATTCTCCTTTAATGAACCTGGCCTCATGGCAGCATAACATATTCCGCATAATTCATTCCTAAGGGTTTCGGAGACATACTTTTCATAAGACAGATCAAAAGTAAACTATTTTCTAGGAAGAAAAAAAAAAAGATGAGAGAGGAGTTTCTCCCTACAGATTTTCGGTAAATTCCATGAATCACTTGCTATCCCATTCAACTTAGGAGACTACTGTCTGAATAAAAAATAGTAGTCATGTCAGTATTTCAAGGCAGTCTTAACTGTTTTTCCTTTAAAAGGGCATATGAAACACCAGTCTTCTCTGCAACACAATTTTTCAAGTTCTGTGGCAGAGGGAGGGGAAAAAAATCTATTCCCTGTCACCAAAAAGCTACCCGAGGACTCCCAATTTCAGATTTAAAACTGATCACTCTTTAAGAAGTCAGGGGAGAGATCTTGAATAATTTAGAATGTTGGCTAAGTTATATTATTTATATTCCTGTTCCTTTCGGGAAACAATTTGTTATTTAAACAAAGAACAGAAGTATAAATAACTAAATAGAATAGAATTTCAGGAAGTACATTTCAAATAAATTCACACTTGGAATGCAGGAAAGACAGTCTATTAATTCAGCGTACTTCCTAAGGACATAGCTAAGAAAAGAATATACCATCTTAAACTTTCTTTGGAAATCAACCAGACTGAATTAGTTCAATTTGGAACATCCTGAGCCTTAAAGCCTTTGCTAAAGTGTAACACAAATTTTGATTAGTCAAGTGTGAAAATCTACAAAGCCAACTTTCTTGTCCCTCCAGTTAGTCTGTCTATAAATAGAAACTATGCATTAATAGCCACCAAAGCAACTGGTGAGCTCCACAATGTGCCCAACATATACATCCTCTGCAAACACGCTCTCAGCGTGTTTAACCAAAGTGCTTCTGAAGATCTGTAATAGGACCCTTTTTAAATAAACTGTGACTCACTGTTTGCTTTCTTCACCAGGAGGTGGAGTCTTGCCATGCCCTTCCATTACAAAATCCTCCTGTTCCACCTGCAAAGGCAAGCACCACAGGTCAGAAGTAGTCAGTAACTAAGATGCAACTCACTTCAAGTTCCAGGGCCTGCCCTGTGCAGAACCACATGGCCCCTGTGCTATACTGTCTGGCACGGGAGCCTAGGCCAGTGGCTTTCAATTGCCAAATTTGCTCAAGGCATCTCTCCTTAGGTGCCTAGATTTGCAGAACAGAAAAGGAAACACTGTTGACTTGCAACTTACATAACTGTAACAAAAGTTAACATCCAGAATATGATAAAGAATTGCTAGGAATCAATTAAAAAAAAAAAGACAACATACTTGAAAGATTTACAAAATAACTGAGTAGGAATTTTACTGAAGAACATGCACAAATGAAAAGATACTCAGTTTCATGCCAACCAGGAAAATGCAAATTACTGCAAATTAATTTCGCCGCTACCAGGTTGGCTAAAATTCAAAAGTTGGGCAATACTGGGACACCAACTCTGGTTCAGGTCATGATCTTGCGGTTCGTGGGTTCGAGCCCCAAGTCCGGCTCTGTGCTAATAGCTCGGAGCCTGGAGCCTGCTTCAGATTCCGAGTCTCCCTCTCTCTGCCCTTCACTTGCTTGCTCTCTGTCTCTGTCTCTGTCTCTCTCAAAAATAAATAAAACATTAAAAAATTTGTTTTTAAAGCTGGGCAATACCAAGTGTTGGCAAGGGCACAGAGCAACAGCAACACTCATCCACTCCTGGTGGGAAGGAAAATTGATACAACTACTTTTCAAAAGTTTGCCACTATCTGGTACGCTTGACTATGTATTTACTGTACAAACTAGTGGTCGCACTTCTAGATAAATATTCTAGAGAAACTTTTACACACATATAAAATAGTATTTTTTTAGTATTTTTAATTTTAATAGTATTATTTTTAACAGAAAAAAAAAAAAACCCAGAACAAATATCCATCAACAGTAAAATAAATATACACACTATGGTGTTTCCAGACAACAGAATAAACACTATTCTATATAAAAATGACTGACTATAGCTACACACTGCAACCTAGATGTGTTATAAAAACACAGTATTGGGTGAAAAAGCAAATCAGAAAAGAATACACACACAGTATAATTCCATTATATAAGGTTCAAATATAACATTTTAAAACTGTATGTATGTATGAGTATATACACATGTATGTATATACATAGTTTTTAAAAACTATTTTTAAAAAAGGAATGACATACCAAATTTAGGCTAGAGATTGTCTTAGGAAGGGAGGGAGGGGATTCAGTAAGGAAGGGGCATGTGGAGGATCCTGGGTTGTGGTTATATTCTATTTCTTGGCCTATGTAGTAGGTAACTAGGTGTTTGTTTTGTAATTATTCTTTTAACTATGTTTCTTTCCTCCCTATGGTTTTCTTCTCAATACAAATTTCAAAGTGAAAAAAAAAAGAAAGCATTTTACCATTCCAGATGGCTTATTGACCTGGAAGATCAGTGACCGAGATAGAGCTACCTCCACAAAGGGGACTATTAGTCCCATGAAAACTCCCCCTGAAAGGCATAATTTTAAAAAATCAAACAGATGTACTCAAGGAAACAGACAGGGCTATTCCCAACTCAGAAAAATACAGTCTATTTCTTACAAAACCTAATAATCTGGAAGACAGACAACATACACCATGATGAAACCCAAAGAAAACAAAAGGTTTTCCAATTCTGTCATCTTCTCCACAGTCTCTATTTCCCAAGAATACTAGAGAAGACAGGACAGAGTTTAGAGGCTAAGTTTCAGAAAGGACAGGAAAATCAAGAGGTGTTCATAATTTCCATTAAAAACAGGAGGAGGCATAGGCAAGAGTAATTAAAGACACACACTGTGCATACTGTAAAATTCAAACCAGGTTCTGACTTGAATCTTAGGAAATTCCTGACTCTGCAACGTACTGGACTTAGCCAAGGAGAGGGAGGATTCTCCCACCCTAAGGTTACATTTAGGACGTAAAAACTCTAGAAATAAAAACAGGATTGCAGAGGGAAATTTATGAGGAGCTAGAGATGATCTGGTTGGGTTATAAGAGTGCATACCTATGTTTTAAAAAAAAATCACAATGTACTTAACTATATAAATGTTATGCCTTAATTAGGAAAAACAGGTGACAAACTGTTTAAGTTTGTTAAGCTCCTTGGAACCTCAACCTTCAATCATTTGCTTAAAGACAAGAATGACTATTCTCCCACTTATATATATTATAGAAATTTCTTTGGCCCTTCATCTTTAAGAATGCTGTCTAAAGAATTCTGAATTGTGCATCTTGGCCTCTGCTTAGTTTTTTGTTTTTTGTTTTTTTTTTTTAAGGTTTATCTACAATCAATTTCTTTTTTTTTTAATTTTTTTTTTTAACGTTTATTTACTTTTGAGACAGAGAGAGACAGAGGATGAATGGGGGAGGGTCAGAGAGAGAGAGGGAGACACAGAATCTGAAACAGGCTCCAGGCTCCGAGCTGTCAGCACAGAGCCCGACGCGGGGCTCGAACTCACGAGCCGTGAGATCATGACCTGAGCCGAAGTCGGATGCTTAACCGACTGAGCCACCCAGGCGCCCCTACAATCAATTTCTAATGAGAAGTAATGATCAAAGAACCCACAGCTTCTACAATCTCTTCCACGTGGGCTCCCAATCTTTAACCCCAGCCCCCATGTTATGCATACTAGTCCTCCACTTGGATGGCCCAGTAAGTTCCAAAATGAAATAATATCTTTGTCTTTAAACTTCCTCTCCTTTTTATATCCCCTATCTCTGCGAATGGTACCATCATTCACTAAACTCCCCAAACAGGAACCCGATACATGTATCCCCCCACTTTTTGAAAGTTCGTGTTATACCACTTCACTTTTACAAAAGGCCTATTTTCACTAACCAAAAAAAAAAACAAAACAAAACAAAAAACAAACAAAAAAAACCACAAAAAAACCTGAAGAGGATTTTTGCTTTTACAAAAAAAGAGGTAAAAAGCCAAACAGCGTTTAGCGTTGGTTTTGCAGCCAGCCCGCTGTAGAGGCAGTGCACACCATGAGCCCCAAGAAGGGCACTGCCAAACTCCTTCCCTGAGACTACAGTCAGCATCTCAGCATCCGTGAGCAAGATGTGTCCCAAAGTATCAGAAAAGCCTAGGAGCAGTTATTTTCTGGATTTGGGAATGCTCCAAGATTTTTCCATATAAAGAAATGGTCACTGTTTCTTGGCTTGGTGCAACATTTAGACTTACGAAAGATTTCACAGGAATGCTCTACTTTCTGATAGCAGGGGAAACCTGTCATCACACAAGAATCTAAGGTTCCCTCCTTAACCCCACATCCTATTAATCACCAAGTATTGTGGCTTCCACCTCTTAAATGGCTCTCCCCTCCACCACCCCTTCTTTATTCTCTTTAACTGCCATCATAGTTAAAGGCCAGCTTCTCTAAACCTCACTACTGCACAAGCCTTCTCACTGGTCCTTGTGCTTCCGGGTCCCATTTCATTTTAAGGCATCTTCCAAACCACTTCCATCAAGTGGGCTTTGTAACATGCAAATCTGATTGCATCGCTCCCCTCGAAATTCTTCAGTGGTGCCCCAACACCTATGCTGAGTTCATTTGTCTAAGCCATCTTTTTATCCGCCTCTGCCTCCCCCACCCACTCTGAAGCCCTGGCGGAACATGCAACTCTTTAACCCCCTGTTCATTTACGCATACTGTTAGCATTTGCCTAGCCACCCCCCCCCCCCCCCCCCCCCCCGCCTTCTGCCCACATACAATTCAAATTGCTACTCATTCCTTTAAGTGCCAATTCAAATGCTTTTCCCCAGACACGGTCTCCTGCAGCAGGGCTTACACCTCTTCTCAGCCTCCATCATCTCAGGAGGCAATAAAAACGGTCCAGAAAGAACACTGCTCCTTATTGCCACTTCCCGTTCTTTTTTTCTGCAAATTTCAAGAACACAAGGACTTCATGTGATGGTCTCCACCACTCCTCCCCCTTGATCTCATTTGCAGGAGTTTCAAGATTTTTATTCATAAAACTTGCACCATTACCTTCACCTTTCTCCCACTACCATTCATTCATTCATTCATTCAACAAACATTTACTCAGCACATATTACATGCAAGGTGCTGGGCTGAGATAAAGGCGAAGACAGTAGTCTCTGCCCTCAAAAAGCTTGCAGATTAGTGGGGAAGACAACCAAAAACCAGTGGGCACTGTGTGGTGACAGATGGTAACTACACTTGTGAGCACAGCAGAAGTCCAGACGTGTGGATGCTCCAATTAAAAAGACATCACCATCGAGTGTGAAAAAGCAATGCCATCACACAGGAAGGGCGCTTGACTCAGCCTAAAGGAGTCAGACACACCAGACCTACCCTAAGCAGGAGACTGACCTCCTTCCCAATTCAGTGAGGAAGCAGGCAGGACCTGGACTGCTCCACACTGAGGTTTGTCACAGAAACCTCCCGCCCTCCGTGTGAACCTGTGAAGAGCCACTGCAACTCCTACGTCTGCTGTTCTCTGTCCTCAAGAGTCCACTCAGAGCCTCCTGGCAGGCATTTCAGTGATTCTTCTCCCGGACACCGACTTGTTGTTAGGATGTTTCTGTCTTACCAATCCCTTACCTTTCTCTCTTCTGCTCCAGGAGTGCAGAGCATAGCTGGAGGAAGTCACAAAACCGGTTCCTTTTCAAATGTACGCCAGTTCACTTCCCCTCAGTGCTCACATGGCAGCGCCTGGCCTGTAAGGCCCTTCTTCGTCTTTTCTGCGGACTGTTACTCAGTCTTCAAAGACTGGTTCAAAAGTTACTTTCTCTAGGAGGCACTTTCGACAACTACCACTGCCTCCTCCAACCTCCCAAGGTGTTCCTTCCCATTTACCCTGCAAGGCCCAGCCAACAGCTGCGGCCCTTTGTTCACCCACTTCCCCTCTGCTGGAGAGCCTTGAAGGGGAACAATGGGATCTTTGTGTATCCCAGAACCTAACACAACCCTTCTAGTGGGTCATTCATCCGACATACCTTCTGAATGCCTTCCCTGTGCTAAGTAAGCGCTGGGATGAATAACTGAATGAATGAACGTCTGACCTCCTACACCACCGTCCTCACTCATTTATTCTGAACCTATTCCACTCTCCTCCAGACTCCAAACCCATCCATCAGGCATCCTCCCTAGCCTGTCCTTTCTGAAGAGGACAATGCAGAAGAAGATCATCCTGAAAGCCTATCTCACACAAAGCCCCTGTTTTCCCGTCAGGATTGTGCAGATGAGTCTTCACCTTCACCCACTGCCCCCTCTCCCCTGCTCAGCAAGGCTCCCCTCACCACTTATATTCTACATTCACGACCTGCATCACAACACCTCCTCCAGGACCTTACTGTCTAAGGAAGTCTTTCTCCCTTTCTACCAAATCCAACTCCTCAACTGACGAATACGTTATAAGCTCTTCTATTCTGAAAAATTATTTTTGGCCTTGTGATACCCTCCAAATATCCTCTTGTTTTTAGCCTTTCCTTTACTATCCAAATTATTAAATAGACTACACTCCATTACTTTCATGTTCTCATCACTGATCTGATAAAAAAAAAAAGTTATCGAGGTACTACATACATGTGATTTTAAGTCAAATAATACCACCAAGCTTACAAATAAAAACAACACTCTCCTCTGCTGCCCTCCGACCCAGACCACTCCCCGTGCCTCCCCCGCCACCCCACCACACACGGATCTCTTTTCCCCCGTCCTTCCAACAGAAGACACCATTTTTGTCCAAATCAATATTCAGTGCTAACAGTACTATAACTAAGTAAATAACAGAGACAGCTGAATCATACGGAACGGTATAATCAAATTTGCTTTTCTTGTACAATTCTTTGTTTTCCCCAGAACTAACAATTACTACTTTCTTTCAGTTTGGGGGAGACTTAGTATTTATTATGTATTTTTCACTAATTCATCCTCAAACTCTCCAACAGAGTTGTAAATCTCCTCTTAATAAATTCAAACACTTCAGGTAATCTATCAATTTCATTCCAGTCTTGGAGACATTCCTCAGGGGTTTTCTCATGTTCCAGTCTAGATTGTTTGCTTTCTAGGCCGCTAAATTGCTGACACTTTGCCAGGGATGTCTTTTCCCCTTCAGCTCTGAAATTCCTGGCTCTCTCTCCTACCCTGGAGCATCTGTTCCCCAGATCCTTTGTCTTCTTTTATGGTTTAGTCTCTGGTTTAGGTGGAACATATATTCTAGTGAATGCCTGACAAAAGGTATATGGAAAGTAAAATTTTTGATCTCTTGAATGACTGAAATGTCCTTATTTTATCCATATATATTATTGACATTTGGAATATTTTTTTAACCCACATACATAATCAAATTAGAAGTTCAAGTTAGTAGGAGCGCCTGGGTGGCTCAGTCGGCTGAGTGTGTGACTTCAGCTCAGGTCACGATCTCATGGCTCATGGGTTTGGGCACCGCATCGGGCTCCGCGCTGACAGCTTGGAGCCTGGAGCCTGCTTTGGATTCTGTGTCTCCCTCTCTCTCTGCCCTCCCCCACTCGTGCTAGTCTCTCTCTCCCTGAAGAATAAACATTCAAAAGTATTTAAAAAATAAAAAAAAAGTTCAAATTAGTAAATCTTTCTCCCTCCAAAATTTTGAAGCCACACTTCATTGTCTTCTAGTTCCCAGAGATGCAATATAGAAATCTGACAATATTCTAAATCCTAACGTTTTGGCCATGACCTGTTTCTTCTCCAGAAACTTGTAGGGTCTTTCACTTCTCCTCAGTGTTACACAAATGCAAACCTCGAAGTATGGTTCTTTTTTTTTATTTATTCAGCTTCTGGGTAGGTACTTGCAATCTAGAAACTCGGGTTCTTCAGGCTTGGGGCATTTTCTCTACTTATTTATTTGACAATTTTATCCCCTCCAGGAATTCCTTCTTCAATGTTGAATTTACAGGATTGATCCATGAATTTTCTTTTCTCTCCACTTGTATCTCTTTGACTTTTTCTTTTACTACCTGGAGATTCTCTCAACTTTACCTTCCAATACTTCTAATTTTTAAAAGAATTTGTTATTGTAACTTAGTTTTTGAAAGCTTGTTCTCTGAAGTCTTTTTTTTACAGTCCTATTTTTGTTCCATGATTATAATACCAACTCTTATCTCTGAAAATATTGTTTTGTTTTGTTTTAATTTTCTTTCACTCTCTATATTACCTTGTTTCCTCTACATTCCTCTTTCATGTTTGCTTTGGTCGCTATCTTCCAGTCATAGGTTTTTATCAGATGTCTGATTATCTATGATTATCTACTGATATTTATTTTTAATTTTTAATTGTATTACTTTTTTTTAAATGTTTATTTTTGAGAGAGAGACAGAGCATGAGCAGGAGAGGGGCAGAGAGAGAGAGAGGGAGACACAGAATCCGAAGCAGGCTCCAGGCTCTGAGCTGTCAGCACAGAGCCCGACGCGGGGCTCGAACTCACGGACTGTGAGATCATGACCTGAGCCGAAGTCGGATACTTAATTGACTGAGCTTCCCAAGCGCCCCTTATTTATTATTTTTTAAAGGAGATGGAGGTTTATTGAATACACTGCAAGGGAGCAGTGGGCAGGACAGCAAAGGAGAGAGGATCTGCAGTGATCTGCTGATATTTAAGAGATAAGCCTGAAAGGGGCACCTGGGTGGCTCAGTTGGTTGAGTGTCGACTCCTGATCTAGGCTCAGGTCATGATCTCACAGTTCATGGGTTTGAGCCCCGCATTGAGTTCTGTGCTGATGGCACAGAGCCTGCTTGGGATTCTGTCTCTTCTTCTATCTACCCCTATACTGCTTGTGCACACGTGTGTATGCTGTCTCAAAACAAACTTAAACAATTGTTTTTTTAATGAGCAACTTTTTACTCCTGCTCCCCCTCCCTGGGCAACCACTAACATGCTTTCTGTCATTATAGATTAGTTTGCATTTTCTAGAGTGTATATACAGGTAATCACTGGGACATACTTTTTTTTTTTTTTTTTTTTTTTTTTGGTCTGGCTTCTTTTGATCAGAATTATTCTGAAATTCATCCATACAGTTTCATGTATCAGTAGTTCACTTCCCTCTTATAGGGAGCACTACTCCACTGCATAGAATCTACCACAATTTGTCAGTCACCTGTTGATGGGTGGCTGGGTTGTTTCCAGACTTGGGCTACTGCAAAAAGCTGCTATGAACATTCATTTAGAAGTTTTTGTACACTTTCTTTTTCACTGGGTACTTAGCAGTGTATATTAGTTTGCTAGGGATGCCATGACAAGGTACCACAGATTGTATGCTTTCAGGAACAGCAATGTATTGTCTCACACAGATCTGGAAGCTAGAAGTGGGAAATGAAGATTTTGCCAGTGCTGGTTCCTTTGGAAGGCCGTGAGGGAAAGATCTGTCCCAGGCCTCTCCCCTTGGCTTGCAAATGGCCGTCTTCACGTTCACATGGCGTTCTCCCTGTGTTTGTGTCTCTCTGTCTAAATTTCCTCTTTTTATAGACACTAGTCACACTGGATTATGGCCTACCCTAATGACCTATTTTAATTTGATTACCTCTGCAAAGTCCCTAACTCCAAGCAAGGTCACATTCTGAGGTAACGGGAGTTAAGGCTTCCAACGTGTAAACTGGCACAGGAGTGGGGGCGGGGGAGTGAACAGGGAACACAACTCAGCCTCTAACAGTGGAACAGTTGGATCATAGGGTAGTGATATGTTTAACTTTTTAAGAAACAGTCTCTGTATTCCAAAGTGGCTGTAGCATTTTATCTCCCCACCAGCAGAGTATGAGAGTTCCAGTTCTTCCATATCTTACCAACACCCAGGTCTTCCTTTTCTTTTAATGTTTTATTTATTTTTGAAGAGAGATCACGAGTGGGGGAGGGTCAGAGAGACAGGAGGACAGAGGATTCTAAGTGGTCTCCACACTGACAGCAGAGAGCCCAATGAGGGGTTTGAACTCACTAACCTGGAGATAACTCTGAGCAGAAGTTGGACACTTAACCAACTGAGGCACCCAGACGCCCCAGTAAGTCTTTTTAACTTTAGCTACTCTAACTGCTTTTTTTTTTTTTTTTTTTTTTTTTAAATTTTTTTATTTTTGGGACAGAGAGAGACAGAGCATGAATGGGGGAGGGGCAGAGAGAGAGGGAGACACAGAATCGGAAACAGGCTCCAGGCTCCGAGCCATCAGCCCAGAGCCTGACGCGGGGCTCGAACTCACGAACCGCGAGATCGTGACCTGGCTGAAGTCGGACGCTTAACCGACTGCGCCACCCAGGCGCCCCAAACTAACTGCTTTTTTATTTTTTAAGTTTAATTTATTTATTTTTGAGAGAGAGAGAGAGAGAGAGAGAGAGAGAGAGAGAGAGAGAGATACAGTAATCAGGAGAGGGGCAGAAAGAAAGAATCCCAAACGGGCTCCGCACTGTCAGCGCAAAGCCTGACACAGGGCTTGAACCCATGAACTGTGAAATCAGGACCTGAGTGGAAACCAAGAGTTGGATGCTTAACTGACTGAGCCACCCAGGCGCCCCTCTAATTGTGGTTTTAATTGCATTGACATTGAACATCTTTTCATGAGTTTCTTTGCCATCCATTCTTTGGTAAAATGCTGTTCAAATTTTTTACCATTCTTTTAAGCAGATTTATTTTTCTCTCTCTCTCTCTTTTTTCTAAAGTAAGCTCCACACCCAATGTGGGGCTTGAACTCATGACCCCAAGATCAAGAGTTGCATGCTCTATCAACAGAGCCAGCCAGGTGTCCCGAAGCATCTTTACTGAGATACAATTTACATGCCATAAAGTTCACCTGTTTAAAATATATAATTCAATAGTTTTTAATATATTTACAGAGTTGTGCACTGATCACCACAATCTAATTTTAGAACATGTCTATCATCCCAAAAAGGAAATTTGTCCTTATTGACAGTCACTCCCCATTTTGCCCTCCCTTCATCCTTCTTTCCAGCACCAGATAACCACGAACCTGCTTCCTGTCTCTACAGATCGGCCTATTCTGAACATTTCATATATAAATGAAGTCATACAATATGTGGTGTTTTGTGTCTGTCTGCTTTCACTTGGCATAATGTTTTCAAGTTTCATCCATATTGTATCATATATCAGTACTTCATTCCATTTTATGGCTTAATACTGTCCCATTGTATAGATATACCATATTTTGTTTACATCACCAGTTGATGGATATTTTGATTGTTTCCACTTTTTTGCTATTGTAAATAATGCTGTTATAAACACTTGTATACAAGTTTCTGTGTGGACACAAGCTGTCATTTTTCTTGGGTGAATACCTAGGAGTGGGATTGCTGGGTCATACGAGAACTGTATGTTTAACTTTTTGAAAGCCTACCAAACTGTTTCTCAAAGTGGATGCACCGTTTGACATACCCACCAGCAGTGTCCAATGGTTCTAATTCTCCACATCCTCAACCACACTTGTTATCACCTGTCCATTTGATAACAGCCATCCCAACGGGTGTGAAGTGCTATGTCACTGTGGTTTTGATTGTAGTTCCTTAATGAGTAACGATGCTGAGCATCTTTTCATGCGCTTATTGGCCAATTGTGTATCTTCTTTGGATAAATGTCTTCCAATTCTTTGCTCATTTTTTAAAATTGGGTTATTTGTTTTCCTATTACTGAGCTTTCAAAGTTTTTAACAGATTTAATAGATTCTAGATACTAATCCTTATTTGGGCAGATGCTGTGCATGTGTTTCCTCCCAATCTGTGGCTTGCCTTTTCATTCTCACTAACAGCATCTTTCAAAGAGCAGAAGTTTGCTGTGAGATCTAAGAAATCTTTGCCTAACCACAGATTTTCTCTTACATCTTCTTCTAGAAGCATTATAATTCTAGATTTTACATTTAGATCTAAGATCCATTTTCAGTTAATTTTTATATATGCTATAAGGTCTAGATGTATGTTTATTTTTTGCATATGGATATCCAACTGTCCTAACACCATTTGTTGAAAAAAAAAATCCTTTCTCCATTGAATTGCCTCCACAAAATTGCCTTTGTCAAAGATCACTTGTCCATATATATGTGGGTTTATGTTGGGATCTCTCTTCTGCTCCACTGGTCTCTGTCTTTTTTCCAATACCACAGGGTCTTTATTGCTGTAGCTTTATAGTAAGTTCTGAAATCAGGAAGTATTAGCACTCCAACTTTGTTCAACTCAAAAGCTGCTTTGATTATTATTATGGGTTGAATAGTGTCCCCCCCACCAAAAAAAGATACACTGGAGTTCTAACCTCCAATACTTCAGAACATGATCTTATTTGGAGATGGGGTCTTTACAGAGGTAACTATAAAGTTATTAGGGTGGACTCTAATCCAGTATGACCGTGTCCTCTTATACAAAGGGTGAAATTTG